>NC_139714.1:3972659-4015159 GCF_964188405.1 Protomyctophum parallelum
GAAGGAATAGCATTTATTTTACAGCAAAAAACGCACAAATGAGATAACCCATCTTGCACCACCCTTATCGCTAAACGTATTTGCCATTTTGAAAAACATTTTAAAATAGTTCAACTAGTATTACTATCTACCGATCTACAAGCTGTAGATCGGCTATTTGAACTATTCTAAAAGGGTTTTTTTAAATAGTAAAAAATGGCAAATTAGTTTACGGATAAGGGTTAAGGGATGGCGCAAGCCCAGTAGCTATTTCATATTTGCCATTAGTTACAAAAAGAGGATGTATAACTGTGTAACAGACTATTTGCCTGTCCCCTATCCCTATATTTAATAGGGATTATACAGTGTCACAAAAAATAGCAAAAATAAGGCTGATGTACGGGCGAGGTGTAAAGAGTAAAGACACTGTGACCCTGTGAGTTTGTACTGTAGATCTGCTATTTGACACTTTTGAACAAATGTATTTTAATTAATTTATGGAAATTATTAGATTTTATTCATGAAATACTTTATAAAATGTGTTTTTTAAACGACAAGTTGCGATTGTCTGGTTTAAACTTTTGAAATAATATTATATAATCTTTTTTAATGTATACTCTCAACCCATGAAAATGTGTCCCAAAAGATGAATTCCGTCCCGACCCAAGTGCATTGGGAAGTGCATTGCAACCGTTTTGGATATACGTGTACACGACGGCGATTATGAGCCCAGCAACGGATTGAAGAGGAATGAGCAGTGGGCCAAACGGAAGAATTAAAGACACAGGAAGGGTGACGTGTTGTTATCCGTGCCAACTTTCTTGGAATGCCCCCCCGCCCCCCCTGGCCGTTATACATCAAACACTGCCCTGTCCGTCTCTTTTTCCTACCCCCCCCCCCCCCCCCCCCCCCCCCCCCCCCCATCCCCAGTTGTTTTTCTGTCCATATTTAGCATCTGGGAGTGAGTTTTATCGACTCCCTGCTAGCTTTTTCTTGGAAGGAGATATGGAATAGCTGTGATTTGCACCCATGCACCTGGTGAAAGGCAGCTTTCTGTGGACTGACTCAGAGGAGAAATATCCGTATCCATATCAGAGTTTCTACAGGACACATTGTATGGGTTGCGGTACATATCTTTTTTTTTGTTTTTTGATTCTGCATTTCCTACTGCAGTTTAATTCGGTTTTTGAAAAACATACAAAAAGGAAAAAAATCCAACAATTAAGAAAGTTTGTTAAATAAAAAAATCACACCTGTGTGAACTGAGGGGCGCTAATATATAAAGTCTAAGTTTAACCTCATGTTGCTATGATTAGGTGATGTAATGGTGATGTAAAACAAACGGTGTCAAAACAAAATTCTCTTTATTGTTAATGGCATTTAATGTTTGTTAGGGACAAGATAACGTACATTTTCCCTTCATTGTCAATGGCGTTTAAAAACAAACATTGAACTAAAAACAAACTAAAAATTAAACCTGTATATAGGTGTGGCTCAAAAATGAAAATAAGAAATAATGAAAATAGCTGCTCATAACGTGTCACATTGTGGCATATTAATTTAAAAAAAATTAAAAGTTTGGACTATAGAACAATAAACATATAGTTTCATGCATTTAATAAGGGTACAATATTTTCATAATGGACCACCTGTATATAGCGCAATGCGTTGTGAACTTGTAGATCGGCTATATTTTCGAATAAAATATGAAAGTCTTGAAAGATTGTAAAACAAATGTATATATATTTTCAGAATGCCGTGCTTTATTCAGTGAGTATGGACACAAAGCCGTGTTGATCCAGGTGGATCCGGTGGGGGAGGGAGGACTGTAGGCATATCACTGAATAATTCACACATGGTGATGGAGTCACGCTGACTTCCATGATTTCCAGCATACCGTATAACCCCCCATGCACACCCTCCCCCCATCCACATGCTGGGATGTCCACCACAGTATATCTAATTTACACTTTAGAACTGAGAGCGTGCAGCAGAGGCTCTTCACAAAGTGCAAGATCAGAGGAAATGACATGGACCCTGGTCAACAAACGATGGGCGAGTATATCTGCAAAGAAAGCAATTCAATGCTACTGTATGGTAACTATATATATGCGCATACAAGCTCACTGCAACTTAGCACTTTTTTTTTTAATAGGTGTACCCGTGGCACGCTGTCCGGCTGGCTCAGCAGCCTAGGTGCCCAGGTGCCCAACCGTCTGGCTATTTTTGAACATTATCAAAACATCTTGAAAGTGATACAATTAGGAATAAGTCTGCATGTTTTAAAACATGCAAACGCAGCATGAAAAGGTTTGAGAACCACTGGTCTAAACAACATCTAAATTACATTCTTCGCAATTGTGGTCAAGCAAACTATCTAAACGACATAACCTAATTATACGAAGACAAAATAGCCAAGAAGATGTCAGGCTGTGGTGGAAGAGAGAGAATGAGTCTGTCGTGTGTATTGGATGCGGCTTGTCACACCCTTCACGCCAAACGGGAGAAAAATTCGGACACCGATTTCACCACAATTGAAATGACAATCGAATCACGTCTTTGGATGGAACGGTTGGACAGGAAGCATTATTCAACTGCCTATATGCATCTCAAACATGTTTTTATTTTATTTCAGGGACCACCAGTTTGATATACATGAGGCCATATAGACCCCCATTTGTGTTAAAACATTCAACAATTTTCAAATATGTTCTACAAAAGCAGAAACACACACACACACACACACACACACACACACACACACACACACACACACACACACACACACACAGTACAGTCTGTACTGTGTAGACTGCTGCTGAATTAATGTAACTAATTCAGCAGCAGTAACAATAGCGTTTGAGTTTGAAACACTGTCATCAGGACTAATACCATCGTCAATTACACCACCTTCAGTTGTTGTACCAGCATTTTCATTTGACATCACCTTCATTTGCACCATCATATTCATCATGTAACTCATCATCACTATATACCACCTTCATTGTTTACAATCCACAGTTTTGCATTAGAAACAAACTCATTGTTTGACACATTTTTTGCCTTAAACCATGTTTCTTGTTATTCCCTTTCATCATGTGGCATGAATGAAACCCAGCAGATTGTCATGCATGCATTTTGCCTCATTACACACCTGAACCAATTCTGTGAGAGCATTTTGTACCTTTGTTTTTACATCATTGACCATGAAACCTTGCAATTAATTTCTTATGTTAGCTGCAATATTAAGCTTGGACTTTCTTCCCGCTTGCAACCTGTCGCATTTATCTGCAATCGCTTTTGCAGTAATTTTTATCACCCGTTTCTCCGTTTGGTTTTAAACCCCGCCTGTGACGTCACCGCTAACAGCGGAGCGCACGTCTGTCTCCTGGGCAACACCCGACGCCACACTGTGCTTCCTCATCATGAATAAATAGTCAGTGAGTCAAACGACAGTTCGTAATTTGCACAACAAATAAAATAGTGGCAGTGCAAAATAAAGTCGACAGGCAACAATAAAAGTAAATTGTCTGCTTCAGCAACCATGGATTTACGCTCTTCTTAACCCCAAGTTAATAACATGTGCGCGCACAATCTAAATGGCCCTATTTCGTGTACCGCTACACATACCTCCTTCTTTCCTTAGACAGTTCCTTATGGTAGGCGCTGTGCGGTCCAAAGTAGGCCAGTAGTGCTCCAGTGCTCCACTTCTCCAGCTCCACAGCCAAGCCCCGGATCAGCGCTGTAGTCCCTCATTGCGGCATACGGCTGCAGACAGACGTGTTCCCTCGGCGTAACAACAAAACAGCGGAATCCTCTTCAAACTCCGAAAGGGACAGAAGCTCCCCTCGCTCGTCCTCCCTCGTCGCCTCTGCTCGTCTCGAAGTTTACACACAAATCGAAGGTCCAACTGGTGCATTGGCTTTGACTAATGAGAGCCTCGGATCTCTCGAGGAATTGATCCCGTAGCTGGACCTAGCTGACACGAGATTCTGATGCCGTACTGTTTGTTCGCTGTGTGTCAGCCCCAAAAACACACACACACACAGGTAGCTCTTCATGCTTTTAACGTATTTATTTCACCATGAGTACAGCATCAGATCTGCGTGATTTCAGAAACAAACCATAATTAGAATAGATTACGGACAATGCATATTTCAGACTGACAGTGAGAACATTTCGCTCCACACCATTTGAAAATGGTAACGTACCTGTGGTCAAAGCCATTTACCCTTCCGGGTCAATCCTTCCTCACCATACCCGTGAACTTGACGCTTATATAACCAACAGCACCACCCCAAGGTTACATAAAGCACTTAACATTAATACTCATTTGGCCCTTACAAACCCGTAGACTTGGCATCCTCTAGCGATATATATATATATTTTTTTAAGATATTTTTTGCGGCTTACGCCTTTTATTGATTTTTGAAGGGACAGACAGTAGGCTGACAGGAAACGGGAGAGAGATGGGGGGATGACATGCAGTAAAGGCCGTGTCGGGTCCGGGAGTCGAACCCGCGGCACACTGCGACTGGATTACCAGTCCGGTGCCCAGACCGTTACGCTACGGCCTGGGCCTCCTCTAGCGATATTGACGTCAGACTTTGGTGCTCTATAGTTTCCATGTAACATTGTGATTGAAGCCGTACTCTAAACAGACAGACATACACATGCGGCCACTCATTGGCACCACTCGGGGGGCGGGGGGGGGGGGGGGGGGGAATCTTGCCAGCCCCATTTTGTAGCGGATCGATAGCTCGAAAGTTAAACGCATCACTTCGCGCCACGTTTCAAGCTTGCAGATCTGCTACTTTGGATGCTTTTGTGTGATACTATAGTATGAGTACGGACATACAAAACCCCCCACAAAAACACAGAGATGAGACTACGAGGTTTCTTCCCGCCAGCAGCGATGGGTTGGTGTTATGGTCTGGTGTCCTATATTCTGTCACACCTGTTGATAACCTCGATTCTGTTCTGTGGGTCAGAAGGAAGGTGGGTCACACTGTCTGCATAGTAACAGACCTGTGTGTGTGTGTGTGTGTGTGTGTGTGTGTGTGTGTGTGTGTGTGTGTGTGTGTGTGTGTGTGTGTGTGTGTGTGTGTGTGTGTGTGTGTGTGTGTGTGTGTGTGTGTGTGTGTGTGTGTGTGTGTGTGTGTGTGTGTGTGTGTGTGTGTGCGCGCGCGCGCGCTCTGCGGGGGTCTGTTCCCCCTGACTGAGCGCAAGGATACAAAGTAAACAAGCCCTCTCCCATCGGCCAATCAGATGACACACAGCAGTAACCGCCCAGTAACCTATGGTTTCTAGGATGCACACGCACACACACACACACATACACACACACACACACACACACACACAGCATAGAACAGAAGGGCTAGATAGCAGACACAATCTGACCTGATTTCTGTCTGAGTGTGTGTGTGGGGGGGGGGGGGGGTGTCAGACAGACATACATTAGTGATGGAGCCACAGTCATCATGCACATCAACATGTGCACATGCAACACATGCACAACACACATGCATGCATCTGTATTCTGTGTGATTGCTGCATGGCGACAAAAGCCTTTTTAAACTTCTCTGCGAGTGCAGATGTGTTCCTTTGATGTCATTATTACTATGAACAGACAGATGGTATAAGTACAGTATGCCTAAAGTCATATTTAGAAAATGTTTCAGATTTGAATCGAATATTTAGGAAAAGTGATGGAAAGGCATTTTTCAAGCGCTTTCAAGATTTGACAAAAATATATAAATGAAGTGTTTTAATCAGTTAAACAATGCATTTCCTCTGAATGGGTTAATGTCATGAGCCCATGTATTTTTATGCCCAAATCTGAAAATATTATGCGTACAAGGTCTGTGTGGTTAAAATGTTTAAAAAATACAATTTCAAATGATTCACATGTTTTGCAGATCAGCGAGCTTGTAGATTGGGTGTTTTTAAATGGCTAAATGCATAATAGGCTTGGATCAAGACTATCATAATATAGTTTTTATTTTATCGATTTTGACTTTTGCTTTCGGACATGTGCGCAAAGCCAGTACTTCTACGTACAATAAAACAAATCACACCGCGTGTGAAGTGAGTTGTGCAACTCCGTGTGGGGGTCCCGGAGGGTCCCTGGAACTTCCAGACCAAAGGAACACACCCAGGGTGCCGACCTGGTTCTGGCGAGCCGCCCCGCGTCCGAAACGGTTGAGAAATGGCAGTTACCAACCAAACACTATTTTTGTGCTCGGACACAGGGACACAGCCGGCCAGGGACACACAGAGCTCTGTATAGGAGTGGTTGCGCCACTCAAAAACAGCCCATAAAGTTGCTGACCCTGAATTTTCTGGTTCCATCGATCCAGACCCCATTCATTTGTCCTATAGAGATTTCCAAAAATATATGATGTGTTTTAAACCCGTCAGATAAACGAGGAAATTAAACGGCGTTCTGGCACAAACCGGTTTTAAAATACGTACAGTATCTACAATCTACAAGCTCACAACGCATCAAGCTTTAGATCTACTATATTTTCACTATTTGAAATAGGGCTTAACTGGTTAATTCCCACTTTCCCCCCCTTCCTAGAAATCAGTGGTGAAAAAAAGTACTCACATTTCGGACTAATACAGCAATTAAATATTGAAATACTTTGTCACAGTGTTGGTCACAACGGCTGTTGGTAGGGCGTTCCACATTTTAGTGGCATAGGAGCGAATTAATTTAATCCATTGTTGGATCTGGGTTGAAAAAGTTATTGTTCAGAGAGTTTAACACATCTTCCCGTACTTTATTGATGAGATGCTCGGTGACGACCTCCCGCAGGACCCCTGTAGAGATTCTCTGTGCTTGTGGAGCACCATGGTGTAGGCGTTTGTGGAACTCCCTCTGGTGAGAGTGGACTTTGTTGAAGGAAGTATTTGGAGTTTACATGGGTATCTTAGAGGTGTAGCGAATCTTGACCAGGCCCATTGCAAGTTGCTGTACTCTGTCAGCAACCCTAAGCCATTCTAGCCTATATCAAAACTGACTGGGGGTGAGGTGGGTTCTGGGAGTTAGGCCAAGTATATGTTTTGGGATGTCTGGAGCCTGTTCTGAAATCTAGGGGTTTACTGCCCGTAACATGTATGAATAGAACAAGACCGCTCATGAAAGCGTATGTGTTTTAATACTCAAGGCAAATAAATTAAAAAGTGACAAGTGCATAACGAATGACTGAACAGAATGGCTCTGTGAGCCCTGAATTACTGAATGACTGAATTAATGAACACTTACAGTACATGACAGAATGATGAATGCAGTGAACAAAAGAAAAGGGAGGTGAGACGAACCTCACTATCACCCTAACAAACACAGATGGGCAAAACTACAACTGAAAACCTAACGCACAGAACTAACACTCCTTCCCGAAGGGAGTGAAATTAAACATAAACTAACAAAACTAAACAGACATGACGGAAATAACAGAAGTAGGCGGCTGGAGAAAAGGCCGATGCTAAGCCGTGTTTCCTCTTCAGAGTCCAGGCAGAGACTGAGCTTTGTAATCCAGATAGCCAAGTCTGAGCTGCCACAGGACAGGAACACAACGCTCATCACCTGCAGGGGAAAGAAGGGGGGGACAACAACCAGTACCAGGCAACATAATAGGCGCTCCTCCTATAACCTGTACGGCTAAGCAAGCCTACTAATGAATATATATATATAATAATGGCATTCGCTCTTTATATATTTATCACTACTAAGCAAACATAATAACCAAAACAGCCAAGGGCTGTTACACCTTGCTTTTGTGTTTTTGGTTAATGCATGTTTTGTAGTAATAATCTAAATCTACAATCTTGCCTCTGAGATGTAGTGTAGAAGTAGAAGTAAAAAATATTGGAAATTGTACAAATTCTTAAAAAATTTATACTTAAGTCCAAGTAAATTTACTTAGTTACTTTCCACCACTGCTGTCTAGTGCGGGTTGATCTCTGTGATTTAGTGAAGCGTTTGAGTCAAGGACATATGAAGGCAGAGTGGTGGAACAATACACGTAGCTCAGGGTCATGGCCATTTTCATTTGAGGTCAGATTGATGTGCCTGCACAATAGAGACGGATTGATTCAATATACGGCCGTATACACCTGCATAAATAACAGCAGAAAGGTACACATGACACTACTGGGGCCTCGTAAAAGCACACCCACGTGTGTGTGCGTGCGTGCACGCGCACACACACACACACACACACACACACACACACACACACACACACACACACACACACACACACACACACACACACACACACACAGAGAGAAGGAGACAGATGCATCTTCATAAAGTGCACATGCCACTGTATACATGACTTGTCTCCAGTGTATTGAATGAGCACAGTGCTTTATGTCCCCCTTCAGTATTCATGGTAATGGCATTGGCAATGGAGAGAGTGAGTCTACACACACACGCACACACACACGTAAAATTATGGTTTAACAACGTTAACCAGATCTATGAACTTGTAGATATGCTGTTCTTTGAAAGATCTATGAAATGTGTGCAAATCTTGGAGGTCCCTGGCAACAAAACATTTTCAGATATGCATTTGGCTGTGCAGCAAAATTCATATCAATGTGGCGGTCCATGACATGAAAACGTGAGAGAACCACTGTGTTCTAGAGGGACACGCTAATGTAGCTATAGAACCACTGTGTTCTAGAGGGACACGCTAATGTAGCTATAGAACCACTGTGTTCTAGAGGGACACGCTAATGTAGCTATAGAACCACTGTGTTCTAGAGGGACACGCTAATGTAGCTATAGAACCATTGTTTTCTAGAGGGACACGCTAATGTAGCTATAGAACCATTGTTTTCTAGAGGGACACGCTAATGTAGCTATAGAACCATTGTTTTCTAGAGGGACACGCTAATGTAGCTATAGAACCATTGTTTTCTAGAGGGACACGCTAATGTAGCTATAGAACCATTGTTTTCTAGAGGGACACGCTAATGTAGCTATAGAACCATTGTGTTCTAGAGGGACACGCTAATGTAGCTATAGAACCATTGTTTTCTAGAGGGACACGCTAATGTAGCTATAGAACCATTGTTTTCTAGAGGAACACGCTAATGTAGCTATAGAACCATTGTGTTCTAGAGGGACACGCTAATGTAGCTATAGAACCATTGTTTTCTAGAGGGACACGCTAATGTAGCTATAGAATCATTGTTTTCTAGAGGGACACGCTAATGTAGCTATAGAACCATTGTTTTCTAGAGGGACACGCTAATGTAGCTATAGAACCATTGTTTTCTAGAGGGACACGCTAATGTAGCTATAGAACCATTGTTTTCTAGAGGGACACGCTAATGTAGCTATAGAACCATTGTTTTCTAGAGGGACACGCTAATGTAGCTATAGCTATAGCTGGCTGGCTGCTGTGGGGGGTCTCTGGGCTGATGTTGTGCGAGCGAAGTGCCCCCATCTCCATCTGTGCCGTCTTCTCTTCCACTCCCTCCACCCCTCCCTCCCCTCTTCTCATCGCTCACCCCATCCTCTCCTCCTCTCGTGTCCAGGTGGGCGCTGCTATAGCTCACAGCCTGCATGCATTAGCGCCTCCTTGAAGCGCGGCGACCTTCGGACGCCCTCTGGTTTCCATGGCAGCAGCGAGCGAGCGAGCTTGTGTTACACTTTGCCAGAGCTGCTGCTGCAGTGGCCTTGATCAAAGCTTCATTGATTTATTCAAACTACTCCCCCACCCCCCCGCTTGCTTCTTCTTTCCCTGCTAAATTGGGAGGCTTTAAATTAATTTGTTATAGGGGGATTGGAATCCACGAATGTAACCCTTTTAAGCCCTATATAAGCCCTGAAGCCGCTTTATCTCCATATTCTAACTTTTTGTGTTTTTTTTACTTGATCATAATACTAAGCGCCACGCAAAAGGTTTACGTCGCGTTTACAGCTTGTAGATCCGCTACTTTCGATGCTTTTGAATTTTAATCCTGAAAATTAACAGGTTTGATCGGACATTTCTGAGGTTTCCGCCCAACAGAGACATGTATATGTCGGAGAGTGAAAATAGCAGATCCGCAAGATCACAACGCATCGTGCGACACCAAGCGGAGGCAGTCATGAGCGAAGGATTTCACATTTACACTTTCTGTGATTTGCAAGCGGACTTCTGGGAAATTAAAATGGAAACGGCCGCTTTGATGAATAATAAAAAGATTGGAAAAGGGTCTTTGTCATTTAGATATTCTCCCCCTTGTCGTGGAAATTTATAGATAAACATTTAATAATACTGTTGTTTTTTAATTCAATTCTGATTTCAAAGTGACTTTCCCTCCAAGAACTGGAGAGCTTCATAAATGTATATATTATAAATAAATGTATAATGTAAGTAATGTACTTACAGGACGACTTAACCCATTCAATTGGTTCTCACTAATGCTCATCCTCACTCTGTCTCAGAGGAGGGCTGTGGACAGTGCAGAAACTTGCCTGCCAGTGACGTCATCGCTATGCAGGTTTTGGACATTTCAAACGTGATTTCAAATGTTTCATGGCTTTCAGACATGACGTAATGTGGCAGGTCTATGGACCTTTTAATGTCTGTCTTACTCATGACCCCCCCCCCCCCCCCAAAAAAAAAAAATCAACATGCCCCCGTGACATGTCAGCCAAATATGGACTTTTTGTCAACACACACATATATAAAAGAAATTTTATTTGTAAACTGTATTCCTTAGCTTATGTTGATGCAAATTCCACTGGTTTGTATTTGTATTTATTTTGTAGGCTATGCATTCAGAGCTAAATTATTAGGTCGCTGAGCATGTTGACAGACTACAGCCAATTACAGTTTCACATAATGATTTAATCGGGCCTTAATGTCGCTGCATGATCACCTATCTGCCTCCATTTGTGTCGTGGTATTCATTTAAACAGTAATAATGTATATCACATCACTCTTACCATTTGATGAGTCTAGCTTTTTAAATCTAGCTTTTCCGATGTATAGAACAATGATCCAAAAGCGGATTAACCCTCAGTTATTTTTTTTTAAATAAAAATAAATAAAGAGGCATGCACTCTGGTCCGGGATGGATTAAATCTGTCCTGGGTCCATGTCCATTATTCCATTTGCTTTCCAAATCATAACGTATGGTAATTGCACGGCAGGGAATCAATCACCCCAATCAATCAATAAGCTCTGATGAAAATTATCGGATTAAAATTTTACCTCTGCAAAGGTGCAGTGCACAATTAAGTAGAAAAGGCTTTTATAATATCATTGTTGAGTTTTAATATAGCATTGATCGTGAGGTTGAACTGTACAAATTAACTTCTTTCTCATTATCGTTAAAGTAACTTTCAGGTAACGTATTAACGTTCAGCAAGGAGTGAAGGAATCGCATATTTAATTTGAGGTTTGGGGATTATTAATTGATTCAGCATGAAGACTAAAGCATTCTAAATAAATATATGCATGCCTTGATCACTGGTACGGCGCCCTCCGAGGTGGCGTGAAAATGAGCGACCAAGTCACGACCAAGTCCACAGCCAAGTTCAAATGATGAATTCCACACGTAACGTGGATATGGTAGTAAATGTCTGCATGCTCAACATATGAGCTTAAATGCCGTTGTGAATCTGGCCTTTAGCACTGACGAAAATAGGGCCCTGACACACACACTCTCTCTCTCTCTCTCTCTCTCTCTCTCTCTCTCTCTCTCTCTGTCTCGCCCCTAATTTAGTATAGGGGACAATTTAATTCAATTACACCCCTCTTCCCCCTCCCCCCATGGTCTCTCTCCATCATCCATCTCCGACCATGCATCCCTCTCCTCTCCTCTCCCTGCAGGGCTTGTCTTCTGCTCGCAGGTGATTGAATGTCAACCTCCTTTCATAGAGACACGGTGGCATTTATTTCAGACGTCCCCCTTTGTGTCCGCCGAGACACAGTGAGCTGCAGATAAAGAACACCGCACTCCACCACAGAGCAACCTCTCAGAGAAGGAGAGGAGAGAGGAGAGAGGAGAGAGGAGAGGAGAGGAGAGGAGAGGAGAGGAGAGGAGAGGAGAGGAGAGGAGAGGAGAGGAGAGGAGAGGAGAGGAGAGGAGAGGAGAGGAGAGGAGAGGAGAGGAGAGGAGAGGAGAGGGTTTCCAAAGCTCATCCGAGCAGAGTAATATAGGAGAGAGTCGGGGGGGATGGGGGGATGATGTCAGAATAGACTGGGTCGATATAATGTGGCTGACAGTGAAGAGGTGTGTGTGTGTGTGTGTGTGTGTGTGTGTGTGTGTGTGTGTGTGTGTGTGTGTGCGTGTATGGCGCACTGTACATCTGGCTGCATTTGTATGTGTTCATGTACCGTGTGTGTGCTCTTGCCCATGCATGCATTTGACAGTTTAGCATGCACATGCTAATCAGCGTGCATGTGTGCGTGCCGTGCATGTGTTCATGCGTGCATGTATACACAGATGCTTGCCCGTGCATATCTGAGAGAGAGAAAGAGAGAGAGAGTTCAATTAGACATGGACTTGCAATGGCTAGCATCAGCTCCGCTGATTAGGGGTTGTGAGCAGCCACGCCACAGCCATACGGACACAGCTCAGGGCAATTGCATGAGCATACATAATACAATGATCACCCACCGGCCACCATCAGGCTGTCTCGTCTGTGCGTCTGTCCGTCAGTCTGTCCGTCCTTCCGTCCACTCGACACATGGATCAGATTTGATCTTGTAGTTTATATACACTATAGTGCACACCAACATAACTCTACAGTTACAATAGTCTTACACCATCCAGCAGCTTGGAGAATGTAATATACATTCACCCTACACTCAGTCTCACCCAAACACGGCGAAATAGCACAACATTGCAATTCCGTACATACACGCCTAGAAAACCCATCCATATATGATCTCCATATATGGACGGAAAGGGGACACGCACAGACAGATTGCAATGTTCTGAATTCAGTCATTCTAGAGGTGAGTGGAATCGGTCATTCTAATTCAGTCATTCTAGAGGTGAGTGGAATCGGTCATTCTAATTCAGTCATTCTAGAGGTGAGTGGAATCGGTCATTCTAATTCAGTCATTCTAGAGATGAGGGGAATCGGTCATTCTAATTCAGTCATTCTAGAGGTGAGGGGAATCGGTCATTCTAATTCAGTCATTCTAGAGGTGAGTGGAATCGGTCATTCTAATTCAGTCATTCTAGAGATGAGGGGAATCGGTCATTCTAATTCAGTCATTCTAGAGGTGAGTGGAATCGGTCATTCTAATTCAGTCATTCTAGAGGTGAGTGGAATCGGTCATTCTAATTCAGTCATTCTAGAGGTGAGTGGAATCGGTCATTCTAATTCAGTCATTCTAGAGGTGAGTGGAATCGGTCATTCTAATTCAGTCATTCTAGAGGTGAGTGGAATCGGTCATTCTAATTCAGTCATTCTAGAGGTGAGTGGAATCGGTCATTCTAATTCAGTCATTCTAGAGGTGAGTGGAATCGCTGCATTCACCATTTGAGGCAATTTCTTCAAAACGAGCCACTCCTCCAAACTTAAGATGCCAATCAGGATGAATTTCGAAACATCGGGCAGATCCGTCTTGATCACATACCAATCTGCGGGATGTTTGGACAAGATCTGTAGGAGCAATATATGTGTTTTGATGTGTTCCTGGTGGCACTATAACAGGCCAATGTGAAACTTTGTGGCAGAGGTTCTGCTCTGGCCTCCAGGGAGTGTGCTGTGCAGATCAACATATGGCTTTTCACTACTTTTGTGTGACACAGACACTGTGATGAAGAAGGGCGTTCATTTTCTGTCAACACTCTTGTATGATGAATAAAGGGCATTCATTTTCTGTCCGTCAGCAACGATCGATCAGTAGGAGGCTGGTTGACAGCCGATGTGTAATTCGAGCTGTTTCTATGAATATTTGAACGCTATTCGCAATGATGACATCTTTAGAAAGCCCATGCAGCGGCTGAGCGGCATCTCTCACAGAACATGGAATCGCGTATTCTTCACACATTGTTGATTCCAAAAGGGCTGAGCCTCCTTCAACTCTCCCCAAGAGTCTGGGCATCGAATCTATTGCTAACAGACACATGTTTGGTGCTTGATAAGGCCGAACGCGAACCAAGGGAAATGGCCAATAGCTCTCTCTCTCTCTCACTCTCTCTCTCTCTCTCTCTCTCTCTCTCTCTCACAGTGGATGTCCTGTCCTGTGACAGGCTGGTGGAGCGTTGCTGTGAATACAGTATGTTGTAGTGTCAGTAATGAGAGCTAGAGGAGACATGGTGCTGGAGAGATTGACTGTGCTCACAGAGGCACATCAGCAGGCGGTACGCCACATGATGTAACACGCAGTAATTGCAAGCACTTGTTGGGTAGACACTTAAAGTGATGGCGTGCATGTGCATGTGTGTGCATGTGTGTGTGTGTGTGTGTCAGATCAACATATGGAATTAATTTTGTACTATATGGTGTCTTGAGTGTACAGGGTTTGATGAGGTCAGATCAACATTTTGTGGCAATTTAGGAGTTTTGGTTGAGATAAACAGCTCATCCATTAAACTGTAGATAATTCTCATAGCCATTCTCTTAGTAGAAAATTTAGCAGCCATCAAGCTGAGCTGTGAAACCTGTATTCTCTCTCAGGGTACAAATGCTCCAACGTTACATAATGTCTTTTCATGGACTTACACTTACGTAAAGAAGAGACACTGTACTTGTGTGCCTTTCTCTGACGCGCTCACACAGTGACTCATCTACTGCTCTAGCAGCCTTTTTTGCACAGCCCCCTGCAGTGTGTACGCGCGGGTGTGCGTGTGTTTAGTGTGTGTGTGTGTGTGTGGGAGGGGGGGGGGGGGGTGTTTGTTATCCCGATGACCTTTCGGTAATGACCCTCACACCATCATGTAATGGCCACACAAACCACAAGCCACAAGCTCTGCACGTCATTGAGCAACGAGCATTATCGCTCTGAACCACTTCTGTCTCTGGACACAGAAGTGTCCGCGCACGCGCCACACACACACACACACACACACACACACACACACACACACACACACACACACACACACACACACACACACACACACACACGTGTACTTTGACACACTTTCTGTTTGGTGTTTTTCCAGAGTTGTACAATTGTAAAGGAGAATAGGCTACCACTCATTTTCAACATTGAACTATGTCATTAATATATTAGAGTTGTTGTGTGGGAATAATAATAGTAATGAAAAAAGTCTCCTCTTCTGTTTAACCTATAACTGGAGGTCTAGAACTTGAGGTCATGTGATCAGTGACATCACGAAGGTGGCCTGCAGACTTGCAGAGTACACCTTTTGTGATGAAAAAAAACAACAAAAAAAAACAACTCAGGTCCAGCTTAATAAGGGGGGTTTGAGAGGCTAAGCACTAACAGACTATCTATTGTTGGATATCATTTACTGTTTAGACCGATTGATAGGTTTACCTATGTTCCAAGATTACTTGCATTTGATGTATTATCTGGTGACTACCTTGCTTACTGTAAATCACTCTGGGTTAGAGGGTCTGCTAAATGCCTACATTGTAATTTATAATATAAAAGGAGGCACATGGCCATATAAACCTCTCCTTCCATGTAAACGTCTTCCAATGCACTGCCCAGCAGAACAGCAATAAGAACACCTCTATTACAAAGTCCATTGTGGGTGTATGGGATTTTTCTTTATCACACTATCACTAAACCCGGGTGAAATTCACCCAAACACCTGCCTGTAGAAAAAAACAGGGATGTGGGCAGGGAAACAAACCTATGCCTTTTATGATGTCACTGAGCAGCATGAAGGTACTGAAAGACCGACCTACCTCAGACATCAGCAACATTATGAAAATTGCAAAAATATAATTGTCCGGTTGAAAATCAAATCACCCGTGTTTAGTGTTCCAGGGTTAAGTGTATCTCTCTCTCTCTCTCTCTCTCTCTCTCTCTCGGTGCTTATGTAACCCTGTCCTCAAGCCGAGGTGGTCATAATATACTGTGGCATAGAATGTGACTGTGAATAATGTGTTGTGTTGCGTATGTGAGCATGAATACCAATGAGTGAATGTCCTGCGTGGGTGCCATATGGACCGTACAACCTGTAACATGCTGCTTCAGTGTGAGTCCATGGGGGGACTTTAAAGAACGAACACGTGCACTTCTCACAATAACATCCTCATTTTAGAAGCTATAGTAGGCTACTGCTTCTCAAAGGTTTGTTGTCTCCACCAGGCCGAAGGCATGGGGGGAGAGTATGTTTTGCACTCCGTGTGTGTGTGTGTGTGTGTGTGTGTGTGTGTGTGTGTGTGTGTGTGTGTGTGTGTGTGTGTGTGTGTGTGTGTGTGTGTGTGTGTGTGTGTGTGTGTGTGTGTGTGTGTGTGTGTGTGTGTGTGTGTGTGTGTGTGTGTGTGTGTGTGTGTGTGTGTGTGTGTGTGTGTGTGTGTGTGTGTGTGTGTGTGTGTGTGTGTGTGTGTGTGTGTGTGTGTGTGTGTGTGTGTGTGTGTCCGTGAGCAGCTAATCTCGGCCACCGTTAACCCGGTCGATGCCAAATTTTGCAAACACACTCCCTGGATGCCAACGATGAACCTCTGCCCCAAAATTTCCACAACGGCCTGTTATAGCGCCACCAGGAGGCCGCTTTGTGCAAAACAAGTTTTTGCACAGTACACCTACAGATTTTGTCCAAACATCGCGCAAATTGGTACACAGTCTCTCTAGAGCCATTCAACGAAACGGGTCTTTCAGATTTCTCAGACTCCATCCTGATTGGTTAAGATTGGCTTCCAAAGTTCACAGGAGTGCTCAGTTTCAAACAAAATGCTGCAAATCATGAACACATCGCGTGATTTCCGTGAAATTGTGCACGCACATTCCCACTAGGCCGAGGAAGAAATGCCACATGAACAATTTCAACTCAGCCTCAAGGTGGCGCTATAACTGGCCGAAAAGTGTTTTTACCTCTAATTTACTTTTGTTGCCCTTTTATCCAACCACCAGATGAAGGCAAGCTGCAATGTCCTAGATTCCTATCCTGGTGGAGACCTGTGCCCAAAGGGGCACTTTTTCTAGTTTTATATTGTCACTTGTGGGCAGAAACCTACATTTTATTGGTAAATTAATTGCCTATAAGCTCAACACGTCGCGCTGCGACGCATTGTGTAAAATCAGCCATTACGACGGCATCAAGGCCGTCTACAGTTGACAAAATCAACTGTAGATTTAGTCGACCAAAATCTTATGATATTTAGTCGACTAAAACTAGACTAACACTGTAAAACATTCCGGTTGAGTAAATTGTGACTACAAATTAAAACTATTCAAGAGACTATATGACAAACTAAAATTAAATTTGCTGCCAAAAACAACACTGCTGCCATTGTCTATCCTGGACCCGCATGCATGCGTCTGTCTGTCTGTCAGCCTTTTCCTCCATGTCACGTGTACATGGAGTGCTCATGTTCGTTAGCGATGTAGCTTTGAGATTTATTATGTCACAGAACCTCCTCTCTCTCCCATGCAGTCGACCCATGCAGGGTCGTTACAGCGTGAGAGAGTAATTAACCGCCCAACGTCATCATCCATCATGCATGCCATTAATGTACAGAACGTGTGTGTCAGTGTGTGCGTGCGTATTAACCCCCACAAGGGCTTTTTGACTTAAATTGAACTAAATCAATGGTCAATGAAGGGCCCCAATGGCCCTTTTTGGGACCTCAAACCCAGAAACGCGCAGTCCAATTTCCCCCAAGGGCCCCTGGGCCATGGCCCCACCGGCCCAATGGATAATTTGGCCCTGACTAAGATAATGTGCACGCACGCACACACACACACACACACACACACACACACACACACACACACACACACACACACGCACACACAGTCCCTATTATCACAAAGGCGAAACACTCTATATTTAAAATATTCCATTATCTTGCTCTATACCACTTCCTTCCTCTGGATCTTCTGCATTCCCCCAGAGGGGATTTTAGTTTTCCATTTTCCATTTACTGCTTGTTTTTTAATGTCATTGCCTTGCTTTTCTTTTATTCTCCATTGTTCTGTAAAGCACTTTGAGCTGCATTTCATGTCATGAAAGGTGCTATACAAATAAAGTTTTATTATTATTATTATTATTATTTAATATTTGCCAGTTGCGAGCAACACAAAAGCAACGTATAGTCGTATACTCCAGCTAGCGAGGAGAGGCGCACGCATGCACTATAGAATCTTATTCTATGATTATGTTCTTCTTGTTTTTGTGAGACACTGCGCTTCTCGGAGTAGTCGGAGGAACGGACGCGAAAATAGGTTGAGCGCCGAAGACGAGGCACGGAAAATACCCACGGGATCGGCATGCACAAACATTGGGGCGCAGATGGGGGGGGGTGGGGGGGGGGGGACGAAGAGGGAAAACAGTACTCACAGTTCCTACTTACAGTTTTTCACGATTGTTAACACACGTTTTTCACAACCTAACGGCATTCTCAAAACTGCACACACAAAACTGAAAACCTCACACACAAAATGTTAAACCCTGACACTCCTTTTCCATGATGACTCTTCGCCATCAAAGCTCTTAACTGTTCCCAAAATGGAACGCGTGCTTTCATTTGGTACACACAGCCATATTTTCAAATGACACACACATACCATTCATTGAGTACACACAACTAAGCATTTGCTGCACACTACCAAGCATTTACAGCACAATGAAGTGAAAAATTTAAAACACAATCACAGAAATGGAACACATTTCTCCTTACTAGGCCTACTTTTTCGTAGTCAAACAGCACACAAATATGCAGAACTGCATGGGGATCACTCAACTGAACCCAACCCACAGTTTGAAAATCATTGCTGTACACGTATGCATGCACACAGGCATACACACAGTTACGGTACACAAATACTATGTGGCAGGCAGGCAGGCAGGCAGTCACGCACACACGCAAGCATGCACGCCGCACGCACACACACACGTGGAAATGAGGGTGTGTGTGCGCGTGCGAAACAGCTGAGACTTTAAACTGATGAAACACACTCCTCGCTGATGCAATCTCCCCCCAACCCCTCGCTTGTCATGTGATCAAAGCGGCGCTCTCATCAGCGACACCTGTTCCCAGTCCACCACCGTGCACCGCCTCAGCCTCACTCAGAATTCATTTTGCCACTGTCGCCAAGAAACCTCGCATGTTCAATACCCGTTTAAACAAGTAAGACGCGTGAACGTGGGAAGCGAACAAAGCTGTTGTGGCAGTCTGACACACACAGTGTCAATGTTTTTGAAGTATACGTTTAGAATTATAGGAACATATTCAGGTTGGTGTTAGGGTTAGAATTGGAGTTATATATATGCTTGGTTTATACTTGTATACCAAAGTCACGTAACGGAAAATAACTGATCCACAAGCTCACACGTCCTTTAATTTTGATGTGCTCTACAAACGTGTGTGGCTGTGCGTGCGTGTGTGTGCGTGCGTGTTGTTGGCAGTGCCAGGCCGCTGGTGCCTCATCCAGAGTTTATGTTGGCTCAGCAATCAGTTTGGACGCCGGTCAGTTCTCCACTCGACCATACAGTACACCTGCAGCCAGCCAGCCAATCCGTCAACAGCCTCTTAAATACCATGTGGACCGCATCGTCGCTCCTCGTACACATTTGAACGGTGGTGCAGGGAAAAGTACTTTGTTTTCTCATATAAAAAAATCATACAAAAAAATCATAAAAAAATCATACAAATAAAATCATACAAAGAATACATACAAAATCATATATAAAATCATTAAAAATCATATAGAATCATATAAAAAGCATATAAAAATCATAAAAAAGAATCAATAAAAAAACCATTACAAAAATCATTACAAAAATCATTACAAAAATCATAAAATCATATAAAACATCATAAAAAAAAACAATCAATCATATAAACATTAAGCAACACATTGAGGGAATGTATATATAAAATCAGTAAAACTCCGGAATTCAAAAATGTAGAAAGTATTTTGTTGTTGCCGCTGGTGCCTCATCCAGAGTTTATGTTGGCTCAGCAATCAGTTTGGACGCCGGTCAGTTCTCCACTCGACCATACAGTACACCTGCAGCCAGCCAGCCAGCCAATCCGTCAACAGCCTCTTACTTACCATGTGGACCGCATCGTCGCTCCTCGTACACATTTGAACATACAAAAACAAATCATTAAAAATCATACAAATTATTTTAAAAAATCATAAAACAAATCATAAAAAATCATACAACTCCGTCAGTAGTGACGGAGTATTTTTTTGACATAAAAAGTATTTATGTAAGACTCCTATAATCTGTGTGTCCTGTCATATATATTGTATGTAGAGCACCGTGGTTGACAGGCACTGATCATTCACCGACAGCAATATTATATATAATTTAAAATGCGTGCAGACAGTTGAGGCCGATGGCTAGGTCAAGTGGGGGGCCTCCATGCGTGTGTGCGTGCGTGTGCACACGCGTGTGTTCTGAAAAGCATATAATGTGATTGGTCATATAGCCAGAAGGGCAGAGGGGCCAGACCTTTCACCTGCCCACAACCCCCCATCCTCGCACGCACACATTGTTCATTCAAATTCAAATTTAAAAGCAGCATAAAAAAGTATAGCAGATCTATACAAGCGGCACACACTTGGAGATCTGCTGCTGTTGATGCTGCTACTTTTGGTCACACTACAGCATCACAGTGTGTAGTGTGATTAATCACCCACTGTCATGGTGGTTTGTTTGTTTGTTTATCTTTGCTTTGTATCTGTGTGTGCGCGTGTTTTCAAGTATGTATGTGTGCATGACAGCAGCCTTAGAGTAGACATTATGACTGAAACCAGGTATTGGGCCCAAAACATGAACAAGCGAAACGAAACAATGGACTCGACTCATGGAGGTATCATAATGGCAAATTATTGAATTAATATAAAATGAATTATGTGTACAATATTAAAAAAAGAAATTAGGAGCACTGTTCTAAACTATACTGTTCTAAAGAGTTCCTCTTCCTAAGAGTTTTCAGAAAGAACACGTGAGCACGGTCACGTGGATTTGTTGCCCGCATGCTCGTTACGCAGACACGCCCGCGACTCACCAGACCTGGATTCTGTTTCGCTTTTTTTTTACGCTTGCGTTCTTGCCTTTCTCTGAGGCTAAGATGCTACTTGCTTAGCTTGCATCTTCATGACCTTTAATAATCATCTTTGAATTACATTGACCTTGATCTTTTTTAGACCAGTGTTCAACCAGTGGTCCGGGGACCACCAGTGGTCCTTGAGGGGGTTCCAGGTGGTGCCCAGCTAATTGATGGACAGTTGGTAACCAAATGGACTCTTATAGTACTCTAGATCTTTAACTCTGGCGAGTGTAAAATTGATTTTACACTTTCAAGAGTTACATTGTTAAACTGCATTACTTTTGACCGTCTGTTATCACTGGCAACACATCAATACAGCATGGAGTTGTGGACCAAATCTCATCCAACGACAACAGAATATGCTTTATAGTCTTCGGTCTAGAGAGGCTAAATCTCAACAAAATGGTCTGTGCCTCAAATGCCGATTAAATGATGGGACTTGATGTGAAATGGGTTACTTGAAAACCACTGTTTTAGACGCATGAAGAACACTCCAGGGCGGTCTGTCTGTCTGTCTGTCTGTCTGTCTGTCTGTCTGTCTGTCTGTCTGTCTGTCTGTCTGTCTGTCTGTCTGTCTGTCTGTCCTCCGTGCCCTCATGTCACAGTGAAATGGAGGTTATGCTCAGAGCTCAGAGACCGACACCCAACAGCCGACATGCTGATAAGGTGCTTTCAGTTCGACGATCTTATCCTGCCACGCATACATGCAGGCCAGACCCGTTTCAAAAGTTAATTAGACACAAAGTGGTGTCATCCTATACCTTTGTGTTGGCTGAGCTATTGTGTGTTTATTATCGGGGAAAGAATCTAGCCTAAATTCAATGGCACCATATGACATGACCTGCTATATAGCCCATTAGCAGTGTATTTTGTATATGTTTTTGCTGAGCTTGCCTCGTATAGTGCAGTGATCACTGATCAGGACATAACAATGATCGACATTAACTGTCCTACAGAACCTGAAATTAGTTCACGGCAGTGTTTTGTTGACTAAGACTAAAAGACTAGGCTTTTCAGAAGACTAAATTGCACAAAGACTAAGTGGTGTGTGTGTGTGTGTGTGTGTGTGTGTGTGTGTGTGTGTGTGTGTGTGTGTGTGTGTGTGTGTGTGTGTGTGTGTGTGTGTGTGTGTGTGTGTGTGTGTGTGTGTGTGTGTGTGTGTGTGTGTGTGTGTGTGTGTGTGTGTGTGCGTGTGCGCGTGCGCGTGTGTGTGTTGTCGATTAAATAAACTTCCAAAGATGAAGGAATGACAAAGTTCTTCAGGGTGAAGTATTGAGAATTTATTAAGAAGATTCAGCAGAGTAATGACATACAGAGAGTGAGGAACAGGCCTCCTTGCCTGTTCCAGCAGCCCCTCCGGGCGCAAGCCTCCCCAACTTCTCAGACAGTCCTTATAGTCTTGTCTTAACAGAGATGCTCTACTGAATGTCCATATACGGGTCTGCGCTAAACATAAGGGCGACACACAAATAAGTATACCTTTGCTGACAGGAGGAGTCAAGTCAACTGTTAGATTGACAGCTGCATGAAATAGACTGAGCACATTTGGTGAGACTTAATGGAAGGAAAATAAATACACAATAATGCATATATCTGGCACTGTAGTTGGCATTCTAAAATTGCAGTGTGTGCATGTGCATGTGTGTGTCTGTGTGTGTGAGTGTGTGTGTGTGTGTGCATGTGCGTACGTGTTTGTGCATGTGTGTGTGGTTGCGTGCGTGTACGTGTGTGTGTGTGTGTGTGTGTTGTGCAGCTATGTGCGCGTTACAGTGTCCTCTGCCCACGCTGGCGTGACATCTGCTGTGTGACAGAAGGTGACAGAGAGGTAGCAGCAAACCTGAGCATCCTGTCTGGACCACGTCCATCCATGACCCCACGTGGATGAACACACTCTGCTGACCGCTCACCACACACACACACACACACACACACACACACACACACACACACACACACACACACACACACACACACACGCCAGATGTACTCAGGTGTATAGTAGAATTTGAGAAATAAGACTCACAAAATAAATGATTTAGATAGATGATAAACCTTTTTTTGGGGGGGGGGGGAATTAGGCGCACAATTAGGAAGTGCGTGTGTGAGTGTGTGTGTGTGTGTGTGTGTGTGTGTGTGTGTGTGTGTGTGTGTGTGTGTGTGTCAGCTCATCCATGCAGAGATGTGTTTGCTTAACGGAGGCCATCGGAGGTAACGGCGCGTGTTGCGCCAAGTGACCACGTAATGGAGCCAGCCTTCACCTTGTCCCGGAACGACCTAGAGCCTGTGTGCACCATATGGGCACAACATGCCCACCCACCCACCCACCCACCCCCCCCCCCCCCCCGACACACACACACACACACACACACACACACACACACACACACACACACACACACACACACACTAAAGTGTGTGCATGTGTGTGTAATAAATGTAAGTCATATGTGTCTGAGCAAATCGACATGTTGCGTCATGATGATGTACTGTACGACGATAAGAGCGCCCCCTCACTTCACGCGGGTGTGATTTTTCAAAAGTAGCTGATGATGTGAGCTTGCAGATCAAAGGGATGGAGTGGTCTGATGGAGTGCTGTGGTGATGGTCGTTGCGTCAGCTCCACATTCAACATGTCAGTGTTACACAGAACCATTTCAGCACTCCTTCCACCAGCTGCCTATACAGTACACGCCACGTTCACTGTGGCTCCTCGCAGTGGTGGAAAGTAACTAAGTACATTTACTCAAGTACTGTATTTAAGTACAATTTTGAGGCATTTGTACTTGACTTGAGTACTTCCAATTTCCAATATTTTTGCTTTGCTATACTCCACTACATTTCAGAGGCAACTTTTACTCCACTACATATACTGTATTTGAAAACTGTAGTTACTATAGTTACTTTGTAGACTTTGATTATTGTGAAAAACATACAGTAACCACTTCAGTCCTATATACATTTTGTCCATGTCTATATACATTTTGTATTTGAAAATAGCCGATCTACAATGCGACGCATTGTGAGCTTGTAGATCTGCTATTTTCAAAAGAAAATAATTTGAAAACTTGAAATGAGACATTCTGCATAATGAGTAGTACTTTTACTTTTGGCACGTTAAGTACATTTTGATGCCAATACTTTTGTACTTTTGTTGAAGTACATTTTGAATTCCGGACTTTTACTTGTAATGGAGTAGTTTTATATTGCAGTATTAATACTTGTTCCACCACTGGCTGCTTTCTCTCTATGAAAAATGCACCCGTTGCACGTTCTTCATTAATCCGTGCTGTCAGGTGGATACCTTGTGTGTGTGTGTGTGTGTGTGTGTGTGTGTGTGTGTGTGTGTGTGTGTGTGTGTGTGTGTGTGTGTGTGTGTGTGTGTGTGTGTGTGTGTGTGTGTGTGTGTGTGTGTGTGTGTGTGTGTGTGTGTGTGTGTGTGTGTGTGTGTGTGTGTGTGTGTGTGTGTGTGTGTGTGTGTGTGTGTGTGTGTGTGTGTGTGTGTGTGTGTGTGTGTGTGTGTGTGTGTGTGTGTGTGTGTGTGTGTGTGTGTGCGTGCGTGCGTGCGTGCGTGCGTGCGTGCGTGCGTGCGTGCATGCATGCATGCATGCAGTGTTCCTGACAAATGTTGGACATGAAACCAGTTGATCGGGGTCAGTATGTCAAATGTGTGTCCCCAATTCCATCTTCCAGAAGTTTCAGGGTTTGCAGGGTCACGGCAGAGAGATATGGAATCACTTATCAGTCAACGCAATTCCCCCAAGATTGCCAAACCAACGTGTGTGCGTGTTGTGGAGGGATTCGAGGTCAGTGAGAAGAGAAGGACAGAGGATTGAGGTCGGAGAGAAAAACAAGATAATTACCGAGAATGACACATCGACAGCTGCTTTCATCAGCACAGACAGACAGACAGACACTGGAGAAAGCTTTGCTTCAGGTGCTCTTTGGCAGAGTCCCCCAACACCCCCCCCCCCCCCCCCCCCCCAATGCACGCACGCATGCACGCACGCTCTCACCCTACCATTAGAAAGTATCCAAGGCTGGCATCAAAACAACCTACCCCTTTCTTTGTCAGCCCAGCTCACAAAGGAGATGTACAACACGAGCAGGTCAGATGTGTGTGTGTGTGTGTGTGTGTGTGTGTGTGTGTGTGTGTGTGTGTGTGTGTGTGTGTGTGTGTGTGTGTGTGTGTGTGTGTGTGGTTGCCGGTGGTTACGTAGCCCACTGTATTGGCCGGCAAAAGGTCGAGGGCTTCTGGAGAGAACTTGTGTTTTGTTTCCATGGAGACAAAAAGTGGTGTTTTGAAGTGTCTGTGTGTGTGCGTGCGTGCATGCTTTTGTGGACAAAATGTGTGCGCTTTGTTTTGTCTAAAGGCACAAATGCGCAGGTGTTGACGTCTGCCAACTCACCCTCTACCCCTCTCTCTCTCTACTTTACTTGACTGTGTCAGTACAGAGCCTCACACCTGGGAGCGTTTATCAGCCTGATGAGAAGTACAGAGGGAGTCTGAAATGAAACACCTGTGATATTTCATGTAGAAGTGAACGTAACCAGTCATATATCTGCATGTCCACCGCGTCCATTAGGATGGTGGTTACAAATGGAACCAAATGGACCCATTTGCACGCTCTCAGAGTTGCATGCCTGTAAGGTTCCATTTGGTTCCAGTTGTACACTCTCAGAGTTACAGAATTGTAAGGGTCCATTTGGTTAAATTTGAACACTCAGAGTTACAGACCTGTAAGGGTCCATATGGAACCCGCTCAAGGAACCCTGAGACCCACTTTGAGAACCTGTAGTGGAGTAAAAAGTTAATTATTTGCCTATAAAATACTGAAAAAAATGCATGTTCAAGTAATGTACATGTACTGTTCTTGGTTACTTCTGGGCTATAATCTCTAGGTCGTCCTCAGACGAGCCCTCCGTCGTCGCTTGCAGTCATCCCGGTTCTCCGTATATCTGGCCAGCTCGTTGGTGCTTCGTTCCTGATTACATCCATATTAGTAAGGGACCTCCTCATGACCGGTGCCCGTGTGTTGGTTCCCAAGGCACTATAGTTTGCTGGCTGGAAGTTCATGATGTCTTTGGCAGTGTCCTGCATGCTAGTCTCATTCTCCTGGCTGCTATTTTCTGGCTCACACTTTGCATTCCATCATACAGATTCTTGTTGGTAAAATGTGTACTCTTGCTTATGTTAAGTACTGCACGCAGCCAGCAACATGGTAGCACCCATCTAGAGACTTCTGCAGTGTTGGCTTTAGGGTCCAGCATTCACTGCCGTATAAAACAGACTCTACCATTGCATAGAAGAAGCGGAGTTTGGTTTGACGGGGGAGGTTGGAGATAATGGCATCGGTAAATATAGTAAAGCAGTGTTCCTGCTGGTGCCAAGGTGATGCAATCACACTTTGCTGCAGTCACGCCATGCCCATCACCGATAATGACCTCTCCGCCCGGGTGTCTGGGGAACAGGGCAACAGGGTGAATGGCTTCCGTCCTCTGATAATTGCACACAGCGATTTTCTTCCCTTGAATCCCCCGCTGGGCCGTACGTGGCCTTGACTGATATAGGTACTGCAGTGCCCTACTTTGGGTGGCTGTAGACTAGAGGTCCAATTTGACCAACCCGTAACCGAAAATGACCGGCAAACAATGTAGCCGGGACAGGATGGACCCGCTGATATTATTAGAATTCTGTCTCCGAGCCTGAAAAGCACCGACAGCTGTCAGGAACCTGAGCCGAGCTGAACAGAACCGCCTATTATAATAATATCATATAAAAACTATGAGGCTGTGGACCCCCCCACACCTGAAAAAAATAAGAAATAGCCGGGCCAAGGATCCCTATAGAAGCAAAGGTTTGAGTTATAACATGTTTTTAAAAAAAGTGGAAAAAAATGATTGTGACGCTATATTATCTCATTATTCAGAAGGTTCCATCCCTTCAGGCTATGGGATGGCTGGAATCTCTCTGACTGCAGCTGTGTGCAGCAGAGGGCTGCACTGTGTTTGTAGCCTGCAGCCAGGCGCACGCTGCCGGCTCGGGGGAGAAGCATGTTCATTACCGTGTTGCTAATTTCTTAAAGGCTTGGTGAATTGGAAAATATGTGTTTCACACTTCTAGACCATATCTGTGGTCATCATATGGGCATACCTAACACTACGTAGAATCGTAGATGCCAAAACGATGGGAAAAGTTCCACTTTTGTGTATTTACTATTTTTATATCAAAAGTCCATACAAATTCTATTTTAATTATTCCTACTTCCTTTGAACGAAAACGTGCTGCGTGATGACATGTCGAGTCCTGCATGAATAATAAGGAATCTTGTTTTCATTCACCCGGTTGATTCCCATTGCTGCATGTTCACCCAAACACAGCTGGTTTTGATTACAGAACTACTCAGTTTTTAGTCTCATTCAAGATGACATCCAGACAGTGTATTACTCGTTTCAAACTTAATCAGCACGCTAAAATATGCATCTGAAAACATTATAGGTTAGAAATAAGCCACATAGCAGCAAACTGGTATAGAGCTAGCCTGTAAACAAACAAATTCATGCGTTGCGCGTGTATAGCAGAGCTACCGTCCCTTCGCCTGACGGGACGCGACGCTCTGATTGGTTCAGAGACGTTCAGCCTTCCGTTTCAGACTCAAACTTCAAAATAAAATGACCGAAATAGCCATTGCACTACGTCTTTAACCTATAATGTTTTTTAGATACATATTCTAGTGCGCTGATTCATTTGAAAATGAGTGAGTAATACACTTGTCACGGGTTATATGAAGCGTGCCTCCCCGTGGGAGTGCCTGTGTCAGAGTCGAGCAGGATAATGAAAGAACGTATATAAACACCACAGAACATTGTGAAGGGTTAGGGTTAGGTGTGGCTGCTGGCTCGGTGAGTTCATGTCTCACTACCTTATGCAAGTACAAGCGTGTGTGTGTGTGACCTGTGTGTGTGTGTGTGACCTGACATCAGCTCATACGTGTCCATGTATCTCTGTCATTCGCTTTGTTCCAGTGAACAAAAACCTGGGTACTCGGTTCACTTTCCTGACCCTAGCTGTGACCTATAGCTGACGCCTGAGGCCACGCAACGTTCTTTCTGATTGGACCAAAACTAGACCTCTGTTACCTGGCAGGTTTTCCCTCTCTGCTCCAATGAGGTCACAGGGTGCAGAGGTGGAGTAAGATTTACCCCCCCTCTCTCTCTCTCCTCTCGATAAACAAGACAGCAAATTTCCATGACCTCAACAAACTAATTGCTCCTGTAGTTGTGTTCTCTCAGCCTCTCCCCCCCTCTCTCTCTCTCTCTCTCTGCGTGACTTTCTCTCGTCTCTTTGTAAGCCATAATGATAGATAATGGCAGGATTTGGCAGACAGAGGCGAAGGCTGCGGATAAAGACTAACCGTGCAGAATAATCAACTATTACAGCTGATCTATGATTGCAAGTAATGGCTCTGTATGTTCCATATGATAAGGCTGAGAGAAAATAGTTGAATCACACCACGTATGGTGTTAAAAAGAAAACATACATAAATAAGTAAACGGACTACAACAAGAACTGTTATAATCTGATGATTATGGGGTCAGAAATGTGGGCGATGGCTGATTACTGAGCCTGCATGAGAAAAGAGCGCGCGTGCGTGAGTGTGTACTTATTGAAGTTTTTTTTTTAATATATATTTTTTATCCCACGATTTTGTAACCCATTTTTCACCCGTGTCAATCATCTAATGTGATCCTGGGCTCTACACACCTTCCACCAACCTAGTCCCCATATATGGGGGACAAGGGGAGAGCAACGGACTTGAACTCATGCTTCCTTCATGCCTGAGTGTCCAAGTTGCTCCTTTACACCTGACAGGGGGGAGTTTCCCTGGTTGTAGCACGTGGAAGGAACACGTTATTCCAACCAGTTCCTTTCCCCTCCATCAGGCGCCCCGGCTGGCCAGGGGGAGGCAGTTTAGAGACCAGGATTACTGCATGTTTTTTGTGAGGGTACCTACCCTAGGGGACACGTGGAGAACATGCAAACTCCACACAGAAAGGCCCTTTCGCCAACCACGCCTTCGGGTATGGGCACTGATGACGCGGAGGAGGAAACACGCCGCCAGCAGCCCAGCACCCACAGCGTCCCGAGCGGGAATCGAACCCAGGACCTTCTAGCTGTGAGGCGACAGCACTACCAACCCGTGCCCCTCTTATTGCAGTTTTGAACATTTATTTGAAAATATTCTTTGACTTTGTGTTTTCAATTTATTTTATTTTTTTGCAACTGAATGGCTGGAAAATGGAAATGAAGAGTTTACATAGTATACAAATATTGCATGCAATAAACTTTCCTTAATGATTATATCTGGTTTCAGTATGTATTCATGATGTATTTTCGCTATTATTAAGGTTATTGTAGTGGTCAATTTGTATTGGGGCTGGGAGGGGGGGCGGGGCGGGGATCACGGGACATGGCCAAAGCATTTCCAGGGTTCCCCAGCCAGAGAACCCCTGCTTTAAGACAGCTATTGGATTAGATTTGACTAAAACTAAGGAGATTTTCTCTATGATTTGATTTCTGTGTGCGTGTGCGTGTGCGTGTGCGTGTGCGCCGACCTCATGGGAAAACCAATCTATGGACTGCTGGATGAGGTCACTGAAGCCTCTCTCACTCTGTCTGTGTCTCTCTATCTCTAGTGTTGGGTGTGCCCTGCGCTGTCAGAACTGAAAGTTACATTACTATTAACTACAACAACTGTTCCAAACCTGTTGTGCCACTTCACAGGCCTACTGACTTAACATTCTTTATCGTTGCAGATTATGACAATAGCTCAGTAAATGTCTTATACTGTAGCAACCCTTTTGGCATGAAGTGCTGTGTTTTCATTTTCTTGATAGTCAGTGTGTGCTATATCAACATTACGTTTGAAATGTTTTCACACCAGGATGTATGATCATTACACAGATTTGATGAATGTAGAATTTTGTGCAGAATGTACTTTGTAATTTGTAACTTTTTAATATGTAATTTTAAAATAAAATAAAAAGCTCTCTCACACACTTGGTTGCCTACCCATGTCTTATAGTGTGAAAGCAACGGACACACCCGAACGCTGATAGATGTAGGATACATACCTTACTGCATATTTACCCCCTCCTGATTCTAAACATTCCCCATAGTTTTTCTGACGTATAGGAAAGGCATGGCAAGTGTTATTCTTTGAATGACATTAAGATGCACAAAACAAAATAAGCAAAAACGAAATAAACATTTACATATATTTACAGTGCAGAAGAAAAAAAAGCAAAGAAAAGTAACTCAATCAAAGGCAGCGGCAAACAAGAAACTAAACTAGAAAAAGTGCCCTTCTGGGCACAGGTCTCCACCAGGATAGGAATGTAGGACATTGCAGCTTGCCTTCATCTGGTGGTTGGATAAAAGTGCAACAAAAGTAAATTAGAGGTAAAAACACTTTTCGGCCAGTTATAGCGCCACCTTGAGGCTGAGTTTAAATTTTTCATGTGGCATTTCTTCCTCGGCCTAGTGGGTATGTGCGTGCACAATTTGACGGAAATCACGCGATGTGTTCATGATTTGCAGCATTTTGTTTGAAACTGAGCACTCCTGTGAACTTTGGAAGCCAATCTTAACCAATCAGGATGGAGTCTGAGAAATCTGAAAGACCCGTTTCGTTGAATGGCTCTAGAGAGACTGTGTACCAATTTGCGCGATGTTTGGACAAAATCTGTAGGTGTACTGTGCAAAAACTTGTTTTGCACAAAGCGGCCTCCTGGTGGCGCTATAACAGGCCGTTGTGGAAATTTTGGGGCAGAGGTTCATCGTTGGCATCCAGGGAGTGTATGTGCAAAATTTGGCATCGACCGGGTTAACGGTGGCCGAGATTATCTGCTCACGGACACACGGACGGACGGACGGACGGACGGACACACACACACACGGACGGACGGAGTGCAAAACATACTCTCCCCCCATGCCTTCGGCCTGGTGGAGACAATAAATGTTTAGTCAGATTTTTACATGTGGGTGTATGTGTATGTGGGTTGAGAGAGACTAATCTCTCTGCCTTTTCTGTTTCTCCCAAACCCATGCATGTGTCCAATTATGCACACACAGGCCTTTTTCCTTGAGCTATCTTTAAAACCAGGTTTAAATGAAAACTGGTCTGCCGACTTTCAGATGTATCTGTGTAAATCTCATCCTAATTTGCCTTTTCTATTTTTTTAGTTTCATAAACATTTTTACTTGAACTTGGGTTGTCGTCTCTCAAGACAGACTGTTGACTCACAGGTTGCTGTTTTTTCCCGTTATTTGCCGATGGGTTTCTCAGATTGGAACTTGGGTAGGCATAGACCTGCAGTCATTATGCCAGTGGTCCTCGACCCTTTCTTTCAAGATGTTCAATCTTGAAAGAAAAGGTTTGCAGGCCCACCCAAAAGATAAGTCAGATGGTTGGGCCACCCGCGTGCATACATTTTCATCATTTGTTTATTTTAATGACCAATCAATCAATTGTGTTCCACCTAATTTGATCAATGGAACTAACGTGTACGACTGTACGTATAAGTTCTTATTGATCGGAACCACTTTTCAATATTATTGTAATATTATTGCAAACAAAGTGCTAGTAATCACATCACAGCGACATCACAGAAACAGCTGTGTTTTCAACGTCCACCAAGGTGGAAAACAGTCACGTAATGGAGTGTTGTGTATGTGTGTGCACGGCTGCGCGCACATGCGTGAGTGTGCGCGCACATGCGTGCGTGTGTGAGAGAGAGAGACCTCATGGGGAATCCAATCTATAGGCCCTGCAGGGTGAGGTCATGCCTCTCTCTCTCTCTCTCTCTCTTTCTCATCTCCAGTGTCGTTTTATCATCTCAGGGCGTGCCCTATACTGTATAGCTTCCCTGCATATCAGACACAGAAGACGGGCTCCGTTTAGTCAACGCTGCGATAACAACTATAACAAACTTGTGTCTAAACCTGTCCTGCCACTCCACTGGAAGCCAAACGTATACCGACCGACTGATCAAGGAATAAACTCGTTCCTTCATCCATTTGTGTTTATATTAAACCAGTCGAGTTGAGCTGGTTCTCATTGGCCTTAATTGCCCGGGTGTTCCTGTGTGAACTGCGTGGTTGCCAGGAATCTGCACATGATGATATAACAACTGCCTCACGACTGCCTGTTCGCGGGCAGGCAGCCCACAGGACAGTTATACAATGGGATTATTAACAGTAAAGCTCCAGTTCCACTCCAGTATGTATCTGCCTACATTGCACAGCTGTGTGAGCCTATACAGTATACGTGTTTAATAGCACATGCTTCACATATAGCTGTCCTCGTGGAGAGCAAGCTGCATCACAGAGGCGATTACATGACACCATGAAATAATGTGATACTGTTGTACATCATTGAGTTCCTATAAACTGGATGATCAGCTTAATGTGCAACATGGTTTTCTCACTCAACAGTCAACAAACAACAGCATGCAGCATAAGTGTCTAATCTGCACATTTCTATAAGTAACAATTTAATGACTTTTCAGACCTTTTTGATAACAACTCAAAATGCGCCGCCAATCGGTGAGTTTTGAGCTCGAAGTTCTGCTACCTTTGCTGTTATTGAATTTGAATCCTGAAAAGTGACAGGTTTGGACATGCAAGGTTTCAACCTGACATAGAAAATATCAGTGTTGTTTGAGGCAGGAGTAAAATGCAATACCTAAAAAAGACAACTGTCCTGTGTGGAAAAACAGAATAGTATCAGTCAGTGGCCGTTCCATATTGATTATAAAACACATTCTAAATGGCCATACAAGGCTGCCCTAGTTTTTGCCTTCACACATATAGCCTGCCCTACAGGCCAAGTTCTGTAGGGCAGGAGAGAGCAGCTAAGGACATGAGAGGACACATCCCCCCCCCCCCCCCCACACACACACACACACACACACACACACACACACACACACACACACACAAAGTCACACACACACAGTCACAGACACACACACACACACACACACACACACACACACACACACACACACACACACACACACACACACACACACACACACACACACACACACACACACACACACACACACACACAAACACACACACCTCTACTTTTCCAGCATGACAGTGTGTCATCTATTAAGCCACCATCTGAATACCAGGGAGAGAGACAGATAGAGAGAGAGAGAGACTTTTCTTTACTTTTAACAACTTATTTATTCTTGTGTGGGACCTTTATCCCATTTTATTTATATTAAATTAAAAAAAAATCTGAATACCGAGTAGAGACAGACAGACAGACATCTGCGTGAGACAACGTGTCGACATCGTGGGGGATGTGGTCCATCATGCAGTTCACTTAATTTCCATGAGTCACGCAGTGGTGGAAACTACATGTCCTGTGTGACTGTGAGCATGAGTGTATACTGTTACTCCGCAACCGCAACTGGTGCAGAGAGGTTGAACACCTGTTTGTGAGATTGGGTCGATTGGGATTGACACAAGTCATTCTCAAACTAAACAGTCTACAGAACAGTCACACACGCACGCGCGCGCACGCAGTTTGTCTGGGGCCTTTCACCTGCTGTTCCAACCACAAAACTCAAACATTCCACGCCACAGGATCCCCCAGGAGGAAGTTGCGCTGTTGCTCTGGAGCTCTCTGGTGGAGCTGTTGCCCCCGCGACCCGCATACGCGGTTGAAGATGGATGGATGGATCTACAGTACATTAGTGGGATGAGGCAGTTAAAAAAAACAGCAGATCCGATGCAATAACAGATATCATCTCTGTTGCATTTAAACCAAAACTGTTAATTTTCAGGATTCAAATTGAAAAACCGCAAAAGTAGCAGATCCACAAGCTCAAAACACATTGCCTCGTGCTGCCTTTTTGAGCTTGTTGGATCTACTTTTTATGATTTTGTGTGACACTGTAGTATGATCAAGTAGGGCGTTAATTTAAGAAAAAAACACAAAGTTAAAACAGTTAAAAAGATTTCTGTCCGAGCAATGGTACATGGTGCGTGGATTAAGGGAAATGTCATTAAAAAGAGGTTTAACAGCAGCAGAGCCAATAACAATACTGACGAATAAACTCATATGAGGAAATATTCCGATCAGAAGTTCAGAACACACGTGATCTCACTCTGGAATCTTCTCTGAGAGCACATGGTTAATTTATGATCCTCCAACGCCAACACACATGTGCTGCACTTCAGAAAGTTTTCAAAACGGCCAAAACTACCAAGTTTAGATTATTATTTTTGATTAGATTTGACGTCACTGGAGTATTTCCAAATTGCAGTACTTTTGCTTCTTCTCAGAAGCAAATATTTTACTTTTACTCAAAACTAAAACTTTAATTAGTGGTCAGCTTGCAGATGTGTATGATTATTACAATGACATACCGTACATGCCCCATACTTTGTCTATTTGAAAATAGCAAATCTGAAAGCTCACAACACGTCGCATAGTGTATATATATATATATATATATATATATATATATATATATATATATTATATATATATATATATATATCAGTAAGACGCCTGAGGGCGAGAAGTGGGGTGAGGTCGCGTGCACGCATCTGCCTGGGTGACAGCAGACTGATGGGCTTTGGCATGGGGGGTCAGGTCAACATGGAATGAATTCTGTACTGGCCATATGTGTGTCTTGAGTGTACAGGGTTTGATGATTTCAGATAATGTGGAATGTCAGAACAGGAAGGACGGTTGGGGAGGATCCACATGGAATGTCAGAGCAGGTCAGCTCCATATATGGAGGTCAGATGTCGAGTTGCTGGCCGGCTCCATATATGCAGATCTCTAGGTGATGAACGAACCAACGGGAAATGATATGGCCATATATTGAAATTCCCATTTATGGGGAGGCGCCCCGATGTCGTCTATGTAGCAACTATCGCCCATATATGGAGTTCCCTGATGTCATGAGGCATGACCATATATGGAGGCGTGGGTGACTAGACATGATGTCACGATGCGTGACCATTATATGGACGCATGGGGTGACGGACATAGTAAATGCAATAAAATGAACTTGAAATGGGACATAACTTTTGGTACTTTTAGTGGACTTCCACTGCATGCGGTCACTTCTCTGACAGCTGAGGGTGTTTGTTGAAACTCGAGGAAGAGGAAGGACTCCTCCAGAGTAGACCGACAGGGGGAGAGGGCTCTCAATCAGAACAACAGGTGGTGTCGGTCGGATCACCGCGCAACTATGTGTGTTCTGACAGCTCCATCCCCCCCCCCCCTATTCTACACCAATGGTTCAATGAAGTATTAAAAAGTGCTTCTGACTAAAAAACTGTGGTCAACTCCAACTTGTGGAGATTGAGATATTTTGCGTACTATACAACATCCAAAACATCCAACACACACACACACACACACTCTATTTTATATAAATACTTTTTGAAAAGCCTATGGAGAAAACGAATGGAGAATCATTTCCTGGGCCACTCGTCGTTCTGAAAGGGGGCGGGACTGGGACGCTCTACAGGGACATGGGGAGAGCTGTGTCTCATGACTGTGTGTGTGTGTGTGTGTGGGGGGGGGGAGGGGGGGAGGGGGGGGGTGTTTGTTGACATGGAGAGATGGTGTCTCTGTACTTCTTTGTCTGTCCCATCTGGGTGGCTTTATCTCCCCCTTTAAAGGCCCCCCCACCGCTCAGAGAGACACTCACACTCACCATTGTAACGCTGTCAGACACTCCCTGTCGTCTGGCACAGGACCAGCTGGGCCTTAGTTCCGCCCACATGCACAGCAACTGGTGGCACTGTTCACGGTGCAAGTGGCACGACGATGACACGCACGTACTACACGCACAAGCATGCATGCACACACACACACACACACACACACACACACACACACATTGTACGTCGTACACGCACACACACACACACACACACACACACAAACACACACACAAACAAGCATATCATGTGTACGTCCCCTCGGACGGGTGGTGGTCAGTGTGGGTCTAGTCCAGGGGTCTGCAACCCAAGATGTTGAAAGAGCCATTTTCGACCAAAAATAAATTCAAAATCTATCTGGAGCCGCAAAGAAAATTACGCATTATAATGCAGTTTGCCAAGCTTTACTATCTCCCGGGTTGCAACGAAACTAGCAGAATTTGGCATGCTTTCCCTGGAAATGTCTTTCAACGTTACTTTTTTTGTTGTTCGATAGCTTCTCACTGCAGATTAAACATACAGGCAGTCAATCTGCATTGGCTGTGAAGGCAAAAGCCTCTGTCCACGAACTGTTAAATCCTCTGTTTTTCGTCGGCTATCTTTATTTCTCTCCCTGTAGAAGCCATAGCGTAGCAGGCAGCAGCCTCACACACCCACCGGTTTGTTTATAATAGACCTGGCTGGCACGGCACTGAGTGTGTCGCATGCTATGACGCAAATTTTAGTTTAGTTAAGTTTTCCAATTTTGTAAAAACGTGTAGAATAAACATTAAGAATGCTTGTCACGTTTGGCCTCCTACAGAAACCATAAATGAAAAATAATTTATTGCTACTTATAATGCTACAGGGAGCCACTAGGGGTGTGCTCTAGAGCCGCATGTTGCAGACCCCTGGTCTAGTCTATAGGAGTGTACTGGTGCAGCGCACTGGTTCCCAAACAGTGGGCCGAGGACCCATTTGTGGGTGACGGAAACAGTTTTTTGGGCCCCTTATGTTTTGTTTCCTGTTATTTCGTTTAATAATTATTATTATTTCAAAACATTTATATAAAAAAATATATAATGTGAGGAAGAAATAAAAGAACATATTAGAAATTCTAGAAAACAAATGTTTAAGAAGTAGTGAAAATAGCTGATCTACAATTTCACAACGCGGCACGAATTAAGCGATGCATTGTGTGCTTGCAGGGCTGCTATTTTCACTACTTTGGGTCCCGGGCAAACGTCTAATCTCTCTTTTGGGTCTCCACCTGAAAGGTTTGGGAACCAGTACTGTTGCGGGCCTAGTGCCCGTCAGCTAATAGGTAGTTGGTGTAGGCGTTGGTGCTACTTTCAGAGAGGCAGTTGTTAGGTGTTTACCGATGATACTAATGAAGGCTCTGTTCCATTCTGGTCAAACAGAGCCCCCCCCCCCCCCCCCCGCAGCCCCGCCTCCCCGCACCCCCCGTCCCCCGCCGCAGCGCGGAAAAAAATAAGTTGTTTTTGCTGGTACTTTTAAAGCAGCTTCTATAGGCCAATGTCCAAGCCAAGGTGAGGACTTTCAGGACTATATTATTATTATTATTATGAGAGAGAGAGAGAGAGAGGGAGAGGGGGAGAGAGAGAGAGAGGGGGAGAGGGAGATGTAGAGAGATACGGAGGGAGAGAGCGAGATCATAGGCGGCGGGTGCGGTTTACCTTTGGGTAGGCTACAGAATTGCGTTGGGGGGACTGTCGCCGCCGCCACAGATTTATTTATTTCCCAAATGGTCTAAAAATGAGTTATTTTAGCATACTTTTACCAATGAATTAGCCTATGGACAGACAACGACTGATCAGCCTATTTTGGACGATATGGGTCTTTTCTCGAGTCAGTGTGTAGTCTCACTAGTCTGTGTAGGGTTAGGTCTCTTTGGTGAATTCTTGATCAGTGTTATTATGTCACGACTCCAGAACAACTACCATGAAATTCTGACACGCTTTGATGTTGTGGACATCTGGCTAGGTGAAAACAAAAGAAACCCGATTAGCATTTGAGTAGCCTACTTTTTAACACCTCTTGGACAGCCGGCGGAGTAGTCTCTCAAGCTGTTGCCTCGCAACAATTGAGGAACAACAGGGGAGGCGCTGTATTTGCCGGCGGAGACGTCCAAAATGTTTGGAATTCCCAGAAAATATGTAATGTAAATGTAAATGTAAAATGTCCACGAAAATCTTCATGGGGGCCTAAAGGGGCCCTGGGAGTCTTCATGGGGGCTGCGGCCCCGTGGCCCCCACAGACTCTACGTCGTTGCATGACACTTTTAAGTTGGTAAGGTTTATACACATTGAAGTAAAGCAGACCTACTTTATGATCATGATGGGGTGAGTATAGAAAGTTCCAAAAAGCATATTTCTCATCTGCCAAATGCTCCCAGAGTGTATGAACTATGAATATGACTTGAATGTATAAAGATTAGATACTGTACCTAATAACCTGTATGCAGTGGTGTAAAGTACAATTTTGATGTATTTGTACTTTACTTGTGTACGTCAAGTACTTTTAATCCTATTATTTGAGAACATTATAGTTACTAGTTAGTAGTTACTTTGTAGATTATTACAAAACATACCACTTCAGCTCTACATTTCGGCCATTTGAAAATAGGAGAGTCACATAGCGACGCATTGTGAGCTTTTAGATCTGCTTTTTTCAAAATATTTATTTGAAAACTTGAAATGGGACATTCTGCATAACGAGTACTTTCTACTGTTGGTACTTTAGGTACATTCTGCTGCCGATACTTTTGTACTTTCACTCAAGTACATTTTAAATTCTGGACCTTTACTTGTAACGGAGTATTTCTACATTGCAGTTTTGATACTTTTCCTTAAGTAAAACATTTGAGTACTTTCCCCACCACTGCCTGTATGTATACAGTATTATATATGTATATACTGTAGGCCTTCTCCCAGGTCCCACGGATGGTTTCTAGTTTCTCATTGTTTGTATTCTCAATCTCAAGCAACGACTTCAAAGCGCTGTTTGTCTGCCAACACAACAGAAGTGCAACAGGCGCACATCCACTGTGTACAGTATACACACCTTTTTACAGTGTGTCCCGCCCTATACACACACCACCTACTGTACAACATCCAAAACATCCAACACACACATGTGGTAAATAATTCTGGACACTCTGTAGTCCCTACCATGCAGAGAATACTGAAAACGGGGAGAGCACTCGAGAAAGTTGTGACACAGCAGACAGATTGACAGATGTTCCTCGAACCCAATCCTTACTGTACAACATCCAAAGCACGCACACACACACACACACACACACACACACACACACACACACACACACACACACACACACACACACACACACACACACACACACACACACACACACACACACACACACACACACACTAAATATACAGACGAAGAGAGATACTGCTTGTTCTGTGATCTTGGTGAAATTGAAAACGAGGTCCAACTTTCTGTTTCATTGCCCTAAATATGATGACATATAAGAGAAGTATTTGTTAACAACATCTCTTATATCTGTGGGCATTTTTACTTCAGTTGGATGAATATAAAATAAATTGACATATGTTTTGTTGAAGGAGGTTATTTGTGTCAAGCTTGGGAGAGAAGACAGAATATTCTAGTATTAGTCTGGGCTGTAATTCAATGTATTATGAGTATAATGTCAACACGAAATGAGGGTCGGGCACACAAAAATAAACAAATAATAAATCAAATATACTAATCTAAATCTGTATACTACCAAACATGGAAGCTTGAATGTTTTTTCATTATGTAGAACCAACCTGATAACCCTAGCCCAGCAACAAGCAAAGAATGAAACCAAAAAACATGCGTTTCAATGTTTCCTAGCAACAAGATGTTTCTATGCGATTAGAAGGAACAATACTGAGCACGCTCCCTGCATGGGCGCCGCAATTTGGTGCACAGAAACACCACTACCTTCATTGTTTATAATTAATGTTGAGTCTGTAACACTCATAGTACGCTTCTCTTGCCTTTCTCTCCTGTTGTTGTTGTTGTGTCTCTGTCTTCATCCTTACTGTCATTTGGTTGTATTGGTGGCATCTCCTGGTCCTTTTTGCATGAGAAATGGTTAGGAGTATAGGACTTTTAGAGGTTAGGTTTAGGAGTTATGCTATGGGGGGCATGGTGGCACAGTTGGTAGTGCTGTCGCCTCACAGCTAGAAGGTCCTGGGTTCGATTCCCGCTGGGGATGCTGTGGGCACTGGCGGCGTGTTCCCTCCTCCGCGTCATCAGTGCCCATACCCGAGGCGGGGGTTGGCGATAGGGCCTTTCTGTGTGGAGTTGTCCCCGTGTCCCCTAGGGTAGATACCCTCACAAAAACATGCCGTAATCCTGGTCTCTAAAACTACCTCCCCCTGGCCAGCCGGGGCGCCTGATGGAGGGGAAAGGAACTGGTCGGAATAACGTGTCCCTTCCACGCGCTACGTCCGGCCGGGGAAATTCCCCTCTGTCAGGTGAAAAGAAGCAGCTTGGACTCCTCATGCATAGAAGGAGGCATGAGGTCAGTCCGCTGCCCCCCCAGGTTGGCAGAGGAAGTGTAGCGCCCAGGATTACATTAGATAATTGGCACTGGGTGAAAAGAAAACTGGGTTACAAAATCGTGGGATCAAATTAAAATAAAATAAATGAGTTATGCTCCACTACAATAATTTGAAAACTTTATTTCATATAGTTACTTTGTTGATTTTGATTATTATTACAAAACACACATAATTTTTATTCGTATTAGTTATGTAGGAAAAACCTTTCGCACACCTAGAAGTCAGGCATCTGCACAGGTGCGTAGGCCAGTGGACATCAATGAAAGGAATAGAATACACCCGCACACTGTATATTTTCTCAGTACAAGAGTATTTTTCTTTTTTATTGCAACGTTCGGTCCCTCCGGACCTTCTTCAGGCATCATGTCTGAAGGTCAAAATGTGTTCTATCATTTGATTTTATGCTGTAATAAGGCTGTGATGTTTTCAATGTGTGCAATGTGTTTAGTTTTGTCCATGTATGTTGGTATGCAATTTGTTTTGTCTCCCTTTTACATGTACAGTAAATTATTGTGACATGTACCTGTGTTGGGACCACCTCGAAAACGAGATCTCTATAATGACACCGATGCTTTCCTCGGATTTAATGGGTTGAAACACTTTAACACTAATCTTTTTATAGTTTCTGCTTTTGATGGCAAGACGACACAAACAGCTGCAGTATGCAGAGTCGCTGTTTTGAAAAAGAAAAAATATACAAGTTGATGAATGCATTTGTGTTTTTAAGGCAAACCAAAGCAAGGGAAATAAAAACAGCGATGCAAGAACTGCTTTTGACATGACAGTATAATAAAACACACTATATTCTAATAAAAAAAACCTGTATGCTTCCCCACTCACACGCACACGCACACGCACACGCGCACGCGCACACGCACACGCACACACACACGCACACGCGCACGCGCACACGCACACGCACTCACTCACTCACTCACTCACTCACTCTCTCTCTCTCTCTCTCTCTCTCTCTCTCTCTCTCTCTCTCTCTCTCTCTCTCTCTCTCTCTCTCTCTCTCTCTCTCTCTCTCTGTCTCTCTCTCTCTCTCTCTCTCTCTCTCTCTCTCTCTCTCTCTCTCTCTCTCTCTCTCTCTCTCTCTCTCTCTCTCTCTCTCTCTCTCTCTCTCTCTCTCTCTCTCTCTCTCTCTCTCTCTCTCTCTCTCTCTCTCTCTCTCTCTCCAGCTTTGTAAGACTTCAAGGACGGCAGAGCTTAGTGTTCCGTGACATCAGAAGTAGGACAAGCGTATTCACACTGGAGCAACAATCAAAGATGGCTTTCATGTCAAAGCGTACATGATGTAACGCTTTCATTTATGGCTATTTCCTCTATTTGTCAGAGGAAGAGAAAAAGGCGAGAAGAAAGAAAAGAAGCTCGGAAGCTGTTTTGACCTTTTTAATACTTCATGATGCAGAGCTATAATTATATTCTCTTTGTTAACTCCTTGTTTCCTTTCGGGAATATTCAGGAAGGTGGGGGCCTTTGTTATGAGCACATCACCACTCGCATTAGCTCATACCCCTTAGCTAGCATCGGGTCATCCCTATGTTCCCCTGGTTCTATGTTCCCCAGGTTCTATGTTCCCCCGGTTCTATGTCCCCCAGGTTCTATGTTCCCCAGGTTCTATGTTCCCCAGGTTCTATGTTCCCCAGGTTCTATGTTTTGTACTATACAATTGTATGTATAAGTACAGAACAAAGAATGTTTGTTTTTGCCATCATTTGTTGAAGAGTCTGAGCAATTATGTTTTAATTTATTTTATGCCAGTGTTCATTTTTAGTTGGCTAAGACTAGATAGTTTAAGTAGCCTAGGCTGGCCTAAAGTTCAATGGATTGTTCAAAGAGTAACACTAAGTTACTAAAATACTTTTAGTCTTATTGAATTACAAAAACTACTAGGTTAGGTTTCTGGTTTAGGTTTATTATTTTTTTTGCATGGTGGGGAACATAGAACCTGGGGAACATAGGTACGCTCCCAGCAACAACCAGTTACATTTGC
>NC_139714.1:4020159-4057659 GCF_964188405.1 Protomyctophum parallelum
TTAAACGGATTCAGTCCGTCTCAGCGTGAATCCCCTATTATTCAGTCACTGCTATAATATCTATCTATCTATCTATCTATCTATGCTCAGACCCAGCCAGCCAGCCAGCCAGCCACACACATAGTGCTCAGACCCAGCCAGCCAGCCAGCCACACACATAGTGCTCAGACCCAGCCAGCCAGCAAGCCACACACATAGTGCTCAGTCCCAGCCAGCCACACACATAGCTCCGTAAGGGAGTGGTTGCACCACTCAAAAAATCTTCAAAAAACTGAAGAGGCTACTGGAGATTGGAGAACCTGATTTGGACATGATCTGATGCAGGACAATATTATGTCACTATGACAGAAAGAGAAGATGGGTCTGGCCACATTCATTCACCCCATAATCTCAGTGGAAATTGGGGAATATGTTGACAATAGTCGACAGCTCTGCCGATTAATAATCGATGAATTGAACCCACCCCCCATATTAATCAATATCACAACATGGAGGTCTTAGAACTACCACCACAGGGACAGACAAGCCCCAATCTCTCAAGCTCTCAAGTGCCCCATAGCTTTAATGGGACATGTACTGTATGAGCCACCTCAGACATGCATAGAGGAGAAGACCATGAGGGTCTTCTTAACTTTGCTCTTCTGTGCTCCAAGTCCCCAGGGAGAAATCCAGTGACCCCCCCACTCCCCACACTCCCCTGTACCCACCTGAGGGGAACCCTAGGCCCACTAAACTCTAGACCGGACCCCCCTTTACCTTCTCACCCAACCCCACCTATCATACTCCCCTCTGCACCCGGTAGAGACTAGGTTCTGACTACTCTGCACTAAGAGTAAGTAGAGCGTCGCAGTCCCGCCCCCTCGAGAGAGATGGAGAAGAAATCACCGTTCATTTTCCTCATAGACTTTTCAAAAAGTATTTATTTAAAGACGTTTACACTGCGGACAAAGCCAACTCTTGTCGTGACAAATCATGATATTAAACACAATGTTTTGGGCCAAACAAAGAATTAGAAAGTAGAAAAGAACAGCAGATTACAACACTTGTTGTTTTTCTTCTTTGTAATTATTTGTTTGGTCCAAAATATTGTGTTTGTTGTCATGATTTGTCACGACAAGAGTTGGCTTTGTACGACGCTTATAATGTCTTTCAATAAATACGTTTCGGAATGTCTATGGGAAAAATGCATTGGGAATTATTTCCTGGGCCTGGCGTCGTCATGAAAGGGGGCTGCGACGCTCTATAATGCAAGAAATTAGTTTTGGGTGGGGTGTATATTGATGAATTATTTACAGTAGTTTGAGCCAAAGTTTATCCACCAAGCTATCCAAAACGTTTCAATATTGCAATCATGTAGACTATTATCTATCAACTGACAATATTCTCTGCCACAACCTTCTGAATTACTGAAAATTGTGACTATTAGTTTTGTTGTGTTTTGAGGATATCTTGAAACCTTATTACAAAAAATATATAAATATTCAGACATTTATTCAATATTTAGTTTAGTTAACTTGAAACTGGTGACTATTTCAGAGGGTTTTAACAGAGTCACAAACACAATATTGGATTTCACAATTATCTAATTGTATCTCTGCAATTTGAACAAGTTCAATGGACTCCTAGACCCCAAAAACATAGGGTTAGACACAAAAAGTACTTGTCTAGGATGAATAATGAAGGAGTTAGGCTATTTTAATGGTTTTTAGGCCATCTTGGACGCCATCTTGAAAATAACACCTTTCGGGTGATCAAACTTTGGTAAACTTTTAGTATGTTATTAGGGACACCTAATACTACAAAAAACTGTTGAGAAACCTTTTGTTGCAATTTTTTTAGGGTAAGGTGCTTTTTTTTCATAGATTTACTCGCCTACTAGTAATCCAGCCTGACGGCGTGTCACGGATTCGACTCCCAATCCCGACGACCTTCCCCCCATCTCTCTCCCCCTTTCCTGTCGTAATACTATCTATCAATAAAGGCCAAAAAGGCCAAAAAGCCGAAATAAACGCACACCTCTCATTGGGTTTAAGCCAAGGGGCCAGTGAGGCTTTCCAACGTTGAAGCACTGGGCCCTAGAGGTAAGAGGAGGGACTGCAGGCGGACCCGTGGAAGTATGACGAGGAAACCCCGTGCAGCTGGGCTTTAACATTGAGCGCTCGGTTGCACTTCCGCATTGGACCACCAAAATTTGGTGGTCCAATGCGGAAGTAGACGTTTTGAGACGGTCCTTCCGGGTGCTTCAAAACGCCACTGAGCAACTTCTGACATGAATAGCGGAGGGGGCGGAGCTTCGCGCCAGATCAGTCTCTATCCTTTTAATACTATGGTTTAAGCACACTTAAGCGTCAAGAAACAACGCTGCAAGTTGAAGCCACATGCATGCGTCATTTCCATCCACCAGCTGTTTAAAAACCCAGAATTGGAATCCCATTGAACCCATTGAAATGAATTACTTCGGCTTTTTCACAGCCGGCGGCAAAAAAAGCCTTGATGATGAAAAGAAAGGAAGAAACCTGATGAAAGATGACAGAAGAGACGGCCTTCTTCCTGAACACACAGGCCTGCGACATGGTGTGTGCTGAGTGGGCAAAACAAACAAAAGAACAATGTGCACATTTACTATAGATAGACTCAACGCTGTGGGGTGGAAACACGCTATGAATTGTAGATTTTTGCTACTTTTCGACGCCACACTCTTGTGCGACAGAGAATGTACAACATTAATTTAACAAAAAGCATGAGAAGGTTTAAATATGGAAATACAAGGTTACTTCCTGACACTGACGATATATCATCCTCATTAATCAGAACAAGAGATAAAATCTGAAAAGAATAAGCCAACTCAGCTTTGAGCCACACGCGTGCGTGCGTGCGTGCGGGCCATGCTTACGGGTGGAGTGAGGCAAGAGAGGGGTGAAACATCTTATCTCCTAACTTTTTGTGTTTTTTTCCCCCCCGTAAAAATTATCGTTCCTATACTTGATAATACTACAGCTATAGCGAAAGGAATCTAAAGTTGCAGCTCTGCTAGATCAAAACGCGACCGAGGCTTGTAGATCTGCCACTTTTGCTGTTTTTGAATCCTGAAAAGTAACAGTTTTTTTTTTACATAATATGAGCCTCCCCCCGTCAGCCCGTTGCCTGTGGACCCCTCATCTGAACATGCATGTTTGTGTGTGTTTAGAGAAGATTTGTGTGCGCAAATTGTTCCCCCTGAGGGATCCCCGGACCCCACTTTGAGAACCATGTTGTACCACATCTATTTGCTGTCCCCATGTATTTCACTCTCACTCTGCATCAACATTATTTTTGAGTGGTGCAACCACTCCTATAGACAGTTATGTGTGTGGCTGTGTCCCTGTGTCCCGAGCACGAAAATAGCGTTTGTTCACCACAAAGTGTCACTGTTGCACAGCCACACACAGACACAGACACACACAGGCCAGGGAGGAGGGCTTGTACAGTACAGTACAGTACAGTACAGTACAGTATCACTCACTTCAGACGGGTCTGATTTTTTGAGGGGCATGCAGGGTATGTTTTTCGTCCTACACAAACATTAAATTTTACGTATAGTATAGTGTCTGAGCAAATGGGCATACAGTGTCTATTTTGATGAGATAAGAGGGCCCCTCACTTCACCGAGGCATATTTTTGAGCCTATAAACAGCTATAGTGTATATTCTGTCTGAACACAAACATTAAATGCCAATGAATGGAGAATTTACATCATATGTGTCGGCTGGGTATATATAGGGTGGCCACCCCATGGCCAATAAGGGACCACCATTCTTGATGATGATGTACGTCACACGGGTGTGAGTCTTTATTTTGTACCTGTTCCCCTCTACAAGTGCCACTCAGATTATCACATCTGCTTTTGTAATCACCCAAATCACCCCCCCCCCCCCCCCCCGCATCTCAAACCGTCGCTATATCTCAATGGTAGTCACATGCCGGCTGGTTTACATGCTTCTTTTGGTATAGCGATGTCAACAGGAAACAGCTGAGGGCCTTTTGTTCTCTTGGGGACTTTCTTTCTCTCTCTGTCACTTCTCAGAAACTCCACCGACAAAACCACTGCATGCATGGGAGCTCAACTGGTTATAACTGGCTTATTGCGGCAAAGACGGAGCACATGCAGAGAGAGGCTGCGGCAGTGGCGTGATATGTGGCGAATTAACAGTGCATGCTGCAGCGTGTTTACAAAGCACCCCGGGGGGGCGGGGGGGGGGGATTTAAACTGGCACATGGTATAGTGCAGCAGAGATACTGTACATACGGTTCTGAAAAACCTATGTTTCTCTGTCAGTGGTTCTCAAACTATTTCATTTCAAGGACCCCCATCTGAAACTATGTTGTTCCATGGGGGACCACCGCAGGAGCAAAGATATGAGTTAAAAACGGTCGCTCTGAAAGAATGTATATTCAAAGATTTGCGCCACCTTTTCAAGATTGTTCAAAAATAGCAGATCTACAAGCTTGTAGCGCGGCACTCGGTGCTGTGCTATGAGCTTGTAGATCTGCTATTTTTTCAACGGCTAAAGTATAACATAATGCTTGTGAGTACATATTGAAGTAGTACATATTACATATTGAAGATAAAAGTGAGGGCAGAAAAGTGAAGAGGGAAAAGTGAGGATGCAATGACGCTTGATTTGTCTTCTTCTCCCCGCCGGTGGTTTTGAGTTTCTACTCGAGATTCTACTTTTGCTGTTTTGGAATTTCAAACGCCATACGACAAAGTACGTGTCTTGCTCAGGGTCCAGGACATACAGTAGACCCATGCATGGGTGGATACGGAACAACCCCACAACATATAAGATATGAAACATATGGAAGGCCGTATACCTTCTGTCAACAACAACAAGCTTTCTCCATAAATAAAACCCTGCAGAGTTTGTGAGAAAAGGTGACGTCATGTCTGTGAAATGACTGCATGCCACCGCCAGCCTCCCACTGTGGGGGGGAATGGGGGGAGGGGGGGGGGGGTCACATAAATAGAGTCAAAGCCGCAGCCCTTCCAGGCAAGTGACCTTCGATCAAAGTGGTGCGTGCGTGGTATCAGAGTTTCTGTTGGACAAAATGTGGCTTAGCCCTTGTTTATCCGTGAATGAAATGTCTAGCCCTCGTTTTGGAATTGCGTGCGTGCGTGCGTGCACCCACCCACCCGAGTGTGTGGCCAGCCTTTTGCTGATCCACAAAGAGAACGCTATATTTAGGGGGCTAGTGCCTCTCTCTCTCTTTATTTCTCTCTCTCTCTCTGTCTCTCCCTCTCCCTCTCTCTCTCTCTCTCTCTCCCTGCTGATGGGCGAGGGAGAGGCTGACCACAGGGCTGTGTTGCCTGGCTGTCTGGCCGCGGCCTGTACAGATACAGATAAGCATGTATGTGGAGGAGGGTGGTGGTAAACACAGTGGTGTGGTTTAGACTGCTTTAGGCTTATCATTAGAGCACAAGCAGCCTACTGTCATTATCACTGCCCTATACTGTACCCATAGTAAACACCATGCATGGCCTGCACATTGTTCATTACTCAACTCTCTAGATGTTTCCTAGTCTCTCTTTCTCTCTCTCTCTCTCTCTGCATGGCCACTGACGCGTGAAGATAATTGATACGCTATATGCATTAAAAAGGATTGTGTTTGTTCATGTAACTCTGAGAGTGTATACACATGTAACCAAATGGACCCTGAGAGAGATTTAACCAACCACATTTAACCAACTAGATTTGGTGACATTTGCATATACACAAAGAAAGTGTGACCCAATGGACCCCGTTTACATTCTCAAAGTTACAAGTGAATCAGAATCAATCGATTAAATACGATTGAGCATTGCAGTGTAGCCTACAATGTATTACATGATTGTAACACACACAGGCCCAAATTAACAATGGAACTTAGTTGAGTTTAGGCTCCAGGGAGTGCAGTGCAAGACTATTTCACATAGGTACAGCTTTTGCTTCCGGTCGAAAAAAGTAATGCAACACCGCAACCCCAGCTAGTGTTTTTGGTCGCCCAACAGTTTCTTAACCACTCAGTGGGAGGAGACTCAAATATAGCAGATCCAGCGCCGGGGAGCAGCGGCGAAAAAGTGGCGTTCTTGATTGTGATGCGAATCACATGCACGTGTGCAAATGTGGCCTATTGATTTGGTGTAGCTCCAGGGCCATCGGAGGGGTTGATTCGGCACTGCGCGCACACACACACACACACACACACACACACACACACACACACACACACACACACACACACACACACACACACACACACACACACACACACTGCAACAGATTGTGGCACAACATTCCTCTGCAGAGTGTGAGCTGACTGTTGACTGTCAGAGAGAGAGAGCGAGAGAGAATGTGGGAAAGACTCGAACGGAAGATAAAGACACAGATAGAGAAGGAGAGGGCGCAGATGGAAGGGTCTATTTTTGCCGGCAAAGTGAGACGAGGGGGGGGGGGGGGGGGGGGTGAGGAGAGCTCGGCTGACAGAGATAGACAGTGGAAAGAGATACGGGTGGCAGGAGACTCTCTCTCGCTCTCTCTGTCTGTCCAACTCTCCTTCAATCGGCTTCCATTAGCCACATATTCTGTTGCCGAACATTCAGCACCAAAATAGCAGATCGGCAAGCTCTACAACACGTCATACTGCGATGGGCTAAAAGGAGTCAGTCAGCCAGTGTCAGTATACGATTGAAGTGGTTAGATTAGATAACTGTCCTCCTCAAACAAGATGGTCCCAACAGCCATCATTACACAACATGCCCTATATAGCAGGGGTGGACAACTTTGAGGATGCAGAGGGCCACTATAGTTCCACACTCACTACAGAGGGCCACTATAGTTCCACACTCACTACAGAGGGCCACTATAGTTCCACACTCACTACAGAGGGCCACTATAGTTCCACACTCACTAAAGAGGGCCACTATAGTTCCACACTCACTACAGAGGGCCACTATAGTTCCACACTCACTACAGAGGGCCACTATAGTTCCACACTCACTACAGAGGGCCACTATAGTTCCACACTCACTACAGAGGGCCACTATAGTTCCACACTCACTACAGAGGGCCACTATAGTTCCACACTCACTACAGAGGGCCACTATAGTTCCACACTCACTACAGAGGGCCACTATAGTTCCACACTCACTACAGAGGGCCACTATAGTTCCACACTCACTAAAGAGGGCCACTATAGTTCCACACTCACTACAGAGGGCCACTATAGTTCCACACTCACTACAGAGGGCCACTATAGTTCCACACTCACTAAAGAGGGCCACTATAGTTCCACACTCACTACAGAGGGCCACTATAGTTCCACACTCACTAAAGAGGGCCACTATAGTTCCACACTCACTACAGAGGGCCACTATAGTTCCACACTCACTACAGAGGGCCACTATAGTTCCACACTCACTACAGAGGGCCACTATAGTTCCACACTCACTACAGAGGGCCACTATAGTTCCACACTCACTACAGAGGGCCACATTGCATATTCAGTTTATAAATAAATACAAATACATTGGACATAAAAAAAAGACAATAACATTTTAATACTACTCATTAAGCTACATATATTGACTGAAGTAATTCATGTGTGTCATGTTTGCATGTTTGGAATTGTAACAGCTGAAATCAATACTATACTGATATTAACCTGAGGGCCGCATTAAGTGAAGGTGGGGGCCGCAAGTTGCCCAGATATGCCCTATAGGAAACGCATGCACGCATTTCTTCTTCACATGTGGTTGAATTCATTCACAGGCCAAAGTTCTATACCAACATTAGAGTTCAGATTTATATTTTTTTGCATCTCTCCGTTTGCACTCTTAAGGGCTGTATTTTGCGTACCAGGTCTTATTACTTAAAGGTATATTCAGTGATTTCACTCAAAATACCGTAGGTTTAGTTTTTGGCTGGGACCTAAGCCTTTCATCCAATCAGGATAGAGAGCCAAAAACGAAACCTAAGGTTTTTTGACCCCCAGGGGTTAACTGGGGACAGGGAGGAACTCCTTATATGGTCAGCACACTCTATAGTAGAGAGGATTATCACAACAAAACAAAAAAATAAGTGATATTTGAATTAAGTGAAATCACTGAATATACCTTTAACTTAAGACCTGGAGGCGTGGTCAATGCTCTTTGGCCACTCAGAATAGCCAAATGGCGTTGACCACGCCTCCAGGGCTTAAGTTAAGTAATAAGACCTGGTACTTACGACACACAAAATACAGCCCTCACACTCATATGACACTCATCTCTCACCATAACCCCCCCCCCCCCTTCCCCGCCGCCCTCTCCTACCCCAGGACGACCCACCTCCACCTCCCCTCCACCCCCCATGCACCCTTGAGTTCGAGACCTATTCTTGGCGTGTAGACGTGCCTATAGCAGGACATATATACAGTTTGCTGCCGGGTGGCGGCCCGGGTCTTTGCCTTTTGCTCAGTCTGTGCCAACATGAACTCTGACCCGAGGAGAACTCAATACCCAAGGAATGTGAAGTGTGTGTCACACACGCGCTGTGCATCACAGCAGCTCACGAATCTTGCTGCTGTGTTTACACTTCGCCCAGCCGATATGGGAGTTTCTTGTCATTAGTCATGTTTTCAAAATCTCCGTGGGTGATTGTAATCTGTGTGAAGTATGTGTCTCTGATGTCTTGGTATTGGACAGATGGTTAGGAAACGTAGCTCAGTTTCCATTTCATTTTGTGTGCAGTGCCAGTGTGTGCATAGTCTGTCTTCTCTCGGGAGACAGGTCTGCCTATGACGGTCTTTCTCGATCGCAAGGCTGTGTGCTCACTGAGTCTGTACCTAGTTAAAATGTTTGTTTTGGGTCGGTTATGGTGCTCAGGTATTCTGCCACAGTGTATTCTCGGTTTAGGGAGAGGGACAGAGAGAGAGGTTGGTAGTCTATACTCCCCATAGTACCCCAGAGAGGTTCTCACCAGCTGGGCACACATGGCTCCATTTCCAGGCAGAATGAACTTGGCCTGTGTCCTGTCAATGATCCACACATTAACATGCACCGTACAGCACGTCTGTTTAGAATGTTTAGAAAAATAATGGGCACAACACGCACGCGTACACACACACACGCACACGCCCACATGCACAAAGTCTTGTGTGGTGGGCTGAGGCATGAAAGGATATAGGTATATAATTGATGCAGCTGCATGGGACTTTTGTCCTCTGAGCAGTGTCCAAACACACACACACACACACACACACACCGCAGGAGGGCTATCCTGTCACCCGGCTTGCTGGCGCAAGAGTGGGTCCCAGATGCCTGCTGCTTCTCCCAGCTAGTGAACACACACATGCGCGCGCACACACACACACACATGCACACACACGCACACGCACACGCACACGCACACGCACACGCACACGCACACACACACACACACACCGTCATCATATCGCTCATGTTGTCTTTTTTCTGACACTAAAACATGACCTGCACACACAGGAGTCACGGTGGATCACAGCGCAGGACAAACACAGTTATAGAGGACACCACGACTCCACCCAGAGAAGACTATGGAGTCAAATGACCAAATATGTCACGTTGATATTTAGCCTCTTTCTTGAGCCCTAAGTTGACCTGGATCCCCCACTATATGGGTCTGTCCTATAGCACGCCCCTCCCCCCTCATTTTCTCCCACACTCTACACCAAATCACCAAACACGTCGCAATGCTATTGTTCAGAAACATGCCCTGCCTCCATCGTATGTTCCCCCGGAATTAGGCACGTTACTGTTTTAGGCCCTCATTTATCAACGCCGCATTTACACCCAAAAACATGACGAGGGAGCGAGGCGAGAGGTGTTTGGAGACTCTTTTCTTATTGGGGAACATATACCACAAAAATTGCCGATCTACAAATTCACATGCAACGTGTCACGTGTTGTGAACAAAGCGGTCTTCGAGCCAACTCAGGTCCAGTTTACTATAAGTCTAGAGTTTTATTGATTGATCGAATACTTCAACAGTTTGCAAAATGTACAGTTGTACAATGATTCTAAAAGGACAACACAAAAAGCCCTGGGGGTTTGTTTCCATTGTGGTCCTATATGTATTCAATTCATCAAGACATAAAGAAAGACATATACAATAAATCATCATTACTAGGAGCGGTAAAAGTATATTTACAGATAAACGTAACGTATGTAAACGTAGTGGGGGTCAGTCTATGCCCGTTGCAAGTTGCAGACTGCAGGTACTGTTTTGAAGGAGGGTATAAGGGACGATGGAGCAGTGTTGGTTTTGTCCACTACCTTTTTTCACTGACGAAGACTAAATGGAAGCTAAATGAAAACTAAGCTATGATGACTAAAACTAAGACTAAATATATTGACAATTTTGTCAACAAATAAAAACTCAAGACTAACATTTTAGAAAGGGACTAGTGGACAAGAGATCCAGTATAAGTAAAAGACACAAGTCATGTTACACTTGGTTGCAAATAGCTGTTCTACAAGCTCATGATGCGTCGCAGTGTCAAGGTCCGCCAAAACCCATGAGAGATGAGAGGGTTCAAGTGTTTAACATGTCATTATAATTCCAGAGTATTTGCGTAGTTGAAAACTATAGCCGACACGGCTATATAGGGCTTGTTTTCGCATCATTCCAGCGTGTTATCATATAAGCATAGCCAAAACAATCTCATCAGATCTCTATCCGGGACGCCTCGCCTTATCGTTCCCCAGGCGGCGGTGGGTTTGATCAGCGTGCCGTGTTGAAGAACAGCACACAATGCACAGCATATTACACTGGCATTTCATCATATAGGGCGTTTGGCAGAACTCCAAGTCCAAGGTGTAAGTCTGCAACCCTGGCCATGCGTGTTGTGGCTGCACAGTAGGCTACTGTTCTCACTGTTGCAAGCTGAGCTTACAAAACAATTATTTTTAACCAATCTCAAACTGTAGAGCAGAGTACGTTAATAAAATATAACAAGTTAGGCTACATGCGTCTTCAACAGGGGGGTCCGGCACCCCTAGGGGACCATCATGCAGAGTTACTGTATTACAGCACGTGATGGGAAATCGGAGGCCGATCACGTAATTACCAAATGAATTTTCTGCCATGCTTTTTGTTCTTGCTTAAATCGCTCTGGATTAAGAGCGTCTGCTAAATGCCTAAATTGTAAATTGTATAACAATGTTAATACACCAAAAGGGGTTCCCGTCCTGAATGGGTTAACATATGTGGATGTACTCAAAGACGCAGGAGCACAAAGCACTAAGGATGGCCAGATGTATGGAGAACCAAGATGACTGGACTCTCTCTCAGCTAGAAGAAAGACATGGATGATGACCCCTGAACTAGCATATCCTCATATCTGCTGTGGTCGGAGGTGGTCTCCCTTTAAGACATTAAGACCCTGGTGTTGGGTAGGACACTGGTTGACAAATACTATAGTACTGCCTGAAATAGCAGATATACTGTAAGCTACATCTGCTATTTTGAAACAGTTTTGTGTTGGGTTAAGATGGTGCACCATAGATTGTGTAAACAGAAGAGTTACATGAACATTCCGGATTGTACAGTGTGTTGCAATGGGTGTAAAATGAAGGCAACAGCAAAACTGCAAATACACGCCTTGCCTTTAGAGGAGACATCTCTACTTACTAGATAACTTGTAACTTAACTTAATAACTTGTATTTAGGTCAAATGAAAATGAAGTGCAACAACTTCCATCACGGTAATAATTTCAAACATAAGTTTAGAACCCCATTTGTATTATCTCTTCTTTTCTCTTATCACGTTGTTGTCGTTTTTTTGTTTTGTTTCTTGTTTTGTTCTTGTTTCATATAGCCTACTGCAATCATATAAGCCTCTTGGGCTTTTTACATCAGCCTAGCACTTTACCCTTCTTATATTTGTATGTTCACTGTATTGTTTTTTATACTGCTGAATAAATACATACTAAAAAAAATACTTAAAAGGTAAACCGAGGTCTGATCGAAGTCCCCCCCCTCTCTCTCTTTCTCTCATGAGTGTGTGTGTGCGCGCGTGCGCGACGTCAACACCCAGACATTTATATCTCTTTAAAATGTTGACAGACTTTCCGCATGTGGTCTCTCTCTCTCTCCACTTCTGCAATCTTTATTTTTTATTTTTTTAGAAAGCGAGGACCAATAACAAGCGTGTCAACAACAACTCTCGCTGCAGTGAAGTCAGTCACTTATTGCGACACTCGGTGCATGCATGCGGGCCAACAGGGGAATTAAGGCTTGTGAAATCCTGTTCGTCCGACTCCTGACTATAGCCTACTGCAGGTGGTGAACGCCAATGTCTTTATTGCTTTTGGCTGGCGTTCATTCACTTATACCCCATGGGAAGATATTTTCATGCATAACAAACCACAGCGGGGCCTCTCAGCCAGACACACCCTGTGAATCTTGAACGCTATAGCTGCCTTCCAGAGCAATGTATAGCTTCCTCCGCACCACTGTGGAATGCTCAGAAGTGGGACATATTAATAGCATATGGCAGGCGTTCTTGCAACGTGTATATAGGAGCTCGGCCTGTCGATACTCGTCCCAATGTGCTGAAATTCAGCATTTTTGGGGGGAATGCACTGTATATCCTACATTGGTTCAGGGATCTCCATATATGGACATACTGTAAAAGGGACAAGGACTCAGTCAGGGCATATCAGTCGGTTTGGTGAACCTCTGGGTATAATGTCCTAACATTTTAACTAGTTTATTTTCCTATAATAAAGTTGTTTTTATTCTATTTGTCCTATAAAGCAACGTTGAGTATCTTGAAAAGTGCTATATAAATCGTATGCATTATTATTAGTGTGGTTAACCAGACTATTGTTAATGTGACACTTTATTTTTCCTCCGGAGGAAGTTGTGTTGTTGTGCTGTGCTTAACTATAAGATTAACCTATCAATGCAAATGTACACAATTCATATAGTTAACACAAACCTATATTTTATTTGACTTGCTGTCGCCATCTGCAGTATATATTTCCTTATTATTATATATGTTGTGTAAACGGAAAGCAGAAAGTGAAATTCCTGCCTTGGCTAGATAAACAGTTTCGGCCTCTAATAGAGACCTAACCCCAGCCAGTGTTTGAAGAGCTAAAGCCCCCCAACCCCAACACCGCACACACACCCGCGCACGTGCGTGTAGAGTGTGTGCGCGCACACACTACACCCCTTGGCATCCTGCTAAAACCAGCTCCTGTTCCTCCTTTTGTCCATCTGTCGAAACAAAGCCAAAATGTCCTTCTTGTCTGCATGGCCCTGCTGCTGCTGCTAGGCAACCCTGGGGGATACACACACACACACACACACACACACACACACACACACACACACACACACACACACACACACACACACACACACACACACACACACACACACACACACACACACACACACTGACACACACACACACACACACACACACACACACACACACACACACACACACACACACACACACACACACACACACACACACACATACACACACACACACACACACACACACACACACACACACACACACACACACAGTGCTGCAAAGGATTGCGGTCTTAATCCAAACTCTTTTTGCAGAGTCAGCCGGTTTGTGCAGAGGGAGCAGAGCTTGTGTTGTACGTCACGGTGACCCCACCTGCTTTCTTTGTGCACAAGATCCTCACCTCACGACACCATCTGTCTTAACTAGTGGCGGGTGACTAGTCTTTGAAGGGAACAACATTAGAGCTCTTGAATTTGTTAAAGGGAGTCCAAGAGATATTTCTGGTTAACATGTGAGTTTAAAGCGGCACTATGTAACTTTTTTTCCTAAAGAATATCATGTGATGTTGGCCAATCTGTATGGTAGAGTATGTTCATATAATATAATGGGTATATGCACACATAATAACTTCCTAATTTCAGGTCCCTCCTTCCTTCACAGGTGTTACCGATGTTATAATTAAGGCTGTGTACACTGTACAGTGGTTTTCGAACTTTTCGATTTCAAGGAGCCCCATAACTCTGAGTATACAAATGGAACCAGTTGACCCAACTTGCACACTGTCAGAATTACAGACCCGTGCAGGGCCATTTGGAACCCAGCACTTAAGGACACATAGGCCTACTGTAGAATCTACAGTATGTGTCCTTAAGTGCTGGGTTCTACAGTGTAGATCCACTGCAGAGTGTTCCCAGTGGCAGTGAGCCAACATGCACAATAGCAGCACCCGGACTCTGTTTGACCAGAATGGAACAGCTAGCCTTCATTAGTATCATCGGTAACACCTGTGAAGGAAGTAGGGAATAGTGGCCCAAGTTCTTTCGAAAATGGCATGTGCGCATAGAGCCCATTGGTGTGGTCTTATTTTTGTCTTCCTGCTCTTCCATTTAGATTGTGTCAAAGGTCATGTCTCACCTATAGACACAGGATCAGCAAGCAGGCAGGCTTTATTAGCTCAATTGTAAAAAATGTCAGCACTTACACATTCAGGAAACCAGGTTCAAATCCGGGGTAGAAGTGGAAAGTTACATAGTGCAGCTTTAAATAGCTAATTCTGTTAGTAATCATTTCAGATATTACTTTTCCGGGTTGGGATACCAATTTTATCCAATCAGGAGAGAACTCATCATACAGGATAAACGAGTGAAATTGGAAGTGATAAAAAAAGATAACAAGAAAAGAAAAAGAGCAGACCACAGGACCACAATGGAAATATTGCTGCAAGCTTTTTCCCTGTGTTCATCCTTTTGACTATTGTATGCGCATGTTTTGACTATTGTGTGCGCATGTTTTGACTGTTGTGTGCGCATATTTTTGCAAATATGTCAATGAAGAAGTCAATAAAATATATATATAATTATAATAATAATAAAGAACATAATATGACAAAGAGGTGTTTGGTGTATCGGGATTAGGGGGAAAAGGAGCAGTCCCAGTATGGAGCCCTGAGGGACCCTGGTAAACTACATATATAGAGTTTAACCCATTTAAAACCAGGAAAGCATCTTAGACTTTAGCTATAGGCCTATATAGCGACTTGAGATTCTCAGAAAAAAACTATAGGATTTAGAACAGTACGTATTATGGTTCTCAAAAATAGCATCTAGCATTCTTAGCATGTCACTTCGTGCTGCACTGCAAGCTTGTACATCTGCTGTTTTTGAAAGATCTTTGTTCTCTGGCACAAAGCCTTGCAGATGGGGCCAAATGCGATATTATTTTTGGGAGTCCTTTGCATGGAATGGTTTGAGAACTACTGATTTAGAAGGCATTTCAATGGGTTTAAACTTGAAGTGGTTCAGTTTATGAGATGTTCACCCTTTAACCCGACAGATCCATGCTCTGTGAGTTGTGTTCCAACTGTGCTACACAATCAGGCCTAACTGCATTTCACGCCCCAAAGCGTCTGCCGCCATGTCGTAGATAAGATCATGGTTATTAGTTAACTAAAACTAAACTAAAACTAGGTCTGGGGGGCGAATGTTAACTAGCTAACTGAAATACAAATACAAAAAAGAAAACGATATTTTTGAAAATTGCTATACAAATCTTAACTGAAATTAAACATTTACAAAAGATATCTTTAGTTTTAGTCTGTCAATTGAACATTGAGGAGGAGGCATAATGTGGTGTGCTTGTACTGTAATGCCCCTAACATACCCCGTTATAATTCAAACTAAATACTTTGAAACAATTAAAAACCAAACGTAAGCAAGCAAACCCACTCTGGAAACTATAACAAACGAAACTGAAAATGGACAATAATTACAAACAAACGAAAACTACAAAGCCATTATAACATAATAAGTCAGCAATAACTGCATTACATGGCCCGAAGGATATCTGCTGTCCTTTTTGAAGATAAAAGCATGTACAGTAGGCTATGCTCATTGCTCCGAAAAGGTTTTTTCAACCCCACGGGGGTCCGGGAGGGAAAATCTAAAATATCGGAGTTGGAACCTGAGACCTTGACCAGCCGCATTTACCCGCTGAGAGCTGTTCATGAGGTGGACAGAATCTAGCCCCCGCCCGTGGGGGATTGGGGCTCAGGAGGTTTGGAAAGCATTCTTCCATAATGTCTGTGTAACTGGGTTAGAATCCGCTAAAAAGAAATGTAATGTGAAATATCTTAACCTCAAATCCCTTTTTTATTTGTATTTTTTGCTGTCATACGTCCTGGGGGGGGGGGGGGGAGCATGAGAGAGAGACAGAGAGAGAGAGAAAAAAAACGCTGACTTGATGCAATCCGCTTTGCTCTTGGCACAGAGAGCTCATTCTGTCTGCCGGGACGAGAGCACAGAGGTCAAATTCCCCTCTGGCTCCTATAAGCAGATAGGTCTACATAACGAACAGCTGTGAACCCTTCTTTCAAAACCAGTCTTATGACCCGACCGACCTGAAACCAACTTTCTACCTGGATGTCGGTATGAAAAGGAGACGTCCTAAACAATAACGTACAATTATGATGTTTTTGCAACGCTTCCTGCTGTTCTACATGACGCCGACAATGTATAGAAATCAGATCGAGGCTTTGCTTTTATATGAAATTGCCCATATGAGATTAATGATATTTTATGGAAGACGCTGCTGAACATAAAGTGAGTTTGACCCCTTACAATGCTCTAATCTAAAATTGCCGCTGTGCTATAGCTCTCAATGTGTTGCAGATGAATTGAGAGCGTGCTTCTGTGACTGAAATCAGACTGAGAACTTTAATGCATGAATATGTTATAAGAGAAAATTATCAAACATTCTGTAGATTGGGTATTTTCACATTTTGTAGGGACATATATTATAATGTGTGTGCTTTTTTATTTTCGTAACGTAAAGAATGACTCCGCGCACAGGGAATACGATGCCAAGATAGGAAATCTTTTATTACAGAGAAAAAAAAACTTTTCTTCCAAAATATAGAAATCTGTACAACTTCCGCAACAATCAATTTACATGAACTGTACAAATTTACAGCAGTTCATCACAACATTACCCAAAGAAAAGAAAAAATGAAAACAATAAAAGGTGTACTGACATGAGATCACATGATAGTAATAGACAGCTTTTCTTCTTGGGTAAGCTCAGAGATTTTTTTGTTTATTTTTTGTTTTCTGGTTTTGTACGTAAATAAAAAAAAAACAAAAAAAACAAAGGATAAGTCTATAAGTACAGATCATGGAAACTGATATTTTTTCTTCTTTTTTTTTTTTTTTTACCAAAACAACTTTGGTCCTTGCCAACACTCCCACCAACAAAATGGCTTCACTTACGGAAAAAAAAAAATGTTATCAGTGTTAAAAGATGAAATACAAAAGGAATACACAAGCTAAAACACCTCAAGATATCAATTATTGGCACTTCCCATGTGTAATGTTATGTACTCTACCATTTTGTTTTACAGTTACAATACATTCTACAATATGTAAAACACCCCAAATGTGAAAGTGGCAATAATTCAACTCAGCGATGACAAAGATTGACAACAGAAGAAAACAACTATTCCCTTCCCATTTCATGTCTCAACATGCAAAACCTTTCCATAAGAGTATTTATTGAATGTCCGAGGCCTGAGTTTGGCAATACATTCCAGGAAGAGACCCCTCGCGTCTCGAAAATGTCACACAACTTCAACTTGACATATTTAGTGCATTTTATGTGCTATCTTACCTCTCTGACTATATTCAAAGCGCTCTCACGACATTTCGGAAACCTACGGTATGTGCACACAAACTGAATGGATGTCATTGAGAGATTCAATATTACTGTTGTCTTGGAAAAAGAGGAAAAAAAACATTGCTGGAGTTACCATTGCTGGAGTTTGGGTGTTGAGAAGGGCTTCAAAGGGATTTGGGGGTTTCTTTTCTCGTTTCCATTCGTTTTCTTTCTATAGGTCTACAAAACGAGGTCTGGTTAAAATAGGGTGTCGGGTCTCCAGACTAAACGATCCCCTTAACGAGAGGATGGTAGAGCATGGGGGGGGGGGGGGGGGGGGGGGGGGGGGGGGCTACGATGAGAACAACATTTAGAGAACAGCGAGACAAATCAACTGCCTCACGTCCCCTAAGTACAGACCAATCTCGTAACGCCTTGTGTGGCATGAAACAATAACATCTACAGTGGAGCGGCATGGCTTTATAACCACTTTCAACCTGGCATTGCCCGATTCATGGGACATGAACACCCCCCCCCCCCTCCCTCCCCCCACGAAAAATAGCCGAAGTGCAAGATCACATCGCGTCGCATTTGAGGAGCGCCGCAAGCCTGTAGATCACGCCATTTCCCACTGTTTGTCATATGCCGAAGTGCGGAGGGCTTAAGTGGTCGAAACGTGACGCCACCAAAGCTCTCTGGACGTCCAGCCGACAGGCCACTGTCCATCTGGTCAACATGAAATCACTGCTTTTCAAAGATTGCTGAAGGGAGCATCAGCAGAAAGCAGATTGCAGTGCGTCATTGGCTATAGCTGTGTGTGTTACCCATGATCCTCTTGGGCTTAAGGGAGCTTAGACACCAGCAGTGGGTCTGGTGGTGGTGCTGATGATGGCTGTGTGACAGACAGGGTTTTTTACCCAGGAGGAGCAAGGCAGCAGGGATCGAGCAGACCTCACGTGTATTGTAAACAAGTTGTTGCTACTCAAGCTCAGTATTTCCACCGCACCGCCGTTTTCAGTGAGACGATCAAAGTTTTAAAAAAAAATTAGAAAGAAAAGGAAAAACAGCCTCGTACCCTCCCTCGCCATTCTCAGATTCCTGCCCCCCCCCCCCCCCCCCCCCCCCCGTTAAGTGCAGCTTGAGCACGCTCAGATAGGCGTGTGCTGGTTTCTGTCCGTCACCTAGAACGGGAGGGGGAGGGTTTGAGGTGATTCCAGTCGGGAGGAGGAAGGGGGTTGTTGAGTTTGGATTGGGTTTTGGAGAGGCAGGTGGGGTCAGGGGCGCGGGGCTGAAGGGATTTTAGCTGCCCTGGACGAGAGTCCGGCCCTTGCCCAGCCCCCCCTCCCCCCGCACCCGCTCTTACACACCATCGCGCCCCTCACCTCTATCCCTCCCTTCCGTAGGAACCGACTCCCCTCGGGGGGTGATCAAAGATCAAAGAAGATGATATGTCACATTTTATTTCTACCTGCATCCTTTAAGAGGTGGTGGCTAGCGGCGAGCTGCCAGGCTGGATGGGGAGGGGGGGGGGGGGGGTGGTTCACATAATAACCCTGGTCTGAGAATTGAGGATGGCTCATAGATTAGGACAGCCGGGTCTATGTGTAACACAATGCACCTCCCCCGGCAACGCAAGACAAGGTATCCTCGTCTGAGTCTCTGCCCCATCCAGGATGCTGGGTGAACTAAACCATAAACAGACTTCTGAGTGGAGCTGGTCACTGAACTGTCCTGCAGACCTTTCCTTATACGCTCTCGTGCGCATGCGCATGCACATGCACACGCACACACACATTCATCACGCACTCATCACACACTCCAGAGCTTTCGTACTAGCCTTCCACCAGGACAAAAATCACGTTTGGGGAGGGGAGAGGAGAGATGGATAGGAGGGAGCAGCTTAGCTTTGCTTCCTGTCTGGGCTTTTGGAGAACAGTGCCACGCGAACGGACAGAAACTTGCCTAAGGAAACACGACCAACCAATGTCACCCTACAACAAAACGGCTCTGAAATGTTCACAAATACAGTGTAAATATCGTTTCGAAAACGTCTCCCCCCCCACCCCCCGCCCCAACTTAATAGACAGATTAAACAAGACCCCCAACACAGGAAGTGTCAGTAGGAACAAAGGGCTACAAATGGGGGGAGGGAGGGAGCAGGGGGGGCACAGCGTGTTGAAGAAGAGATGACATTCGAGTGGATGGAATGCAGGCGATTTTCCTTTCTCTGAGTTACACGTCCCACACAATCGCAACGTCAAAGTGCTTTCAAAGTCATTTATGACGGGGGCCAATGTGACAAACAAAAAAAAAGGGACAGGCCCACATCTAGGTAAACAGGGCCCATCCCTGTTATGCTACACTTTGAAATTTTGGTAATGCAGGGAATAAAAAGGCAATGGAGGAGGAGGAGGGTGGGGCCAACGTAACAACGACATGAGAACTTGATTGTGAATTTCATCAACATTCATTTAAGCAAAAAGGAGGGGAGAGGGGACGCGAAGCCCCCCCCCCCCGGAGCCTCCTCTCTGGAAAGCTACACATACGTGTGTGTGTGTGTGTGTGTGCATGTGGGAGGGTGGTGGGTGGGGGGCGGGCAGGCAGGGAAGTGTGACACGCCAGTATCCATAGGCAGCAGGCGTCACAGCAACCCTCCCATGTGCACTTACACATCGCCTCTGTCGGGTGGAAACCTCATATGTCCCAAAACTGTTACCTATAAGCAGGATTCAGGTTCAAAGGTATTTAATTTAAAAAAAATGTAGATCTATTTAAATATGGATATGAGGTGTCTGCCCTGACAGAGACGATATGGCTCTGTTTCGACCACAAAGGGTAAAACCCAAGAACCTTCTAAGAACCTGTGAAATACGTATGGCACACACGGTTTCCTTCAGTTCTTGTAGTCGCAAAGAGCCAATACTGTACAGGCGTGTGTGTGTATGTGTGTGGGGGGTGGGGTGGGTGAATTTCCTAATGCTGTGTGTCAGGGAGGAGGAACAGAGGCGGAGACAGAAAACCTTTGTGCCGACAGCCCACAGGATAAAGAGAAAAAATAAACAAGTGCCCCGTGGTCCAAAATAAGAAAAGGAAAAAATGCTCTAATTTGGCATCGTGTTTGCCTTGGGCTGACCAATGGAAAGGCACGGTCTGAACCTCATCATCCTCCCGTTACACAGGAAAACACACCAAATGAAGAAACAAGAAAAACACGTCTGGATCTGAAATTCATCGGGTATAATTCCTGACAAGAGCTTCCGTTACGATTTAAGAATGTTTCTGCGCTTGCTGTTGTTGCGACTGTGGCGTCGGTGAAGACATGGTACCCATAGTAACCACAAGATTAAAAGTGCAAAGTCAATATAGACCTCGGCGTTAACGAGCGATGCTGGAACCCCACCTCCTCCATTCAGCGTGACGATGGAGCCAGTCACCATGTTGTTTACAGTCAGGGGGTGTGTGGGGGCGGAGGGGGTGGGGCTTGGGTTGCTGCTGGGCTCCTGGTTGGTTGGTTGGTTGGTTGGTTTAGCTGCCCCAGCGGTTCCAGTTCCACACGGCCTCTCCTGAGAAAACGGAGGGCCCCGGTAGATCCAATGACACAACAGAACAGACCATGACGAGGGTGGGTGGGGGCCGGGGATGGGGGGGGGGGGGGGGGGAATATCAAACCTACAAGGTTTCCATCACCTGGACGATAGGCCACATCCTCTGCTTCTTTCTTCTTTTTGTTTTTTCTGGTTTCGTTAAAAGATTATTATTATTTTTTTGTATTTTCATTTATTTTTTCTTTCTTTCTTTCTTTCTTTCTTGTTTTAGCTTTAAAAAGGCTCGTCCTGCTTCCCGGTCGAAAGGACCCGACCGAACCGACAGTGAGACCCTGAATGGAGAGCGAGGCCGGGAGGAGGGAGGGAGGGAGGGAGGGGTTTCCCCCTCCCCCTCTTTAGCTGGACACAGTCATCATGTTGTAGGCTTTGGAGGGACTGGTCCTTCCCAGCCCCATCATCTCCTCCTTGCAGCTGACCGACGCACCGCTCCCCGACGCCCCGCCACCGGCGGCCACTGGCATGACGGCCTGCGCCACCACCACGGGCTGGGACTCGTAGAGGACGCAGATGGAGCCGTCCTCGCCGATGCGGTAGGACACCTCGAAGGGGTCCACCCAGAGTGTCAGCTCGCTGGGCAGCAGCGAGTAGAGCTGCTGGATGGTCAGGCCGATGCGCTGGCCCGCCTGGCCTATGAGGGGGTCCATCTTGTGGTTGATGCGGATGCAGCGGTAGCCCGAGCCCTTGCAAGGCCTGTCGGGGAACCAGTGGTGCTTGTATTGCTCTGCAGAGACACGGAACACAAGAGAAGAGAATATGTTAGCCCCGAGGTTATTCTGTGACCTTGGAACTCAGCTTCAAGAGGTGGATTGGGGGTATGTCCCTGCGACATACTAGTAGCCATAGACATAGAAAGGTAGACAACTCATTTGGCTCTGGGGCGTGCGTATCTCGAGAGGAGGCAAGCTTTTGTGAACAAAATTACCCAGAAAAATGTGTCCGACACAAAACTGGGTCCCGGCCCATTGTTTGGGAAACACTGCTAAAGGGCCAGGTGGACTGTGGACGTTCTACTCGTGGCCCCAGGGTGCAGATGGGATCTGTAGGGCCAGGGCAGTCAGTCACTGCAAAGCAGCTTTCAGCCCAGGGATCAAAGGGCGAGCTACAGATAATCACTCAGACAGACTTAGTGCTGACACAAGGCCACAGGTGTTTACTGTTTAGACACACATATGTGTCAGACTTAAATAAATAATAACAATAACGGTCAACACCATTTTTCGTACGCATATATATATATATAGATAGAGCTACCGATTTGTATTGATTGATTGAAATATGTATTAACAGTTTGCAGAATTACAGTACATTTCAAGCACAACTCAATGCAAAGACTGTTAACTGTGAGTGGACGACCCAATAAAGCATTACACTTGTTTACAAGAGAGTCCACCTAGTTCAATTCATCTCATACTTATGTATGTAAGAAAACCAATGAACAAACTTAGGATCGTTACATGGCTCAAATGAACAGCACACTACAGTCTAATAATTCACATAGTGGTTACACAAGAGAAAGACAATCAAGTAACGTTTGCGTTACAAATCGGTACACGGGAGTCAGGTGTAGTAAAATATCTCTTCTGACATTTTTTTACGTGGGTTAACATTTCGTTTCATATGCTTTTGCTGTATCCTAACAACACGAGAGGTTGTGATTATATCGCACAGCCTGTAGTGATATGGTATATACCTACCTTGAGGGTACTATTGCTATTGAGGGTACTATTGCTTTTATAATGACATGATTGCCCACTAATAACTGAAATATGCACTCATAATTTCAACAAAAAACGTGTTATGCTGCCAAGTGCCAACTAAAACCTGTTGTATGTAATATACCTTGTCAATCAGGTGAAAAGGCGGAAGCATAATTCAATTATTTAAATGATATGTTCTGTATTCTGCCTGAAGGTGATCGTGTGTGTGTGTGTGTGTGTGTGTGTGTGAGTGTGTGTGAGACAGACATAACCTACTTCATTATTAATTTAATTTATCTGCCATACACCATCAGAAAAGTGATTTACACACCCATTAACGTGGCCATAACAATAATGCCAAATAACACATGAACTTGAATTAATGTGCAGAAATATTCTATCGTTAAAAATGTATTAACTTATTTCAAAAATAAATAAACAATTAGTCTACATCTGTTGAAATGGGGCCGTAAAACAGCCATTGTGTAGCTGATAAGCGCCATAAACAGTCTGTCAGCAGGGTCCTGGGTCTACGTGACAAAGGGAGGGTCACTGAATTGCACAATCACTCCTCTGGGTCACACAGTCTTCCATTACTGGCAGTGTTGCCAGTAGTTGATTTTTGCGAGAGAAACAAGCAACCCGGTTTTAAAAAAACTAAGCGACTGTACTGTAGGCCACATCAGCAGCAGCTATTTTTATAGCCGATCTACAAGCTCTGCTATTAAAAATAAAATAAAAAGTGGTATGTTTTTTGAACAAACAAATCTTGTATGGGGATCCCAGGAACTAAATATTTTCAGATGTCCTTGACATTAAAGGACCACTTCACCACTTTTCAACCTAGCTTCATATAATTGGTCCTCACTAATGTTCATTATGTTCAGTCTGTGTCTCATAGGATACATAACCGACGGCAGTTCCGAAACCAGTTCACATAATGGAAGTCATCGTTCTCACCATAATACAAATCTCAATATACATATATTTTTTTAATCTTGTTTTAAAATAATCGACCTAACAATGATGTCACTGGTGGACGGGTTTCGAACTGCCCACAGCCCTCCTATGAGACACAGACTGAGTAGGAAAATAGACTGTGGTATTTTATCATGAACATTAGTAAGAGGACAAATTTTACGAAGATAACTTGAAAAGTGGTCCTTTAAAACATTTGAGAACCACTGTTTTAAACAACATTAGGAAGCAATAAGCAACTACACTTTAAAAACAAGCCCAACAACAACAAAGAAAGCAACCCACAACTACCAATATTTGAAGAAAAACAAATCCCATCTAGAAGCTTATAATAGGCAGACATGGCAACACTGATTGCTGGCAGAACAACAACACCAAGCCCCAGCCAACCATCTGGGATAGAGGTGCCCCTCCCCTTAAAGAGACAGTGTCCTATTTTTCTGACTGGCGCTTTGCTACTGCAATGAAAACAGTGAATCAGAGTGATATCACTGCTATGGTATGTCAGAGGCATTTTAGAGTTAAAAAAAAGAGAAAAGAAGCTGTGTTTATATTCCGCAATACTCATTCAGGCGTGGAAAGCAAAAGAATGTGGCTAATTGTTATCTTGTAGTAATTTTATTCCCCCCTTATTAAAAAGGGAAATTAATTTGTAGTGTAGTCTTATAGAGCAAATACCTTTAATGAGGAGATGATTTAAGATGAACGCTCCTCCCGTTTCTTGTGGTGTCTTTTCTTTTACCGAGCTCACCCACTCAGGGAAACATTAACATCCATCCCCCCCCCCCCCCCCCCCCCCCCCCACACACACACACACATTGAATTTCCATTCACGGTAATACCTCGAGGTGTATAGTGCTGCCTTGGCTTAATGAAAAACATGGTAAGTGAAGTAGGCCACAGCGCTGAGGCCGGAGGCCACCTGCACCACAGCTTTGTGAGACGGAACCCTGCCCCCCCCCCCCCCTGCTTCCAGATTTTGTGAGAGAAATAAGCAGCCAGGAGGTCTATGAAAAAATCACACCAGTGTGAACCGAGTGGTGCAACTCCCGTCTATTGGTTCTCTGTATCATTCCAATTTGTATCGTCCAATTTCTTCTCTGTATCGTTCCAATTTCTTCTCTGTATCGTTCCAATTTCTTCTCTGTACTCTGGTGCCCCCTACTGGTATAAATAAGTAACATACTCGTGCTCACTTATACAAAAAGGTACCTACCTACCTACCTAGGTACACGGACGTTGCTGGATGTAGGAGTGGTTGCACCACTCAAAAAACAAGACCAAAAAGAAAGCGACTATAGGCTAACATGCGACATTACAGAAATAAACAAGCCCAAATTATCTTGTATAATAAGCATACATGTGCACTACCCTGTGTCTTAGCGCAGCGCGGCTGTGTATACAGCCCTGCTAACGGAGGGCTTGGCAGCCATGAAAGAGCACAGTAGAATATATGGATGGTCTTAATACCTCTGGTATGAGCCACAAATACGCATAACCATGTCCATGACCATAACCATAAGAGCAGGGAATTTCCCCACCTCTGGGCCGTGAGGACATTGTAAACTGGGACCACAGATAATATTGGCAGAACACAAATGATTTTATTGATATATAACACTGATATTAAAGTATCAACTAAGAAAAATAAATAGGGCCTTAAAGTATCCAAGCCGAAACACAACCCATTAACTGATAATCAAAATAATTGAAAATGCCCATGTCCCACCCATAAGTGGTCAGATGGGTGGGCCACAAACGCGTTTGAGATCTTCGGGAAGTGCACGGGCCCCTAATCCAGAAAATGTTGTGAACCGTGGTTCTAGAATAGAGCAGCTGGGAACAACAGCTCTGCTCAGCTAGGCCTATTCTTTAGAAGCAGGGCACTGGAAGACAGGGGGGGGGGAGAAGAATAAACAGACTGAAGTCTCAATCTCAACATAAAGAGTTTAACATAGGTTTGTTTATTTAGGCTCACACAGAACTATTGTGAATACTAGGCATAGTTTGGGTGAGCAAATGACAAAAGGCTCCAACAAATTGTGGCGAGGGGGGACCATAATGATCGATGGTGAAGAATGTCTCTGTCCGACGAGTGACTGGGGATTTTCCATGGCTCTTGGGAGACGCTTTTAGACAGCGAAAGGCCTATAGAGTGACTTTTGTTGTATTCTCCAGTGGTCGTATTTCCTACTGCACTTTGTTTTTATACGTCGATTATAGCCTTTGAATGCCTGTCAATGAAGGGCCTTTCCATCATTCTGATGTTGCCATTTAATTGTTGGTCCTAATAGCCTATTTTCTTTTTCACACTGCACTTTATGCTCACGCTTTAGTGCTGTTGTTTGATTAGATTTTCAGTTGTATATAAAGCCCTTTGTGTAACTATGTCTCTGCATGCCATATCGCTCAAGTTTATCATGTTGTTATAATTATATGTTCTAGATAGGCCACTGCTAAAGCTCCACTAACCACTAAGACGTTTGCAGACAAATAGGAAGAAAGAAAGCTTTGCTATAACTTATCGTTATGCAACTATTGAAAGAATCGGGTCAGTTCCGACCCCCTTAACCCTCCAGAAGCTTTTCATCATGTACACACAACAGACAATTGAAAGCGGAGTTCAGATGGACAAAAAAAACCCTGGGGTTGACGTTGACCCAGTTTATTTCCAGGCTCCTACAGGGTAAAAAAAAAAAAGATGTATAGTTTTGTTTATGGACACAAGTAAAAATGGGGGAGGGGGGGGCGTTCTTTGTTAATCTTCTGCACAACTTTTATTCTCCCCCCATCAGATGACGTTGTCCAACACCCCCTCCCGTCTGGTTAGCGGACCGCCCCAAGCCCCATCCCCCACCATCCACTGACAGACTGGAGGCTGGGGGCCATTTTGCTCACACACACAGACAGACTCCCCAACTTTGGTTGTTTACAAACAAACACGCACGATTAATGAAGTTCTCCGTCGTCATTTTAATTTTCAACCCCCCCATCAACCAAAAACATTATTCAAAAACAAAAGTATAATTTGTTTTAGGGCCTATTTTTATTTATCTCTTTTTTAGGTAAAGAAAAGTGTAGACCAATTTGTGTTGATGTGCTATATATTTGATTTGATATATGCCCATTTACAAATAATACAAAGTGGTCTTTTATACGTGATACAACCGCCCACACGTTCAGCAGGGGAGTCATTCTAAAGAGCTTTATCGAGCAAATGGTGCACATCATCAGCGCACTTCCTTGTTTGAACAAATACAGCAGCCATTTCTAGTCCTGGTGTATCAAAGGGAACAGAAAAACGGCCGTTCACACGATTTAACGCGACGCCTAGTAGCCTATAATATACGAACACACGACGACGACAAATAGATCGAACGTCCTGATGAATTGAAAATGGAGGACCCCATGATGTAAACAAGTCTTCGTGCTTTTTCTGGTTTTAATCTCGTAGCAGTTTTTTGACGTGTGCTTTCGTTTGAAGTGTAGGCCTACCCATTCTACATAATGTGAATTTAAAAAAAATCTATGAATCAACCGCGCATCTCTCGGAAAATGCGCGGTGTTGCGCGCTTTGGAGCGCGGATGACTTCTGTGAGAGAACAAAGAGCGCTCCTTAATCCTTCACCAAGGGAACAGGCTACAGTCCATATGTGTGAGACAGTGGCACTGTAAACAATATAGGTATAGGCAATAACACATAGATCAAATTAACATAATTCATGAATGTCCCATTCCCCCCATCTTACCTGACAGAATGTCCTGTAAGCTTTGGCTAAACGTCTGAAGCTGCCGATCGTTTACGTGTCCTTTTATCCGCAGGAACCTCGACAGAAACCCGACGGCGGCCGTGATCTCTGGCTTCATGGTTCCCCGAGCACAAAGGGTATGCATTGAGGTGGAGAGTAGAGCAGCCACGATGAGGCTCCGTGCGCTTCTTTCCCTATAGTGCGCGGTGGCGTTGATCTAACGATGATGTCCGACGTACGGCAGTTCGTTTCCCTCTCCACTTTCGCGCAGCGGCGATGGTGAGCGTCGTCGTCGGTCGCCTCTTCGTCTTGTGGCGGTGGTTTGTCTCTGGTGGTGGTGGCGGAGCCTATGCTTGGCATTTATGTTTGTCGAGGTAGGGGTTGTGGGGTTTTCGGAGAGTAAATTGACGTTGTGTGCTTGCCAGGACGGTGTATATAGGCCTATGGGCTAAAATACAGTGTATATAGGTTGACGCCTGTTGTGGGGGTTGTTGGTAAACAGATAGATACATACAAGGGGGTGGGTGACGGTGCCAGCCCAGCTTTAAGCCACCGTCCCTTCCTTTTTTGTTATTTTCCCACGACGATCCTCCTCCAACCGCCAGACAGAGTGAGCGAGACGGAGGCTCGCCGTGGTCTTTATACGGCCCCCACCGTGCCGACACGGGGCCAGTGTCGTACAGCAACAAAGACGCGCCAATCGGCGCGGCGCACGGGCCTGGACGGGCCCATAATAATGTGGAGGAGTGGACTATACTATTGCGCGTCACGCCGCAGCCCTCCGAAAATAAACACACCACGTGAGGGGAGCGCACACACACACACACACACACACACACACACACACACACACACACACACACACACACACACACACACACACACACACACACACACATATACACGCACGCACGAAGCGTGAAATTAACCCTCTTGTTATCGGGCACAATATACAACAACACAACACAGTCAAAAAAATAATAACTGATGTCACAAATAACATTTGCTGCACTCTCAGGGTTATAGCTTAGTTGTGTGTATAGTGTATGTTATAGTACTGTGTAGCCTATATTTGTAGCCTACGACTATACGTATCTAAATGTTATGATGAATTGAACATGGTGGACCCTATTGTAAGCATTGGCAAGTGTAATGCTTTATGGTGTCAGTTAACAGTTTTGTATTGAGTTGTGCTTGAAATGTATAGGCCTATACCAATCTGTTAATACATACTTCAATCAATCAATAGCCTATACAATTAAGTCAAGATGGATAAGGGCACAGACAAAGGCAATGGCATTCATTAGTGAGATGATGTATAATGCACCCATATTGAACCGAGGTGTGATTATGCACAAGGCAGGGCTGGGTGCAGATATATTCCATTACATGCATTGCAACATTATATGCTTGCATATCAATATAATATAGCCTATATAATTTACAACATGGTCCTAGACAAGTCTTCTAAGCTTGCACCAGAAATGACCCCCGGTGTTTTCTGTACATGTAGGCTATGCTTGTAGGAATGTAGGCTATTACACCTAGTTCTTGCTACTGTGTTTGTCTTTATATGTTGTGATGAATTGAATACACACCAGAGACTAGAAAATAGATACACACTTAACCTATACATTGTATAGGTTAAGTGTGTATCTATTTGTGTATCTATAAAAATCCCTGAGGTTGTATAGGAGGTTGTATACTATACAACCTCCTATACAACCTCAGGGATTTTTGTGTTATACTTGTAATACATTTTTACTGAGTTTTATATTGAGTCAATCACATGTATACAATTCCTTGTAACAAATATATTTTCTTTTCACATTTGTTTCTCACATGTCACTGTTGTTAACTGACTTTGACCCTTTTGTTTGTTTTTGTGCATACATATACATCCCTTCACCTATTTCAACACAAGAAAACACAAAATAAATTAAAAGAAAAAGAGAAAGAAGAAGAGGGTATAGGCCCATGTTAAACTAAAAACTTTAATTTCATTAATTTATCTGTAGACCTATAGGGGTAAGGTACATTTAATACAAAATATACATCAAAATATTATATTATAATTATATATATTATAATTATATAATATAGAAAACAAAAATAAAAAAGGAAAAAGGAAAATATAAATAAGATGGAGGGGGGGTAGGCTCAGTTTGGCTTTGTTTTGTGATGTTTGTAGTTCTTCCATTTTATTTCTCCTTTGTTTTTATTACTGAATACTGAAAAACAACAAAAAACAACAAAAAAAACAGGAAAAGTATGTTACTTATTTATTTAAAAGATAGAGAGTCCATCTTTTTTCAAATAACTTTCCCTTTCCATTGATTTTATAGGTCACCTTCTCCATCACATACATTTCTTCCACGTTGTCCAGCCATCTATCCACCCTGGGTATAGTTCCACACTTTGTCCAGCCATCTATCCACCCTGGGTAGTTCCACACTTTGTCCAGCCATCCACCTGGGTAGTTCCACACTTTTCCAGCTTCTGGTTATTTCATTTGTTTTAGAGCTGTCATTCTGAGAATCCAAAAAAGATATAGATCCTCACTTTGTAAACGTTTGGGTTGTGTTCCCAGCAGTAGGCCTATATTATGTTTTTCTAGGCTCACATCTCTCCCAAATATTTGTTCTATTTTTCGAAACTTTGGTCCAGAAGGGGACAATTTTAACGTGCCGGTCCGGGGATACGAACTAGTGACCTTCCGATATCAAGACCGCTCTGCAAACCGATGTCGCCCCCAAAAGATGAATTATTGTCATCTTTTCGGGCAACGTTCCTCCGCCCACTTTTCGACTATCGCCTGTTCGCCTGCTATCGCCGCCATTCGCCGGTAGTCCCATTGACAAATATTGCAGGAGGATTCATCACTGAGGATACGTCCCAGGTGCATCTATGCAATGTTTTTTCCCCGTTTTATAACCGTACTGCAGTACATTTTGCAAACTGTTAATAAAGTAATTAATCAATCAATCAATGTTTATATGACAATACAATGCAGAACGTAAAACATATAGCCTACACATAAAATAAAATAAAACAGGCAGTAAAACAGTCAAAGTATTTAATTTGTTTCATATAGGCAGACTGGACTATATACTGTTTTATTTGTATTTATTTATTTTCCAGTTAGGGCCTTTCCCTATATGCAGCATTGTTTTGAATATGCTTCATATAGGCTACATAAAAACACGCCATGCTTTTGTTCTTCTGTGCCAGAACAAGGAAGATAAATCTATTCTGCTGTTGTGGTTCAAAGAAAGGGAATTTTCCAAGCCAATGTTTCTGCAAAAGTATAGAGAGAGGGGGCATGCCACCCGGATGTGCATTGGGCAACATCACAAGTGAGAGAGACACTGCGATCACTATACTTGTAAACAAAGTGTAAAAGCCCCTTTATTACACCCTGTCCAAAGTCTGACCATTGTTGCTTTTTATTGTTCAGCTCAGCTCCACTGCAGGCTGATGTAGAGGAAAATAAACTAAGTGTGTGTGTGTGTGTGTGTGTGTGTGTGTGTGTGTGTGTGTGTGTGTGTGTGTGTGTGTGTGTGTGCGTGTGCGTGTGTGCGTGTGCGTGTGCATGTGCTTGCGTGCGTGTGCGTGTGTGTGTGTGTGTGTCACTGTGTGTGTGTGTGTGTTGGGGAGGCAGACACATCAACTTCTATACACTATGGTCTCAGACAATCGAGCATTGTGCAGTGTGTTATCTGCACTTTGCTCAATACAGGTACAGTGAATAGTCACAAAGCTGTGAGATCCATTCCTGCTCGTTACAATCAGTGTGGTGCATTTTGCTTTGTGGACCAGCTGGTTCTCAAACCTTTTTGTGTACTTGGCCACGCATCCATCCAAACTGGTTTTGTACAGGCAGGGAGCCCCAGAAGAGAAGATTTATGTTAAAGAATTTATTCAAAGTTTTTCCAAACATTTTCAATATAAAAAAGACCCAATTGTTTACTCATTTTCAGATCAATTTGAAAAGTGTTCTTTTCGATAAACACTTGCTACTGTTTATAATATCCTATACTGCTTTACGAACATTAATATTGCGACTGTAGGTCACAGTTTACTATGAAAACCTGTCAGCCAGTCCGTCACGCCCCATGACACGCTCCATATATGGCCAATACAGAGTTCATAACATACTGTATGTTGATCTGACCTCACCTGACCTCATCAAACCCGGTACACTCAAGACACGCTCCATATATGTCCAGTGCAGATGCAGAATTCATTCCATATGTTGATCTGACCCCCCATGCCAAAGCACCAGCACTCGCCCAGCAATCTGCTGTCACCCAGGCAGATGTGTGTATGCGACCTCGCCCTTTCGCTTCTCGCCCTCAGGGCGTCTTACTGTTAATGCATTATAATCAGCTTATAACACTGTATGATCATATAGTTGTAAGAATTCACAATATACTCATAATGCTGGAGGTGTTGTTCTCACATTATTTTCATATTTATTTATTTTTAAAGTTTTGGGAAAAAATATACAGTAGGCCTATGTCTTTGTCCAAAACAGTTTCACGCAACGGCACGTTTCAAGCCTTTTAGATCTGCTACTTTTGATACTTTTGTGTGATGCAGTAGTATGATGAAGTGTGGTAATTTACAACAAAAGTTATAATAATAATAAAAAATGCACACAAAGATATCACACAAAAGGAGATTAGAGGTTAGCCTGCATGGCTTTGGCCAGACACACAACGTGGATTCACTCACGCCTCCTCCCTGGTATGATTCTGGACTTCGGCCCATAGGCAGAGAGTTACTTTACTATTACAATAGAGCTTAAGTTCATGTCGGGTGTCAGGGAGTATAATACATTTTATATTTTTCTCTAAAGTTTGAGGATGCCCTGCATATATGACTAAACAGATAATTCAACCCCCAAACCCCGCCTAGCAGCGTCCGGCATCATCATTGCTGCTGAGAGTATATGGAAGCTGGAGAAATCAGAAAATGATCGGGGTCAATCAGTGACTGCTGTCTGTTACGTACAACAGTGAAAAGTGGCCTCTGATTGGTCCATGTGCATATGGTGATGTAATACATGCTGCGGTATACTTTCAAAACAACAATGGCCTCTCTCGACGCCACAAGTTTAAAAGTTACACAGCAGCTACAGCTACACAGAACAGAAGTGCAGTTACTTCAGATACTCGATAACAAGTCTTAAAAAAAGAACATAGTAAACACTAGCGGGAAAAAGACATGAATGTGGAGCAGACTATATAGCACACTGTGATGACGGTGTTGTGTTATGCTGATTGGCTATGAGTCTGTCCGTCAAGGAAACTACTTCCGCCCACTTTTCAAGCTGCCTATGGGACGAAGTCCATACCAGGGATGAAGTGTGAGAGAATCGACGTTATCAGTCTGGCCAAAGCCAGGCTAAGAGGTTTCTGCCCGACAGCAACAATATATACCCATTCAGAGTCCACGGCTTTAACAATGCATAGCACTCTCACTCTGACGCTTAGGCTAAGCTCTGCAGTGCTTACAAGGCAGGACACTGTCGTACATGCGGTATGTGTCAGTTAGCATTGGAGCAAACATGAAAGTTCACACCTCTCCTCCCCCCCCTCCTCCTCTCTCTCTCAGAATGCATTCAGTGTCTGTGATTCATAAAACGTCAGTGTACAGTCAGGCCCGGATAGGACGGTCTGCACGGCATTTCTGGGGCCTTGGCTTGTAGTGCCAGGTTTGGCCAGTAAGATGGTGCGGCTTCAACGTGGGCCTCATAGTCTGGGGCCGCGGTCTAGTGCAAAAATTTAATACAAATAAACACCCAGGCTGCACACGGCCACTAGGCCGGTCAATTCAATTCAATTCAATTCAGCTTTATGAGCATGAAAAAAAAACATGCTTTTACATTGCCAGCTTTGTGTTGTCACAACCCGGCCTGTGAGGCCATGAAAAATGGAGGAGGATGCATGCAGTGTAACACTTTTAACAATAATGTATTAACAAAAGGTATAATAACTTAAATTGGGCTTACAAACAAAAGAGTGTGGGATGTGTAAGTCAGTGTGGATGTGTGATCAGTGTAGTGTGGGGTGTTGTATGGTGTGTAAATCAAGGCATAAAGTCAAAGGAACAGAAGGGTGCTGTCATCTGGAGGGACAATAGGAATGGCTGCCACCAACTCTTTTATAGGGCTCCAGGGAGCAGTGATCAGGTGCTCCCAATGCACCTATAATTGGGGAAGATGGGAACGTTGGCCGACGCCTACACATAGATCTGTGGGGGGGAAACACATAGACAGGGGAGTACCGGTACACTAAAGAGACACAGACAACAACAGAGGCCCTGCAGGCCAGGCCAAAGGGGATGGGACAGTGTAAACAGAGCCATGTCTGCAGTATAGGTCTAGACTAGGTCTACTCGATACATTCACTCCATTGTCATACAGGGTTTGAATTGTGACATGGAGGTGGAGGAGAGGCAGAGACGCTCTAGAACACACGCTGTTTTTCTGTGAATATATATTTTTACTGCTCCTAGCATGGCGATTTCTTCTGTATAGCATTGCACGTCTTTATACGTCTTGCTGAATTGCACTCAGGACCTCGATGGAAAGAAGCCCTCAGGGATTCTTCTTAGCATCATCGTATAACTGTACCCCTGTACTTTTTACAAACTGTTAAATAAAGTAGGCTAGAATCATCCAAACTGCGCCGCTTGGGGACACGTGAATGGAATATGGTAAACTTAGACTGACTGGGTGAGCTATAGGGGTCGAACCAGCAACCTTCCCGTTCCCAGATGGCCTCTCCACCGTGCACTCAGCCAGGGCTGCTCATAAATACATTAATCATTTCTGGGTGAAACTATCCAAAGCTACAGTCAATGGAATTAGGGCTGCAGCTATTGATTATCTTCCTATCGATTTTTCAACAGCATGTGCCTTTGCATGCAAAATACAGTAATTTATTCTTCATATAAAAAATAGAGAGAGAGAGCAGAGTGTGAGTGAGTGAGTGAGTGAGTGTGAGAGAAAGAGGCCAATTAAGCCACAGAGTTCACAGAACCACAACCAGAACCTTACAGGCAGCCTGCAGTCAGAATCACCACAGAGAGAGAGAGAGAGAGAGAGAGAGAGAGAGAGAGAGAGAGGCAGAGAGCGAATGAGAGTCATGGAAAGTTTGTGGTTTGCCGAGTAGAGCCTCTTCCTGCATGCTGTCCCGGGCATCAAAAGGGTGCGGAGAGTTTCCTTCGCTTGTTTTTCTGAACGGTGATTAACCCAGTAGACGCCGCGCCCAAGGCACATGCACTTATAAGCATTAACGTCACTTTCAGACGGAACCGTCCTAAACCGTAACCTTTTGGGAATTAATGGATGGATGGATGGATGGATAATTAATTAAATGGATTCTATTGAGTTATTATTTAGATTTCATTGCTGAAGAATATATAAAAGCCACAGACAGACTTAACACCATTCAACCTGGCGTACCTGTTTGGGGCATGTTATGTACAGTAGGTACACACAATAAATCAATAAATAAATATTAAGACAGAAATCAACATTTATCTAAAATAGCAAAGAATAGACGCTCTTGTCAATGAACTATACAACATTGTTTACAAAAACCACCACACTAAGTCACAATACGTTATTTCCCATAATAGTATTAAAGTACTACCTTTACTCAGGTTGCACAGATATTTCATTTTGTTGCTTACTGGTATAAACACATGATTTGAGTTCAGGTGTTTAATTTGCCAGACCGATCCCACAGTCTGATAGATAATAATCCCATTCTTTTGACAATAAAAGGGGAACATGAGTCACTGCGGTCCCATATACCTGCTGCCTTAACTGTTTTAAGAGATAAGCGAAAACCCTCACCTGAGATATCACTGATTATCAGGAGCATTTAAGGCAACCCTCTCTCTCTCTCTGTGTGTGTGTGTGTGTGTGTGTGTGTGTGTGTGTGTGTGTGTGTGTGTGTGTGTGTGTGTGTGTGTGTGTGTGTGTGTGTGTGTGTGTGTGTGTGTGTGCGTGCGTGTGCGTGTTCTTTTAAGAGTGTTGTTTTGTCTACTCTGTTGTTGCTTTACCTTTTCTATGAACCTCAGATGTTTGGGTTTTCCGTGCATGCGTGCGTGCCCTAGCTTGTGTGTACATTCACATGCCCGTATATACCAGCACAGTATATGAAAGAGTGCAGGTCGGCTAGCCGCCCATATAGGCCTTTCTGTCTCGCTTCCAAGCCCCCGACTCCTCCACACACACACACACACACACACACACACACACACACACACACACACACACACACACACACACACACACACACACACACACACACACACACACACACACACACACACACACACACACACACACAGCAGTAAGTTCACGTGCGGTTTGACGATAAAAGCCTCCATTCATTAGTCTGAACCGAGGACCCGACATATAAGGACAGGATGCCCCACCCTCGTCTGGCACTGAGCAGGAACACATTTCCTTTAAAGCAGCGCTGGTGGTGCTGGCTGCTATGGAATAACAACTTCAACTGTACTTAAATCGGGCTGTTGGTGAAAAAGCATTGGTGGAAAGTAACCAAGTATAGGCTACATTTACTAGATTACTTGAGTGTTTCCAATTTCCAATACTTTTACTTCTACTATACACTATACTATACTACTTTGTAGATTTGGATTATTATTACAAAATGTACATGAACCACTTAAGCCCTATATACATTTCGACCATTTGACACTAGCCCATCTGCTATTTTCAAAAGATCTTTAGACATTTGAAATGTAGAAATGGGACATTCTGCATAATGAGTACTTTAACTTTTGGTACTTTAAGTACATGTTGATGCCAATACTTTTGTACTTTTACTCAAGTACATTTTGAATTCCAGACTTGTAATGGAGTATTTCTATTTGGGATGTCCGATCCTGATACCACAATTTCTGTGTTAGCCGATACCGATACCGAATACCGATACCAGAGAATGATATATATAATAATTTAAAAAATATATATATATATATTTCTTTTTTTGAAGTCCACCGACTGGGAATAGTGTTAATAGCTATATATCTCGTGTTGTGTTTATAGCAGACTCCTCATTCAAATGTGCACTTGCAGTTTGGGCAACTCAAAAGCAAACTCCACATGCCCCAACATTTTATTTACCTGCCATAGTGTGTCAACTCCTTACCGGATCTGTGGTTAGACTGGCATATTTGCCGATACCGATATGACCCGATATGACCAATCCGATACCGATATACAGTATCGGGACATCATCGGTACAATTTCTATATCGCAGTATTGATACGAGTACCTTTTCCACCACTCCAAGTGATGGTTGCTGCTTCATTTACTTCCATTGGGCAGCTGGTGAAAAGCAGGCTAGTACACATCATACAGCATCTCTATGCCACAGCCCTACAAAGCCAAAGTACGTTTTTGGACACACCGTCGTAATTATTTGTGTATCCCAAAAGTCAAATTAGTGATTTTGGGGAATAAACATTTACCTTGAGAACAGATGTACAATCAGTGTAATATCATATGCCGATATATCATCTGGCTGACCAATTGACCAGACTATGGACCAGACTATGAGAACCACTGCATGCTGTGCTGCACGCTAATGAGCTTTTACTTTCACACAGTGGAGAAAGTCGGGGGAATTCTTCTCCAGGTCTAATGAGGTCACACGTTTTATCCCACCATTCATCCCCTGATTGTTCCCGTTGCCTTTTTTCTCTTTCATGCTGTGCATGCTGTTTGTTTATTTCCTTGACCTATACCGT
>NC_139714.1:4062659-4112659 GCF_964188405.1 Protomyctophum parallelum
TGCTAAAACCCTTATCCCTAAACTACTTAGCCTTTTTTTTTCTTTTTACTATTTTGAAAAAAACATTTTTGAATAGTTAAAACATCGATACGTTGTGAGCTTGTAGATTGGCTATTTTACGATTTTGGGGATTCACCAATATGACTTTAGACCACTTGAACCGTCCATACTTATCACGTATGAAGTTATTGTCTCCACCAGCCGAAGGCATGGGGAGAGTATGTTTTGCACTCCGTCCGTCCGTCCGTGTGTCCGTCCGTCCGTGACCAGCTAATCTCAGCCACCGTTAACCTGGTCGATGCCAAATTTTGCACACACACTCCCTGGATGCCAACCATGAACCTCTGCCCCAAACTTTCCAGAACGGCCTGTTATAGCGCCACCAGGAGGCCGCTTTGTGCAAAACAAGTTTTTGCACAGCACACCTACAGATTTTGTCCAAACATCACGCAAATTGGTACACAGTCTCTCTAGAGCCATTCAACCAAACCGGTCTTTCAGATTTCTCAGACTCCATACTGATTGGTTAAGATTGGCTTCCAAAATTCACAGGAGTGCTCAGTTTTAAACAAAATGCTGCAAATCATGAACACATCGCGTGATTTCCCTGAAATTGTGCACCCCCCCCCCCGCCCAGGCCGTAGCGTAACGGTCTGGGCACCGGACTGGTAATCCAGTCGCAGTGTGCCGCGGGTTCGACTCCCGGACCCGACACGGCCTTTACTGCATGTCATCCCCCCATCTCTCTCCCGTTTCCTGTCAGCCTACTGTCTGTCCCTTCAAAAAAAAAATCAATAAAAGGCGTAAGCCGCAAAAAAATATCTTAAAAAAAAAAAAAAAATTGTGCACCCACATTCCCACTAGGCCGAGGACGAAATGCCACATGAACAATTTCAACTCAGCCTCAAGGTGGCGCTATAACTGGCCCAAAAGTGTTTTACCTCTAACTGCACGGATCTGTGGATAACCTGGTGGAGACCTGTGCCCAGAAGGGCACTTTTTTTTAAAATCTGTTCTCATGGAAACAGATATTCTGTGCTGTACTTATAAGTACAATGTTGAGTTATTTGCACTTTCTTAGTTGAGTTTTTCCAATTTCCAATATTTTTACTTCTACTCCACTACATCTCCAAACATTGTACGTTGACTCCACTACATTTATGTTTACTTTGTAGATGTTGATTACATTACAAAGTACAAACCATAGCCTATACTTTCGGCCATTTGAAAATAGCCGATGCAACGCATTGTGAGCTTGTAGATCTGCTATTTTCAAAAGTTGTTTTATACACTTGAAAACTTGAAATGGGACATTCTTCATAATGAGCACTTTAACTTTAGATACTTTAAGTAGCAAAACATTTACTTTTAACGGGGTATTTCTATATTGCAGTATTTATACTCGAGTAAAAACATTTGAGTACTACCTTTTCCACCACTGCACATATATAGGCTATACTGTATCTTACAGGGGGAAAGATTCACACACTCACATCATGTACCTCAAAGTGCACACCTTGTCGTTCGGATTATGTGGCGATCTAATCATGGAGGGGCTTTGGAGTGGAACATGTATATAAACGGGAGCTGTTGTGACTGAACGCTATAACATGCCTCCTTGTGACTCACGGGCTGCACGCACGCACACACGCACACATGCACGCACGCACGCACGCACGCATGCACGCACGTCGCACGCACACAAACTCATACTGTACATGGACGGACGCATTTATATTCATAATTCTGCACTACATTACTCTGTTTATTCACACACTGCATCACTGCCACATATCTAATCATTCAAATGCATAGAGAACTTTATAGGCCACGTTAATCCTTGGTTGACAGCTATCGGGCTCTAATAGACCTATTTCCCTCTTATCACACCGAATGCCTTCAGCAACAATACAACACGTCACTTTGTGAGCTTGTAAATCTTCTATTTTCACGGACAGAAAAGGGATTCTATAGGGTTTTAAATCAACGCAAGTCATACAGTTTCAGACATAAATTTTAGGTAGGCCTACAAATTCTTATTGCGAGCGCAGGTCGCAGTTAACTATGCAATTGTGCATTTCCCGTCAGTCAGTCACGCCCCATATATGGTCATGCCTCTTGACATCACGTGATGTCATCAATATTAAGCTTGGAGGTCCCTGATGTCATCAATATGCAACTCTACATCTCACCTCAAACCGTTAGCTCTCCATATGGAGCTGACCTGTTCTGACATTCCATTTGTTGATATTACCCCATCCATCCTTCCTCTTCAATGTCTCCCTTTTGACTGATACCTGTCCATTTAAACTCTAGACGGGCCTGCCCCAAAGTTATTAGTGGAGCCGCGCCCGGTAGCTATGGCGAAAAACGAGTTCTCAACAGGCCCGAAAATTAAGGCCTGGCACTACAGTACCTGTGCCCTGTACACTCAAGACACTGCCCCCACTGCCACCCTTAGATCTCCATATATGGAGCTGACCTGTTGTGACATACCATTATGTTGATCTGACCTCATCAAACCCTGCACACTCAAGACACGCTCCATACATGGCCAGTACAGAATTCATTCACCAGTGTCAAATTCAGGCAGTACTGAAAATCACCACTGTAAATAGGTGGATATATACTGTATACATATATTGTGGGATCTAGGTAGGTAGGCGCCTCCACACCGTTGAGAGGCAGGTAGAGGGAGGCGGAGCGCCACGTCAGCCGCTGGGACGAATCATAGCGGGCCGCTATGTACGCCTTCATCCTAAATCAAGCAGAAACGTATACTCACCTGCGCTGGCCACCTGCGGAGTATAAAAGCGGACGCCTCCCATCCATTCACTACTTGCCCTCTCTGTGTGCGTGTGTGCACGTTACTAGGCATCTGGCCGTACGAGATTTCCACATCATTTCCTCCCTAGAATAATGCCATATGTCAGTGCTGTGTGCGTAATTGTGTGTGTCTCATTTCCCCTCAGGCATATAGGTGGCTCGATACTGTCTCAGGGGAGACGGACTAAAAATGAAGACTTGCATGTGAAGCACGAGACGTGGCTGCTGAGGAAGATAATCCCCCCCCCCCCCCCCCCCCCCCCCCTTATGAACTCTCAAACTGATAAGTTACTATACCTTATATGGGCACCTCCTCTGTTACCGTTCTGGTAAAACCTAGACATAGGAAAAAAGAAAAGGAAGAAAAACGTATACTAAAAAAACCTACCGATACATCCTACGTATACTCTTACCGGTATTCCGGTGTGCACGTGCTTATACTGTACGACAGTATATTAACCAGCAAACAATGACTGCTACATACATACATAACATATACAGTGAAAAGACGTGTGGTGTTGAGGGGAGAGAAGGACAAGGCGTCGTTTATACAGTTTAAGTGCTTAAGTGTCAAGTGTTCTTAAGGCAGTTTACTGAATGAGGTCAGAGCATATTGAACAGGGTTCATAGCACTTACAGTAGGTCCAATTAGCAGATCTTCTCCACATTATGGAATGACGTCACACCACTCGGACACACCCAGGCAAACCAAGGTTAGTTCGCTGATTCTTCCTTGTTTCTGACAGCTTATCATTTCAGCTCCACAGGCCGTGTGAATTAACCCTTGACCTGCTGGTCGTTTGTGTGAATCAATTACCTTTAATCTCCTTTAACTCTCTACTTTTTTCATTCACTCACTCACCGTTATGATATATTTTAGGCAGAGCCTTCTAATGGAGAGTTGTGCCAATGAGGGGTCAGAAACAGTGCAACTCTCCTTGTATACCTCTGATTTTAGGTTTGACCTGTTACTATACGCTGACCTGATTCGCTCCCCTCTGTATAAGCATACTGATATGTGTCTGACTCTGTGACACCATGGTCTCTAATTTATAGACACTGATAACTTCTGCTGTTGAAGTACATCTTAATTCTACATGGTAGAACATCATGTTTTCTTTGAGTGCTCATTCACATCATACCCTTACGGCATTACGCCGTCGGGTAGAATGACCCACTTACATTCAATGTCATGGAATTAAGTACAGTTTCACAAACAGAGGTGAGAATATAGGCGTGTTCACTGCTTCTCTGAAGATGAGATGCTTATACCCATTGATCAACCATTTGCTCCCAGCTATCAACACAAATTATTTTGTTACACAAATTGCCACAGGAACAGACAGCAAACCGTGAACAAACCATCACCCTCCTGTCCCCAGGTGGCCCTTGATTATCAGTAGAACAGTGCAGGCCTTGGAGACAAACTGACTTGCATAATTAAGCTCACATGGACCTCTCTTCTTGGAGAGGTTCTTCTCTGGAGTCACATGAAAAACGCACGCACACACGCACGCACACACACACGCACGCACACACATGGACCACAAAGGTTTGAGAACCATAGCACTATGCCATGGCATAACATAATGTGAATGCAATCACTCTATTCAATTTAGCAAAATATGGCAGTGGGTGGATTATTATCCATCTTTTCCTATTTGGATCCGAACTCCGAAGCCACTGGCACTGCCTAGTTTGTCCATCTGTACCTGCATAGATTGATTGGTCATGCCTGCCTGATGCCTGCTGTCATCATGTGCTTGTTTCTAGAATGGTGTTTTCCAGAAACTTGCGTCTTTGTTTATGATTAAATTAAATATTAATGAGAAGCCTTTCTGAGAGTATCCAAAATGTTAGCCTCACAATGTCAAACGTATATTTTTTTTGGAAAGAAAGGAAGTCAGCAGTCCCTAGAGGAGCTACAGTAGCCTATACTGTAGGAACAGTTGTAGGCCTATCCTGAGGAGAGGACTTCAGCTTTACTGGGCAACTCCACAACAGCGTCCACCCTTGTTATGGATTACTACATGATTGAAGACATCAAAGGTCAGAATTGAATTGTAATTTTTGCTGAATGGATTTCCATTGATTGTGCCATGACATGTTGTCTGCTGCTATGCTATGGGGTGCTATCTTGCTAATTTGGAATTGAGTGAGTTGAAAGAAACTAGCTGTTGTTACACTCTGCAGTCTTCAATTCTCAACACTACTACTTCAATACTAGTAGGCTGCCTGGGAGAGTGTGCATGTTGTTGTTTCATGGTTGTTGAGGAGCGCTCCTATGTCCAGCTTTGAGGGTTTGTGTAGTTGTGTACACAGACATGATTGTGTTAACACAAACATTGAATGCCATTGACAGTGGATGGCCAGCTTTGAATGTTTGTGTAAACAGTAAACACAAACATTGAATGCCATTGACAGTGGATGGCCAGCTTTGAGTGTTTGTGTAAACAGCCTGACATTACACCTGTCAATCTCTAAGACACCTGACTTAATATTTTTAGGAAATTGAAGGCAAAAATGAGTATTCATTAATTAAAAAAAATAGTATTAATTAAGTAATGCCAATTTATTGCGCGCACGGAGGTCAAGGTAATATTTAATTCCTGCATACGCCACTGGTGCGTGCGTGAGTAGAGGTAGGCCTATAAAGTTTAAAAAATTGGGAATATACTTAGATAAAGTACAAGAGTAACTCAAAGTTGTACTTAAGTGCAGTTGTATGTACTTAGCTGCTTAACACCTCTGGAGAGAGAATCATGACAACATCCAGAGATGCAGATCTAGCGGGAACTTTGACTGCCCAAAACCGCTGCCCCCCGCCACTTCCCCTAATGCAGTTCTGTGCTATGCATTTTTATAGTATTCGTGTGTGTGTGTGTGTGTGTGTGTGTGTGTGTGTGTGTGTGTGTGTGTGTGTGTGTGTGTGTGAGTTGTATAGCCGGTCGGGTCACGTTATCGACAGACTTTTTCTGGCTGTTATGTTTCACTGTCTCATCTGTCTTTACAGTTTAATCAATTACCTTTAATCTCCTTTCACGCTCTACTTTTTTCATTCACTTGCGCCAATGAGGGGTCAGAAACAGTGCAACTCTCCTTGTATGGCTCTGATTTTAGGTTTGACCTGTTACTATACGCTGACCTGATTCGCTCCCGTCTGCGTAAGCATACTGATATGCATGTCTGTGACACACTGATTTATAGACACTGATAACTGCTACTGTTGAAGTACATCTTCATCTACATGGTAGAACATCACGTTTTGCTCATTCACAGCGTACCCTGACATATATATACACTTTATACAGTATATCTTTTGGTCACATAATGTCACTTGTTGTAATTGTGTTTAGCCACTTAAATCCTATAGTGGACTGGAGCCGAGCTGGAGGTATAGCACAGACTAAAATGTGGAGGTTCTCTCGGAGTAACAACTTAAGGACGGATAGGATCAGGAACAAGTACATCAGAGGGCATGTTAGATGTTTTGTAGATAAAGCCAGAGAGGCCAGACTGAAATGGGTTGGACATACAGAGGAGGGGTATAGTGACTGACTATATGGGTAGAAGGATGTCGAGGTTGGAACTGCCAGGCAGGAGGCCTAGAGGAAGACCAAAGAGAAGATTTATGGATGTAGTGAAAGAGAACATTAGTTAGTTGGTGTGAGAGCAGAGGAGTCAGAGGACAGGGTGAGATGGAGGCAGATGATTCGCTGAGGCGACCCCTGAAGGGAACAGCTGAAAGGAAAATAAGAAGAATTCTAATACAGTCAGTGATAGCCGTTTTCTGTTTCCCCACATATTTCCCTTCTTACATATCACAAACACGGACGAAACAAAAGTTTAGTGCAGTAACAGGGGTCTCCCCATCTCTCCAGGTCTTTAGTAAAACAGGAAAAATCAATGAGGGCAGGATACCAATTTGAACCAATCAAACACACTCACTCAGAGAGCAGCCATAACTGGTGTGCGGATCTTTTATTCTTATACTGTTTCTCACTCACTCGCTCGCTCACAAACACACGCTTGCTTGCACGCTTGCTTGCACGCACGCACGCGCACACACACACACACACACACACACACACACACACACACAGGAAGTCAAACATTATGTACTCTCCTGCATGCTGTACAGGAAATATTCCAAACAAAGATAAACAATGCACAGCTGTGTTATGCCGGGGTCTGGGGCTCTCGTTATGGTATACAATATCTGGCCAATATACACGTGAAATCATTGCATAAATGCATAGTGCTATGGTTCTCAAACCTTTTTCCATTTATATACGCTCAGAGTTACAGACATGTAAGGGTCAATTTGGTTCCATATGTACATTCTCAGTTACAGACCTGTAAGGGTCCATTTGGTTCCATTTGTACAATCTCAGAGTTACAGACCTGTAAGGGTCCATTCGGTTCAATTTGTACACAGTAAGGGTCTATTGGAAGCCCCCCAATTCTGCAAACTGTTAATAAATATTTCAATCAATCAATCAAAACCCCCCCTGGAAACCCTGAGGGTCCCTGGACACCAATTTGAGAGCCACTGGCATATACTGTATAGGTTCATTTCTGGATCACTCCGAGTAGGGAGACATGCCAGGGCATGTGTTGCAAGGTGACATATGCCATGTTACTGTGCTGGGGGCTTGTTTGGACATAGTTCTGAGCCATGGTGGACACAGTAACTTGAAAAGTACATAAGTACATGAGTTAAGTTCTGTACTTGAGTATGTTTTTTCTCTTCTTCTTCTTCTTCTTCTTCTTCTTCTTCTTCTTCTTCTTCTTCTTCTTCTTCTTCTTCTTCTTCTTCTTCTTCTTCTTCTTCTTCTTCTTCTTCTTCTTCTTCTTCTTCTTCTTCTTCTTCTTCTTCTTCTTCTTCTTCTTCTTCTTCTTCTTCTTCTTCTTCTTCTTCTTATTATTATTATTAAGCTATGACTTTCAATCCACTCTGATTCAAAGAAAAACCTTTGGGTCACCACTTACGTCCTATTTCAAAAACAGCTCCTACGACCTTGTAGATCTGCAAATTTTCAATGGATAAAGTTTTAAATAATGGTTAAAGCTATAAGGTGACACAGATGTGTCTTCACGTCTAAATGGGTTAACCACTTACGTCCTATGCATCTCGTAGCCTTGTACATGTGAGCTGCTATTTTCATTCTTTCTGAACGTTTCAAATTTCTATATGGACTGGTATTACTCCACTACAATTTGAAAGCTTTAGTTAAGCCTACTAGTTGCTTTGTAGATTCTGATTATTATTACAAAACATACGTTAAACACTTAAGCACTATATATATTTAGAACATTTGAAAATAGCCGATCTACAAGCGACGCATTGTAGATCTGCTATTTTCAATTATTTTACAATTCTTATTCATTTGAAAACTTAATTGAAATGGGGCATTCTGTAGGCTATAATGAGTCCTTTTATGTATATTTTGACGTCAATACTTTTGTACTCAATTACATTTTGATTACAGGACTTTTACTTGTAACAATGTATTTCTGCATGGCAGTATTAGGCTATACTTTTACGTAAGTAAAAATGTGAGTACCTTTTTCCAATTTCCACCACTGCACAAAAGTACCTTATATTTTGTTATTTTAGATTTTGAACTGAATTTAACAGTTTTGGACACATGAGGTTTCCACCCGAGATGACGTGTGATGTAGTGTTGATTTTGTCGACTAAAACTATTTCGACTAACCGTTTTACACAGAGAAAAACGGAATAAAAGCCATGATGACTAAAACTAAGACTATACTGACAATTTCGTCAACAAAAATCTTATGATATTTAGTCGACTAAAATTAAACTAACACTAAGACATTCCAGGTGACAAAGATGTGACCAAAACTAAATGAAAACTATTCAAGAGGCTATGACTAAAAACTAAAATCTAAATGTCCTGTCAAAATCAACACTGGTGGATATGAGCCTGGTTTGTTTCACAATTATAATTCTGTATAATGAAAAAAAGCGATTCTGTTACATTTATAGGGGAGAGATGCCCAGACATGTTGAGCCAAACCTTTTAGACTGTATATAGTAGCTTGCCAAACAGGATTCTTTCCTTCTTTCCCCAGGCTGGGGGGAGTGTGTGCTTCTTTCCTTCTTTGTGTGTGCGTGCGTGCGTGCGTGCGTGTGTGCGTGCGTGCGTGCGTGCGTGCGTGCGTGTGCTCCACAAACCAACACGACATGTTACAGTAAAACAGATCACTCTGGTGTTGGGTTAAGAAGTTCAGAAGAACAAGAAGAAGAGGAAGAAGAAAAGACAGCAAAAGGTTCGAGTTTCACTCCCTTTCAGCTCAGAGCTCACATCAACATCCTCGCCAGGAGGAATCACGCTAGAGGCGCCGGGAGCAGAGAATGATCAGTGGTGGGACAAGGTACCCAACAACCAGTATAATCCAGTATAACCAGTATAATCCTCGTCAAGATGTTACTCAACTATGAGTGAGAGTTTCTAGTGTCAAATGAGTTCAAGTGCTGGAGTAGGCCTACTTCATGCTTCTAAAGGATTTTTTTACAATTTGTTTTTAAAAGCACAGATTACTGACGGACGGACGGACTAATTCCTTCTTTTTCAGTCAAAAGTACAATATATTTTTTAATATATTTAATTTCTTTGAAATGTATTGAAGTCAAAGTCCCCCTCCCCTACACACACAAATACTCAGATGAAGTACAGGAACGCTCAGAACTACTGAGCGTAAAGCTACTGAGCGTAAACCCGTGTGGGGGTCCCGGGGGGATTCCCGGAGCTTCCAGTCCCGTGCACAGAACGCGCCCAGGGTCCCGGCCCGGTGCCGTCCCGGTTCCGCCGAGCCTCCGAGTCACATGGCGGCTAAAAACTCAGCTTCCCATCATGCACCTGCAGCACATGTGAAGCTCAACAGTGCCACTTTGTCCACCTGTTGGTACTCTAAACAGACGGACGGACGAGACAGACAGACAGACAGACAGACAGACATTGCTGTTCCTTGGACTGCTGCACCACTCAAAAAAAAGAAAGAAAAAAAAACATTTTACAAGTTGGAAAACTTGTATAGGATCACAGTTGATATGGCGATGTCAACATCGCATCCGGCCCCTCAGGAGTGGGCGTGTGTGTGCGTGCGTGCGCACGTGCATGCGTTTTTGTGTGTTCCTTGCATGTGTGCTTAATGAACAGAGGAGACACCAACTCAAATCAAAGGCATTCATCAGGACGTTTCCATATAGCCATATGGCCACCAAGTCTCTCCAGGGCCAGGCTGCGACAACAACACACGACTCTAATCCCGTATATATACAACGTATAGGACATCATGACAGCCCAACGCCCATCATGGAAATCTACCACGCTATATAGAAAGCCCTGGCAGATGCTGTGTACGGTCGGGGGAGCCATTTTTCGACACCCTCAGAGTTCAATGGATACTCTGAGGGTTCTGGCAGCGTGCGGTTATTGTAATTAAAAAGGAGTGCGCCTCGCATGCGGTCGCAGCACTCAGGATATTGGCCGCCCCTGTGTGCATAGTGCGTACATTCTGTACGTTAGTGAGAGAGAGAGAGAGAGAGAGAGAGAGAGGAGAGAGAGAGAGAGAGAGAGAGAGAGAGAGAGAGAGAGAGAGAGAGAGAGAGAGAGAGAGAGAGAGAGAGAGAGAGAGAGAGAGAGAGAGAGAGAGAGAGAGAGAGAGAGAGAGAGAGAGATGGGGGGGCTTACTGACAGACAGAGAGATGCAGAGAGGTTGGAGAGAGAGAGAGAGTAAGACTCTGTTTAGTCTGTTATATACAGTACTTAGTTGTGTGCCAATGTTGTGCTCAGTAAATAGCAGACCTACAAGCTCACAAGTAACCCGTCCCAAATGCAACAGCAGTGTGCAACTACAGTAAGTATAAATCAGGTTGAAGCGAGAGACCGACAGGGGGAGGAGGTATACAGAGGAAGTACAGTAGCAGCATCTGTGATGTCAGCCGAGGACGTGTTTAATGAAAATCTAAACACAAGAACAGGCTAAGGACGGATGGACGGACGGACGGACGGACGGACGGACGGACGGACAGAGCTATAAATGGAGAGACTAAGATGGAAATGAAGCATCCGTCCCTCTGTCAAGAGACAGAGAGTGAGAGAAAGAGGGAGATCGGAAAAGGGGGTGAACAAATTACGAGAGTATATAGTTATAAATAATAATAATAAAGTCATAGTCATAAATCTGCCCCTGGATGTTTCCTGAATCCTGTGCGACCGTCCCCATCAATTCAACCCCTCCGTCCTCGAGAAGATTGTTTCATTGACATTGTGGTGGTATCCTGTCGGAGGACTGGCAATGTCCCAGGAGAGGATAGACTGATGAGAGAGAGAGAGAGAGAGGGAGAGAGAGAGCTGCAGAGAGAGAGAGATAGCTGCAGAGAGAGAGAGAGGCAGAGAGAGAGAGAGAGAGAGAGGCAGGCAGAGAGATAAGATGCAAATTCAACATACGCACTAAATGTGTAGTGTGTGTGGGTGTGTAAATTAATATATGTCGTTGTTGCTGTCCGGCAGAAACCACTTATCTCCATATCTCAACATGAGGTTTCCACCCGACAGAGACAATATGATATGGGTATATGTGTGTGACATCATCGTACCCGGAAGTTATGCAGGAACGCCTACTGAAAATACTACCTTCTGGCCTTGACAGTCCAACAGAAAAGTCCTATCTGACTGCATTAAACGATGTTAAACGACGTTAAACACATTTTGCAACTTGATTTGCATATGCGCAAACCCTCTATTGCACTACTATTGCGTGATATTAGATGCACACCTCTCTCTCTCTCTCTCTCTCTGTCTCTGTGTTGCAGTGAATAGTATAGACACTCTCAAAATACCCTGGTTACACACACCACACATACGCTTGCTGTGCGTGTGGAAAGACTGCATTGAAAATAGCCAAAACATAGCCGGAAAACAGCTGATTGTGAACTTGTAGATCGGATATTTTTCAATCTGTGACATTGCACGTACGCGCACGCACACAGTCCCAGAGCCCGCCTGCTTCATCCCGGAGCTCATTGATTGATTGATTGATTGAAGTATTTATTAGGTAACAGTATGCAGAAAGGGTACATTTTAAACGAAAGCACAACTTTGAGAGTGGTTTTGAAGGAGTCAAAGGATTCTCATGTCTTAATGGCCGTTGGTAGGGTGTTCCACATTTTGGTGGCATAGGAGCTAAATCAATTTAGTCCCTTCTTTGTGCCGAATCTGGGTTGCACATTGTTTGTTGAACTTCATCTGGTGTTGTGGGTGTGGACTTCGTTGACATTAAGGAAGTATTTTGAAAGGTACATGGGTATCTTGGTAGCGAATCTTGTGGACCAGACACAATATGCTAGATGCTGTACTCTGATACGCTGTACTCTGAGACACTCCCCACTCACTACCTGTGAGTGGGGAGTGTTGGCTGATGAATGAATATCAACATCCTAATACATCCTGATACTGGGGGTCAAATTATGACAGACAAAATATGACCCCCCAGTCAAAAAACACTTTGTTTGAAATAGACACTCATGCTTTCCACGGTGTGATTTGGGCTGCGAGGAGGAGTAGGACAAAGGCCCTATACGTCCTCTCTGTCGTCTGTCGTCAACTCTAAGCCATTCCAGCCTGTCAAAATGTGCAGGGGTGAGGTGGGTTTGGCGAGTGAGGCCAAGTAGTAGCCTGACCAGTTTGTTTTGGGAAGTCTGGGCCTTTGAGGTGCTGTGGTACCAAGAGGTGCACGCATAGTCGAAGAACGGGGGACGACAACACAGTGTTCCATTCACCTCCACCATCTGTTCTCTCCCCTCCAGGTAGGATTGTATCCAGCTCACTGATGTGCTATCAAAACCAATTGCTTTTAGCTTGTTAACCAGTATGGTTAACAAGAAGTGTTTCAGTGTCAAAATCCTTTTAGAGGTACAGCATGACCATGCCGCAGTATTTGCCAGCATCCACCTCGTGTTTGATGTTCTGAAGCCAGATTGGAATTCATACATTAGTTTTTTAGTGGCAAGATACTTTTCAACCTGTTCCTGTTCATAGACAATTTTTTCCATCACTTTCTAAATGGAGCTAAGAATAGAAATAGGGCGGTATAGTTGCCGTGGTCTAATTTGCTCCCTTTCTTGTGCAGGGGGTTTACTTTGGCAAGTTTGAAATCTTGAGGCACCTGTCCCTGTTTGATGTAGAGGTTTATTATGTGGGTGATGATTGGAGCTATAGAGATGGCTGAGTCTCTGAGAAATTTGGAGGGAATATATTCATGGCCAGTGGCCTTGTTGGGTTGGAGGGCACTCAGTTTTTTAAGTACCTCATCAGTTGTTACCATTACCAGTTTAAAAGTCTTTACAAACACCTCCTCAGTTCTGGGATCGACTGACTGGTATACGAGTAGCGTACATCATCATCATCACATTTCCTCAGGAATTGGATTTTCTGCTGTCCTAGAGTGCCGTGTGCGCGTGTCTGTGTGCATGTGCCTCGTCCCAAATTACATTCCTGGCTGCAATTTGTACACCCTTCAACCACGGTTCCACTTAGCTGGAAGGTGACAGAGGAAGTTAATTGGCTTCTTTACTCGCAGCGGCAGGGCTGTTGATCAAGTGTTGGCATGCGACTCGCCCCTGGGGGAGAGGAGAGAGAGATGGGATGCCTCGGCGATGGTGTATCCATGCACCGTTCTCTGCGCATGCATAAAGTGTTGGCAAATAGAGTGTCAAACTGAGTTTAACGTCGTTTAATGCAATCATATACTGTAGGACTTTTCTGTTTGGATGTATGGGCTGTCAAGGTCAAAATAGCAGGTTTTTTTGCCACTCAGTAGGCTTTCCCGCATAACTTCCGGGTATGATGATGATGTCACGTGCATATACCCTCTATAGTTCGGCAGGCAGTTTAACTCATCAAGACCTGAGGGCTGCATGAGGCCGATTCTATGCCTTCTAAATCAGTAGTTCTCAAACATTGTCGTGCCATGAAGGAAGACCGCCCCAAAAGGTTCGGCCGCAGAACCACACATCTGAAAATGTTTTGTGCCAGAGACCCCCCCCCCCCCATCACTACCCAGAAGATTATTTTTCCAAAGGTTTTTCAAAAATAGCAGATTTTCAAGCTCGCAGCGTGGCACAAACACTGCCAGTGTTTTTCAGTGAAGACCCTTATTTTGAAGGCCCATGGGACCCGAGACATGAACCGGATGTAAACAAAGGATACAATATTTTTGTATTACATTTTATTATATCATACTTTTCAGGTTTACTGACATAGTGTTCTCCGAAAAGAGATCCAGTAGTGTGGCCCCTTCAAATCAATCAATAAGCCAAAATAAAAATCAACAGAATAATTTCATATAAAATAAAGGCTAATTTGATCCAGAAAGGCATTGGATTGCTTCAAGACAGCTGATCCGTAAATACCAAAGTGACTGTGGGGCTAAAAAGGAGACGTGACAGGAGAGATACCTATAAGCCGAGCCATGCCAGGGCCGATCACTCCCAAGGATTTAAGTGGTTTCTTGACAAAAGTCCAATAAAAAGGAGAGGACGGGTAAGGACACACGACGACCTTGTGAGCCTGAGGGAGCGAAAAGTAGAACCTGAAAAGACACTGATGGAAGAGAGAAAAACACAGCGAGAGATAGAGAGAGTCACACTTAAAACATGGTCAAGAACATCTGAAAACACATGTCCTTCAGATTCTACCTGCACCTCACTCTACGTGTATCCCTTCTTGTCACCTATTTGATAGATGCTATAGTTTATTATTGAAATATAATGTTGGTTACTTGATTCATGTTCATGATTAGGGATGGAGCTCATTAACTATTATTGATAACGAGTACCTTATCGAGCCGGGTTCTTATCGAGCCCACTATCGAGCATTTTTATGACGGGAAAGATGGGAGACAATACATTCTGAAAACAGAACCTGTGTCTTTTACTAGGGCCTTCAAATACAGTACTTTTCTAACAGACGGAAGGCAATTGACCTTTTTACCAATAAAATAATATCAAAGAAACTGTTAACTGGTTAATATGTGTACCGTCACTTTAAAAGCGTAATTTTGTTTACCCGGACAGCACTGGTTGTATCAGTACACGACAAGACCGACATGTTTATGCCAGCATGGATGGTTTCATTTGTTTCTTGATCACCTCTTGTCTTGACATGACGTCATGGGCCGCTCGATAACAGGCTTGATAAGCCCAAAGATTATTTACTAACGGGTACTCAAGCTTGTTATCGGATTTTTTCGGGTATCGGTTATCGCGCTATACATTCATGATTAGTTTTGCTTGAACACAAATGTATTTATATAGCATGTTTCTTTCTTTGAAGCACTATAGTTTTCTACGTCGTTTAGTTACTACAGGCTCCTTGCCGTTCACTTTGATGTAGCTCTTGTACATCACTCCGGTCCTGGCTATAAATTGAGACAATTGAATGAGAGATACTGTACAAACCAAGAGCTGAACGATGTATTGTAGGCTATCGATGACATCACACTGCATGAGCTATTATCTGGCCCTTTGCTTACCCTGAATCGTTAACCCTATAGAACACTAAATATATATTTTGTTACACCATTACTAAACAAGGGTATATTTTACGCAATATGAAATATTCCATAACAAATATTTCTCATCAAAATATATATGGCAACTTGAGGTACTCTTCTTTAATATTAATATTATTATTTATTAATATAAAAATAGATTTCATGGGGGGGCCCAAATCAGGGATGTGGGCAGGGAAACAAACCTACCTTCTATGATGTCACTGAGCAGCATGAAGGTACTGAAAGACCCACCCACCTCAGGCATCAGCAACATTATGAAAATTGCAAAAATATAATCGTCCGGGTGAAAATCACCCATGTTTAGTGTACTAGGGTTAAAATCCTTAGGCATCCCAACCGGTGTTGCACGCACACACGCATGCACGCACGCACACACGCACGCACACACAGCAGCTGTTCAATATCCTCAACTAGTTTATTTACAATTTACAATTTAGGCATTTAGCAGACGCTCTTAATCCAGAGCGACTTACATTAAGCAAGAACAAAAAGCATGGCAATACATCACATACATATAAAAAGTATAGTTATCATGAATCATGCGTAAGCTAATAACGCAACAGGGGAATACCTATATAATGAAACAGTATACATATAAACTATACATACCGTATATACTATACTATATGCTATACATAATGTGTGAAGTAGTTTGACTACATACAATTCTAGTGCTGTCTACATATCATGGTAAAAGTCTGTATCAGATGCTATCTTTAGTCTACAAAAAGTGCTATCTAAGGGGGTAGGGTAAGTGCTACGGGCCATGATGGAGTCTGAAAAGGTGGGTTTTCAGACTACGGCGGTAATGGGAAGTGCATTCCATAGTTTTGGAGCCAGACAGGAGAAGAGTTTAGGATGTGTGGAGCGTTGTCCCGGCATTTTTAGTGAGGGTACTTCCAGCGTCCCTGCGTTGGCTGATCTGAGTGCGCGGGAGGGTTCGATCGTACTTGCAAGATATGGGGGGGCCATACCTTTTGTTGCTTTGAATGCCAGCATCAGAGTTTTGTATTCTGTGCGGGCAGCGACCGGGAGCCAGTGAAGGGAGCGGAGAAGGGGGGAGACGTGATAATTTTGGCTGGTTGAAGACCAAGCTAGCTGCGGCATTTTGGATCAGTTGGAGAGGCTTAAGTGCACATGCCGGTAGGCCAGTAAGGAGGGAGTTACAATAGTCAAGTTTTGACAAGACTGTCTGGATTAGGAGCTGGGCTGACTCCTGGGTGAGGAACGGTCTAATTCGTGTCGTATGTTATAGAGTGTGAACCTACAGGATCGAATGACAGCTGTGATGTGTGTTTTGAACGAGAGCTGACTGTCCAGGACAACATCAAGGTTCCTGGCTGTTGGGACAGATGTTACCAGGGCGTTATACGGAAGCTCCCGCATAGGGCAGGACTTAGCTGCAAGAAGAGAAGCTCAGTCTTGTCTGGGTTCAGCTTGAGGTGGTTGGAAGACATCCACTGTGAGATGTCAGCCAGGCATGCAGTGATGCGCTCTTCCACCTGAGTGGCAGAGGGGGGGAAGGATAGAAACAGTTAGGTATATTGAGAGCAGAGATGATAGTGCCAAGGGATTTAGTGTACAGTGAGAAAAGGAGCTGGGGACCAAGTACAGATCCCTGTGGGACCCCAGTTTGTAGGGTTCGGGGGGATGATAGCAAACCTTTCCAGGAAACCTGGTAGGTGTGGTCGGTGAGGTAGGAGGAGAACCATTTTAGTGCCGTCCCACCGATGCTTAGATCAGTTATCGTGTCTAGGACCACCCTGAAGTCACAATGTTTACATGCATGAACGGAGAGCAGAGAGCAGAGACCAGGTTATTGGTCACTGCTGTGGACAGGTCGTGCTGTGAAGCTCTTCCTGTCCCCAACAGGAAGTCTGGTGGAGAGGGTGTGCGTTCAATTTAATGACCCCCTCCTAGTCTCTGGCAGGACGGTGCGCCAATCTCTCAAGGACTAAAGGTTGAATATGCAGAAACCTTATACTACATGTTTCAGCTTTGTTGACTGATTCATTGTTCTTATTAAAGACGTCTGTGGGTTTCATGAATAGAGGGTTCTCAAACCATTCTGTGTAAAGGACCCCCACATTTATATGTTTTTGACTGCTTTTTTTATATGTTTTTATGCCTTTATTGGTAGTTACAGTGAAGACAGACAGGAAAGAGACAGGGAGAGACATGCAGCAAAGGTCGTCATTAACTGGACTCGAACACGCGGCACTGACATAGTCACAACCCCCAGAAGAGAAGAATGAGAGAATGAAATGAAAATCTAAATGTCTAAAAAAACAATCTAAAGTGTTCCAAACTAAATATTTTCAAAAATAGCAGATGTACAAGAGTGTAACATGGGTATATCTGCTATTCTTGAATAGCCAACCAACATACAAATGGATAGTGGTTAAAATGACTGTGATGCCATATGTGAATTACTTTTGCTGGGGACCGCCTGGAATCTCCCCAAGGACCCCACTTTAGGAACCGATGTTATGAATATTTAAAGGGATATTTCATTTAAATATACTTTCAGACATCAGCCGCGGAGTCGCCACCAATTGCCGACAATACCCGCAGCAGTGTTTCTCGGTGGCATCAGTCCGACACCCTACCCCAAACTCTATAAACCTAACCGCAAGCACGACGCAACGCATGTTTGTCCAATGCACTGCCGCGGAACGGAGTGGTGGTGGAGCGACATAATCCCCCACCTTCTAAAAATGATACGTTTGAGAACCACTGGTGCAAAAGAAAAGCAATGCAGCTGTAGCTTACATATTAAACATGTTCTCACCTGATGCCATGCACCATAATGAACAAGGCCATGTCTAGTCACAGCTCAGCGGCTTATCAAGAGGACTGTTGTTGTTGTTTGTGGTGTTTTGCTTGACCGTGGTTATAGTAATAAGCTTAAAAAAGACACAGAGGTATAAGAACAGATTTCAAACGACCTCAATGGCTATACTTGTCCATATTTAACACACGTGTCGCACGCACAGATTTAGCAGAGCACTCATAAACACCTCTCAGTCTAGACGGCATGTGTCAGCGCCCCCACCAGAGCAGAGGGCTGCTCCTGTCTGTGCGTCCATGCCCACCGTTGAGCCCTCTGGTCAGTTAACAGGCTCATTCTGGAATTCTCCCATTCTTGCTGTTTTTTTAATTTGAAAAGTAGGCTACATAAATGCATGTGAAAAAGATCCTCTAGAATTGGAGTGGATGGGAGCTGTTTTTCGTGATCACGTGATGTCCTAGTTCCCATGGTTACAAGGACAGTCAAAAAGGTGACTCAAATATTGCGCAAGGGCGCAAGCTATCACAAACCACTGAAAACACAGTTCTAGTTGGCACTCCAGCCTTGGAAGAACAGGACAGAAAATCAGAAGTTTGGCACCCAAAAAGTAAAAGCTGGAATCGGGTACGTGTGTGCGTACTGTGCCTGGGTACGTTCTCGTGTATAGGAATCTGATTGTAATCGTCCATGGCACTGGCATTCCAGCGCACTGTTCTCGAGGACTTCTCAACATATGCAGTGAACGTGGGAATTCATGTGTGTTCAAATGGTTTCATGTGAGACTGACTGGAGATTGACCCCAGCTCCTGCAAGACAGTCATCTGTTCCCCCGCTGCAAGGCTAATGCTCTATGCTGCGTTCACACTGCCAGCTACAGGCTACAATCAGTGTTGACATGTCTGCTGTTTGGGCTTTTTTCCTGTAGTTTAATTGTAAATATTGTTAGTCCGTATAGGGTCGGTTCTATTCCAAATTGCCACGGTATACATTAAGGTGTGTCCTGTATTCGGGACAAGTAAGTAATACATCTTTTATGTTCATTAACATTTTACTTGTCGGTTGGAAAGTGGTTTTACTTTTTCTGTGATACTCCTAGTATATTGTCTGGCATTATTGTCTGACTTTCCTAAGTGCACAACGCGTCACACTACGACGCGTTGTGCACTTGTAGATCAGCTATTTTCAGCATGCAACCAAGCATAAAGTGATTTTAGTTCTCTCTTCTCCCTAATATTTTAGTCCAGTTTTGTATTTGTTGATGAAATTGTCAATATATTTAGTCATAGTTTTAGACATCATAGCTTGGTTTTTATTTAGTTTTTTATTGAGTTTTCCTCATTGTAAAACGGTAGTCGACAGACATTTTTCATCATAGTTTTAGTTGACGAAATCAACACTGACCTAAACACAAACGCATGCAACGTTTATTTTAGAGTCACGGCCATATTGTTCTTGTGAGCAGCCGGAGCGAGACATTATAGCCCCATCGCAACGTGTAGCTGCAGCACGACTCATAATGGACGTCTTTTCTGCACGGCGTATTCCCCAGACCACCCTGAAACACACATTATACACACATGTTATTGTCACTGCAGGGCGGAAACCTTGTATGTCCAAAACCCTGTTCACGTTCTTTAAATCACATTTCTTTACAATTTACATTTTAGGCATTTAGCAGACGCTCTAATCCAGAGCGATTTACAGTAAGCAAGAACAACACATGGTAATACATCACATAGAATCATACGTAACCAGGCCTTATAGCCATTGCCATGGTGACAGGCAGGCGCTATTTCAGCGTCGTTTACCCCCGTCAACCTTGAGAGAGTGAGAGCATTTTTTTAGGCCTTTTGTTCTGGGTAATTAGAAGGGATGATCTGGGGGTTGATGCATTTAAACACACTTTTCCGAGTGTGTGTGTCTGCGTGCACGTGTGTGTGTGAGAGAGAGACCACAAAATCCCCTCCCGGGCCTCCCCTACTTTCTCTGAAAATATTTTAAAAAATTACAGTGTAAAAAAATGTAATTTAATGTTGGTAACGTATTGTAATATATGTCTTACTGATTAATTGGCCCACAAACATTGCGTTACTTTGATTTGTTATCAACAGAGTGTGAGAGAGGGAGGGAGAGAGAGAGAGAGAGAGAGGGGAGGGGAGGGGGAGAAAAGCAAGTGCAATGAAAACATCCTCTATGATGTTTTCATCCCCCCCCCCCCCCCCCCCCCCCCTTTCTTCTTTGAGGCGTTCTGGATTGGGATTACACGATTTACATTGGGAGCAGAGAGAGGGGGGGATGAGTACACATGAGGGAGAGTGAGGGGGGGAGATGACCTACTTTGAATGAGAATTATGTATACAGTAATTCCAGCACGTGAAAGAGCAACGAGACGAGGAGGAGAGAAGCTCATCCAAACCATGTCTGAAGCTGCTCATGTTCTATTCTATACCCGTAATGCAGTGGTTCTCCAAGTCAGGAGTCCTGTATGGGCAATTCCCAAACCTTTTAGCCTTTGACCCAAAATACATATTTGACGTCTGCCCGGGACCCAGACTATAGTGAAAAAAGCCAATCTGCAAGCTCACAACGTGTCTCTTCGCGCCACGTTGTGAGCTTGCACTTCGGCTATTTTCACTACTTCTTTAAACGTTTGTTGTATTTGCTTGTGGAATATCTTAGATACAAAAAAATATAATAATTGAATTTGTTTGAAAACGTGTGCTTTTTAATGTTTTGAAATAATAATAGTGGCCCATAGAAATCACCAATTAACCCAGTTGTTTGGGAAACAGTGCTTTTATAGGGCAGTGCTTTTGGTTGAGTGCTATTTAGGTTCTCAGACCTTTTCATGTCACGGCCGAGCCACACCGAGCGCGTGTGTGCTTAAAACGTGCACATGCGAGCCCCGCATACGCACACTTTAAAATAGGATTGGATCTATAAGTGCACGTGGGTGCATTTGTGTGTACACGTGCAAACGCACGCTGAAAAGCCTGGTGTAGCTCGGTCGTCAAGGACTCCCAGATTGACATGTATTTGGCCAAACACCACACATACAGTACAACTGAGACAGTAAACTTTTCCAGTTTAGTTCTTGCAATGAGCTCTATGCACATATATACGTAGAATAACTCTTCCTATACTTCCTATACTGCCATTTGGAACCCACTCAAGGACACTTTGAGACCCACTGGTGTAGCAGAGTGTTTCCTGTGAGCCAGCATGCACAATAGCAGCACCCTGACTCTGTTTGACCAGAATGGAACAGAGCCTTCATTAGTATCATCGGTAACACCTGTGAAGGAAGTAGGGCTCAAGTTAAAATGGTGTGTGTGTGCATGGAGACTACTGGGCTTGACCTGTCGGGGATTTTAGGTACTAGTGTATATAGCCTATGTGAGGACTCACACACCTGGCCTTTGTCTCAGAGCTGCACGCACTCTGAGGAAATCATCTCACTCTTTGGGTCTGTTCAGTGGCTAATGTTCTAGATCCGTGCTAATCAATCTTTCCGCATAATGTGCAGCATGAAAGGTTTTAGTCACTAGAGCCCTGTCTATTTAAAGTTTAATGGAAGCGACGTACACAGGGCCTATTTGTCTCCTGTCGCAGCGTGATGCTGCAGGTTAGAACCCCCCAACTCCATCCCCCACATCTATTGGGTTTTCCTCCAGTAACCTGTGCTGTCACAGGCTGCATCTCTAATGCACTTTTCAGAGGACAGGAGATTAAAGAGGTGGGACAGAGAGAGAGGAGCGCGGGCATGGGGGACAAACCGAGAAGACAATTTAGACAAAATATTGACGGGAAAAACAAAAGGGACGAACAGAACAGAGGGCCGCCAACTCTGTCACACAGAACAGCGAGGTTACCAAGGTAAATAAATGGTCACATGGTCACATTTGAAGACATTTAACAGTACACGCACACATGCACCTTTGAGGAAGGCACTTGCATGGAGGGCCCTGAACGGCATGACCACATGGAAGTCCAACATCCCTTGTGAAATCAAACACAGCTTCTTCTACACAACAGTGGAGTCCATTCTCCTATACGGCAGTGAATGCTGGACCCTGAAGCCGTACCCTGCAGAAGTCTCTTGACGTGTGCTACACAACAATGTTGCGTGCAGTACTTAAAGATGGAGTGCCGTGATTTTTAAAATGTTCTTCTCCAGTTTTTTATGTGTTTATGAGGTGATAGTACTTCATTAGACCCCTTGGTGAGGTTGTTATGTGCAATGATGTCTTCCCTTTGTATTTAGGGTTTCTTCCTGGAGGCTGAAACCTTGACAGTCAAACGTGCCAATGAAAAAAACAGTGATATAGTGACATCACAATATCATCCCCTTCCTTAACCTCTCCCCTGTATCATACAACAACAGCTGTGGGTGCGGCTTCAGTTCAGGTGGATCATCGTCCATCACCACCCACCAGGCAAACCAGGCATACTTATGAACTGGTGGGCGTGTCCACATAAAAATGTCATATTAACAAATACTGTACACTTTTTTGGAAAATGTCTTCCTCCTTATATAATAATAATACATACATGGTGATCATGTTTTAGTGTGGGGGAAAAATCACAGCACTCCATCTTTAACATCACCTACCAACAAGATTCTGTATGAGGGAATACCAAGGAAAATAGCAGCCAGGAGAATCAGACTCTATGGCGTCTGAGGACGACATTGAGAGAGCTCACGCCCGCATGCATGCCCCCCCCCCCCCACACACATACACACACACACACATGCACACGCTCATGCATGCACGCACGCAAACATGCGCTTGCACGGCCCCTTGTATCGTGTTATAATCCTGATGAATAATTCAATAGATATTGGAAAATGCCCCTGTGATGCTGGCATACGTGCTGTTCTCTCCAGAAGAAACTGTGCAAATGTGCGCGTGAGTGCGTGCATGGGTGTGCATGTGTACATATCATCTATTCAGGAGTGGAGTAGAAGTAAACGTATTGGAAATCGGAAATACTCCAGTAAAGTACAAATACATGTTTGTTTGAGTATAGCACGCGATGCAGGCAGCCCCCAAGAGGACAACTCTGAGATTGAAAGAGATATAGGAACCTCCAACTCTGTATGAGTCACACATCCCACTCTGAACACGCGCACACACTGCACACAGTCAACATAAACAGAGGAAGAACATAAACAAACAATTGTGATGCGATCTGTAATCGTAGGCGATAAGCATACATTTGGCAGGCATACTGTATATTATGTGCTCACGTGCAGGCGTCTGTTTGGGCAGTGACACATTATTAAAGGCATATCTATCGTGTGCCCGTTTTGGTGTTTTCACTGTTTGTTTTGGTTGTCCCAAAAATACGTCCCCATCTACCAAAACAAATCCAATCCAATCCGCTTTATTTATAGAGCACATTTTACAGTGCAATGTTAACAAAGTGCTGTATATCCATCCATCCATCTTCAACCGCTTATCCGTAGTTGGGTCGCGGGGGCAACAGCTCCACCAGAGTGTTCCAGACGTCCCTCTCCAGAGCAACATTAGTGACTTCCTCCTGGGAGATCCCGAGACGTTCCAAGGCCAGTAGAGTCGATGTGTCTCCTCCAACTGCCCCTTGGTCTGCCCCGGGGTCTCCTCCCAGTGGGACGTGCCTCGAGGACCTCCCTAGGGAGACGCCTGTGAGGCATACTAACCAGATGTCCGAACCACCTAAGCTGGCTCCTTTCCAGGTGAAGAAGCAACGACTCTACTCTGAGTCTCTCTTTTCTCACCCTATCTCTAAGGAAGATGCCAGCTACCCGTTGAAGAAAACTCATTTCGGCTGCTTGTATTCGCGACCTTACTCTTTCGGTCATGACCCACACTTCATGACCAAGTGCTGTATAGAAAAATAAAACTAAATACACTAGCTAAAAACAGAAAAGCAACAGCAAGAAGAACACAGTAAAAACACAACAGAAATGGGGGGACACATCGCGGCAGGGTTAGCAGACAGTGAAACAAAACGTAGACCAGAAACTCTCAAGCAGGGTTAAAAGCCAAGGTGTAAATGTGGGTTTTAAGACGAGATTTAAAAGTCTCAATCGACGGTCAGGGGTATACAGACTGCTGGTCATCTTTCTTACCTTAAGATGTAACTGACCCGCAGACCGCAGTGACCTTCATGGGGGGGTATACACCAGGGGGGCAGTCAGCCAGATATTTCGTGAAGCCTCATTTGAAATCGGTAGTTCATATAATGGCCTGTTGTGGCGCTGGACTGGACCCAAAAAGCCCCATAGCTCCATAGAGGCCCATGTATTTTGGCCCAACTTCACCTAGACTGTATTACCTTAATAAACATGGTCATGAATACTTTCTTCTTCCAGACACTAGTTTAAAGTCTCATTTCTAATGTCATAATATTCTTTTTGGAAAATTATGGTCCCATTAATTAAAAAAATGACCATAAAGAAAAAAAAACATCGCGTATGTTCTGAGGGGCGTGGCTACCGTTACAGTCTATGATCGGGATTCCCCTCCCACTCGAGTCAAAATAAAAACCAACGGAGAAGAAGGGGGGAAGTCCCGCCTCGTTGTCTGGGCAGCCAATGGCCAGCTGGTCCAAAACGGAGCCAGCCAATGGCCAGCTGGTACCAAACGGATCTAGAAAGATGGCGACTTACAGTGCAGGAATAACAGGCTTCATTTTACGTCCATGTTAGACCCGGCGAACGCTTTGTCCATATTTTTTACAGTCTATGGTATACACCTAGACAGATACTGGGGTGCCAAACCATTCAGCGATTTAAAAGCAAAAAATAAAATGTTGTCACGCCTGCGAGTTCCTGTTAAGGAAGCATTTTGCCGCAGCATTTAACTGAAGTCGAGCAATGGAGGCTTGGTTTAACCCAATCAGGATGGGATTGGGAACGCATCTCTGTTGCTTTAGCGTTCAACCACATTAACCGTTATTTTAAACTTTAGCTGTTGAAAAATAGCAGATCTACAAGCTTGGCGTGGCACCGAGTGTTATACGAGTGTCATATATTTTAGGAAAGATGTGAAGATGTGGCACAAATATTTTAATACATTATTCTTTCACAGCAAACGTTTTTAACTCAAATCTTTGCTTCTGGGAGGTCCCTGAAAAAAACACATTTTGAGTTGGGGGTCCGGTGGCCAAATACAGATAATATTTGCCTTGACATGAAAACGTTTGAAGAAAGATATGTTTTTCAGACAACTGTCATGATTTAGACATCTGCATTCTGGCACTCAATAGGCATTCTACATAACTTCCGGGTATGATGACGATGTCACGTGCATACCCTCTATTACAGTACTATGCTCATTATAGACTAAATTCCCATGTGTGGCAAATGTTCATATCGCTGCTGTCAGGCAGAAACCTCTTGATCTCCATATTCTAACTTTTTGTGTTTTGTCGTAAATTAACGAATATGGAACATCATATGAGTGTGAAAGTGAACACTGCTGTACGATCACACATAGATGACCCATGCACACGCACGCATGCACGCAGACACACACACACACACACACACACACACACACACACACACACACACACACACACACACACTGCTGTAATTAAATTCTCATAGATTTAGATTGCCTTGTCCATTGCAGGCTAATGTGGAAACTTCCATTTCAGGGCCATGAAGAGTATTTGTGTGTGTGTGTGTGTGTGTGTGTGTGTGTGTGTGTGTGTGTGTGTGTGTGTGTGTGTGTGTGTGTGTGTGTGTGTGTGTGTGTGTGTGTGTGTGTGTGTGTGTGTGTGTGTGTGTGTGTGTGTGTGTGTGTGTGTGTGTGCGCACGTATTACTATACTTGTGACAAGAGACATTGTTGTTTTATGGCTGAAACGTATATGGCTATATAACGTTTTGTATATATATATTTGTTCTTGTTAGACTTACAATTAGGGAAAGATTGAGTTTAGTTTTAGGGTTAGAAAGACTCATTTACAGGTTAGATTTAAGGGTTGGGTTGAGTTTTGCCTGATTTATACTGCATGTTAAAACACCGTAGTGACATATAAGCCTACTTACGGTGTCGTGCAGCAAATGTACAAGCTGGGGTACATATGTTGGTTAGACATACTAACAGTCCGACAGGCATGAGTTCGACAACACCGTCGCTCCCGAAATGCGTCGCCGGTGACAACTAACCCGTGGCTCCCCTGTGAGCTTAGGTTTATAGGCTTGGGTTTTGGGTAGTGTGTCGCACTCATGACTGTATATAGGCCTACTTATACGTCCAACCAAATGTACTCATGCGCCCGTACAAGCTAGGCCGCAATGCCTTGTGAGATTGTTGATCTGCCAATTCTGGCTTTAGGAATATAGTGTTAAAAAGGCAATGGCATTCATGAAATCTTCATGATATATGATGTTGATGTCCTCACAAGTATGGTAATGCCAATGTGTGCATGTGTGCATGTGTGCGGCACTGTGCGCGTGCGTGTGTGCTGAGAGGGAAAGATGGTTGCTCGTCTAATGGCCAAGCTTGCCTCGTTCCTGTAAGAGGATCTGTGTAGTGGTGGTTAAAGATGTCTCCTAGTGGGGGGATGATGTCATCCTCACAATCGATAGAGCGGCTAATGTGATCTCCGCTAAAATGATTAGCGCTGTTATAGCCTCAGAAGCCTTCGGGGGTTAAATTGAGCCCTGTCGTTGACTGGCGGAGGAGGTATTGGGGAGTTTAATATTCAATCAGAAGTACTTTGACTATAAGTATATTTCCTTAAGTGCTACAATTTTGAGGTATTTGTATAGTTTACTTGAGTATTTCCAATTTCCAATACTTGACTCCACTATACATCTCGGATCCAAATATTGTACTTTCACTCCGCTACATTTATTTAAAACTTTAGTTACTAGTTAGTTACTTACAAAAAAAAAATATTGTTACAAAACATACATTACCCACTTCAGCCCTATATGCATTTCAGCCATTTGAAAATAGCAGATCAAGCTCACAAAGCGTTGCGAAGCATTTTCAAAGGATTTTCATACATTTGAAAAATCTGCATAATGAGTACTTTCTACACATTATGACACATTTTCTACTTTTATTCAAGGACATTTTGAAATCTGGTCTTTTACTTGTAACAGAGTATTTAAACATTGTCGTTTTGATACTAATAAATGAAACATGTGTGTAATTTTTCCACCACTATACCCATAACCCTATTGAATAATATATTTTTGCTGACGTGCATTATTCTCATGTGTATGAGGATCTGAAGTTTGTATGTGAATATTTAACCATGCTGAGAAGTGTTGACAAGCGTGTGTCTGAACAAATAGTTTGGAACACAGTTTATTTTGTTCCGTTTCATTGATGCACATGCAGCTTTGCATGGTTGTAAATAATGTACACTGAATTAAGTGCAATACTGCTGTAAAACAGAATGGACATGAAAATAGATCAATCCATTTGTCACATACTTTTTTTAAGTAGTATTTTCTAAAAGAACAAAACGCAGTGAAATGTATACAGTATACATGTCAGCTATAGCAAATAAAACAAGACTAGCACGACTAAAACTAACCAAAAAAGAAATCATCAAACACACAAATATGCAACAGGAAAGGAAGAATGTAAAAACAACTGGTTGTATCTTTGAGTTCTGCCTCTCCCTCTGTGTTGTTGGTGTGACCCCTGGCCGTTTAAAGTCACATGAACCATTTATCATTAGCTGGACCACTTCTTGAGAACCACAACAATATATATTAAGTGCACTGTTTAAGGTGTGGGGTGCATAATTACTATGTGAGACCCAATAAAGTTGCCCCTGCTCAGACTACGCCACTTTATTTTAACGAGGTAAAGGATTCACACGTTCGTTATTGACCCATGCAGGTAAAAGAGAAATACAGCATAAGAAAACCAGGAAGAAGTCTGACACGGAAACCAGCTCTCAAAGGCCAGTACAAATGTATTATAATTGAATAAACCCTAAGATCCTTGGGAATGGAAGGGTTAAAGATTCCTGTGTCTCCGTGGCTTTGACCTCCAAGTCTTATAAATAAGAGATAAATGAACCAGACACTTTGGAGCAGGCAGGAGTGGGGGCAGCTATCAACACAGCCCAGGACCCGTGGGAGAATACTATCCATATGAGGTCACTGTTTGTGTGTGTGTGTGTGTGTGTGTGTGTGTGTGTGTGTGTGTGTGTGTGTGTGTGTGTGTGTGTGTGTGTGTGTGTGTGTGTGTATATAAGATTGATTGATTGATTGATTGACTTCATTGACAAATCACATTTGATGAAGTACACAATAGAGGGTATATGCACGTGACATCATCATCATACCTGGAAGTTATGCGGGAACGCCTACTGAGTGGCAAAAGACTGGCCTTGACAGTACAACCCATATCCAAACAGAAAAAATCTGATTGTATTAAACAACGTTAAACTCACTTCATGCGCATGCCTCCACACACACACACAAGGAAGCTGGAAAGCATATTCTTCCCATTGGGACAGGAGAGAGAGAGAGTGCAGAGTGTTAGAGAGGCAGGGGCTGAAATCCCGTAAGAGGGCACTTTTGGACAAAAATAGCGCAAAGAGCAGATCAAGCTCAGCACGACTCGTTGAGAGCTTGTAGATCATCTATGTTTCGGGCGCAACCCAGCACTCTTTAGCTAGTGGAGATGCGGTGTACGACATGGATTTCTAAACACATTTGTTCAACGCAAAATACTGTGTTCAAGTTCAGGAAACTTCGGGGGGAAAAAAGCAATTCTCCTGAATGGTGCTTCCGGTATAATGGCATGGAAAGGAGAGGAGTGGCATTTGCATTTCGTCCACCATGTAGTAAATGCTGCATTCTGGGTCTGGAGAGGGCAGTTGTTTTACAGACAGGTAATTGATGTCTACGTGTGTGCACGTCCCTGGGAGAGGCACCTGGGGAGAACTACAACAAGGTCAAGCTGTTGCATACTGTCTCTGTCGGGTGGAAACCTCATATGTCCAAAACTGTTCACTTTTCAGGATTCAAATTCGAAAGCAACAAAAGGAGCAGATCCACAAGCTATAGAAACGTGTCGATTCGCTCGCGCTTGTAGATCTGCTACGTTTGGCGCTTTTCTGTGACGCTGTATAGTGTGATCAGGACAGGTAGGGCGTTCAGTTACCAAAATAAGAGCTTTATCTCTCCGACAGCAGCGATATTATATCAATATATAGGCTACAATTAGATACATAATACATTTCATGACAGGTTGTTTCTTTGAAAAATGCAACATTTTGGCCTCAGTGGCTGACGAGGGTGAAAACATTTTGGGCAGAGAGAACAAGGGGAGAGAGAGAGACAAACAGTGACCTCATATGGATAGTATTCTCCCACGGGTCCTGGGCTGTGTTGATAGCTGTCCCCACTCCTGCCTGCTCTAAAGTGTCTGGTTCATTTAGAGAGAATATAGAGAATGGAATGTATGATGACTGCATTATAGGCCATGCAGTCAGACTGAGCCATGCAACAATCCTGTTTCCACACCCCAACTGCTGTTATTTGTGTGCATTATGTGTGCATTTTTGTGTCCTACACACACACACACACACACACACACGTGCGCACACACACGAACGCACGAGGAGGAGGGGGGGATCAAGTGAAACTATGAGGTTATTCTGACAAGCGGGGGGCCAGAGTTGTGGGGCTTGAAAAAGAAATGCCCACAGGGATTATGGAGGGGATTGGACTGAGGCATCTGAACCCTGTGTCCCATCCCAATGTCACCCCACACCACACCATCCCTCTCAGCTGGTCAGGATGGATGCATGCATGCATTGCATGGGGGCCAGCTGAGGGTGGGGAGGCTGAGTGAGGATTATGGGATTTACAGAGAGAGAGAGGGAGAGAGATCTCACTGTCAGGTCGTTCCACTGGTTCCCAGACAGTGGGTCGGCGCTTTTATGAGTCCCTTTAATTTTGCGTCCTACGTTTTGTTTAGAATTATTATTATTTCAAAACATTTTTCAAAAAACATTCTCCCAAAAAAGCATTTTTAAGAAATTAAAAGCATTTTTTCTTCCCAGTAATTACATGAATAAATCAATGACCATTTTAAGAAATTCCATAAAGTGATTTCACTTAATAATAATAATAAAAAATATATATATATATATATATATTTTTTTTTAAATATTTTTTATCTGTTATCTGATGTGATAACAGCAAATAATTATCTGTATTTGCCCCCCCCCCCCCAGAAGCAAAGATTTGAGGTAAAATTAGCTCTGAAAGAATATATAAGATTTGCGACACATTTTCAAAAATAGCAGATCTAAATGGTGAATGGTGCATTCATATATAGCGCCTTTATCCAAGGCGCTTTACATAGATTGTGCATTACATTAACCCAGGTATCTATATGAATCAATCAGTCAATCAGTCAATCAGTCAATTAAATATTTATTTTTGTGTCATGCCACTTTGGCCCATCCCATATGGGATTATAATTTATATGACACGTTTAACAAAGTATATTAAAAACAACTGACATTACTGTCCATATATGGAGCTGGCCTGTTCTGACCTGCACAACACTCCATATTTGGGCATGCCTGACACAGAACTCCACAAGCTGGCTGCATATACTCCATATTTGGCCATGCCTTACAAAGAACTCCATATGGGCATAAAAGGGAGACAGACATAATATATGGGTGGGGCATGCATTTCCAACCTGCATTGTTCCAAGTAGGCCAGTGCCCAATGGGCACCGCTGTAGAGGCCCCACGGGCACAGCTCTAGTAATAATTATAATGATGACTGCCGTTGTGTGGGGTTGTCAATGAGAGCGCATAGTGTCAGAGGGCGGGAAATAAAGAGGAAGAGAGCGCCTTGCTTTGTGTTTTCCGAGAAGAGAAGAGAACACGTCAACAGCAGCCATTGTACTGAAAGAGAGTGGTGACATCATTCACTCCCTCAGCGGGGACCAAATAGACGCCCTCATGCACGCACACACACACGCACACGCACACACATGCACGCGCACACGCAGGGTCAGCGGTTCGTGGCAATAAAAGAAGCCACTCACAAAGCACAATAAGGTCACAAAGTTCCAGTTTGCGGGGAGCGACCGGAGCACTCCATTGACCTATACGTCCCAGACGTCAACAATGGCCATTTGATGAATCTCCACAACACACACGCACGCACGTACGTGTGTGTGTGTGTGTGTGTGTGTGTGTGAGCGCGTGCGTGCGTACGCGCGCACACACACACACACACACACACACACACACACACACACACACACACAGGCCTACTATCAATTTCCAGCGAGCCTCCTACTCTACAACCTGCATCTGTCTCTCACAACAACAGCAGAGTCTGTTGTTTGTCCGTCTCTCTCTCTCTCTCTCTCTCTCTCTCTCTCTCTCTCTCTCTCTCTCTCGGTCGCTGCCAAACTGTCTGTAGACTATGCCCCCCCTCCTCCTGTTCAATAGGCCTTTTATACCCCCAGAGGAGAACAGCCCAGCAGCGCCAAACAGGACTGGCACACACACACACACACACACACACACACACACAGCGTGGGCACGTGAGAAAAGCACGTGCAAAACCGGGCGGCGGGCAGCCCTCGGCTCGTCGTCTTGTGATGATCCACAACACAGACGGTTTGAAAATGGTGGCTGGACTCTGAGGCTCTGCCAGACACAATAACACAACTAGAGATGGATGGGGCCAATTAACCCTGCATGATGCCCACTTCCATACTTCATTATGGCATCATCCTTGCTGTCGGATAGAAACCTTATGTATATGCCACACCGCTCCATTTTTATTATTACTATTTTTAATTAAAAAATCCAAATAGTGAAAATAGCTGAACTTAGATATTACACTTACTTTGTATGATGAAGTAGGGTATTAATATATAAAAAATCACACCTGTGTGAACCGAGTGGTGCAACTCCCCTCTCTCTCTCTCTCTCTCTCTCTCTCTCTCACACAGCACTACCCCTCTCTCTGTTTCTGGCACCCCCTACTGGTATTAATAAATGCACGCACGCAGCATTACCGTGTTCCAATTTCACGCATGCGCACACCACTCGTGCTCATGGCCACTGATACAAACAGGTAGGTACACGGACATTGCTGGTTGTAGGAGTGGTTGCACCACTCAAAAACCTGAGAAAGTTGAAATATGGAGATTTCTGCCCACTCTGGATAAAGAGCGTCTGCTAAATGCTTAAATTGTAAATTGCATGCAACAGTCGGAATGAAAACACTTATACTATAACTCATAATAACTAGAATTCGACTCACTCTAGCGCCACGTCATGGCGCCACGCCATTTTAGGCCACGCCATGGGGTGTGGCCTAAAATGTGTTGTAATTTGCATCACCGTGAAATGTTGCGTATTTTATGCAAATGCAAACTGTACAGTAGTTATGACAGTTGCATGGGTGAAACATGCGTTATATGTGGACAGGCATGCTGTAGGTGTTGTGCATGGTGAGATGTGTGCAAACGGGCCCAGGCGGTGGCGTAACCGTCTGGGCACCCGACTGGTAATCCAGTCGCAGTGTGCCGCGGGTTCGACTCCCGAGCCCGACACGGCCTTTACTGCATGTCATCCCCCCATCTCTCTCCTGTTTCCTGTCAGCCTACTGTCTGTCCCTTCAAAAACCAATAAAAGGCGTAAGCCGCAAAAAATATCTTAAAAAAAAAAAAGCGTGTGCAAACGGTGAGGTTTGGTAGGAGAAGATGGACAAAGGCGCATATATAAATGGGCGTATAATTAGTGTGGCAAGATAAAAAAAACAACAACAATCAATTTCATTTGTATAGCACATTTCATTAAAAACGATGCCCAAAGTGCTATCATATTAAATAGTAAAGCAGAGGAATGCCAGGAAAAAAAAGAAAACACAGAATTTGCCAAACGGTAACAAAGCTAAACAGTGTAGATAAACTAAAGAACAAACTATGTACTATCCATTATATAGCCATAGTGCGCTTGCTTACAAGCTTTGACAAAATGGCCGCCCTTCACAGTGTGACTGTTTGGAGATGCAAATGGAATTAAGTGTCATATGGGAGCCCACAGAGACGACGCTACTGCTCTGCGTGGGAGATAGACAGATAGAATCTGCTGTGTTTGCATGTCCTGGAGGGCATGCTGTGGAGCACAACAGCCCAGGCACTACAACTCTGTCTGTTGCATGTGCAGCAGCCAACAGTTGCTCATGGGTGACATTTTCACTTTCAATGCCTCAACGTTCAGTTCTTTCACCACATAAAACCTTGGCGTAAACGTATCCTGACCTGGGGTGAACAAAATAGCCGATCTACAAAGGCTTGTGTTTGTTGTGTTGCATTGACTGTAACGCAACATGTTGTGAGTTCATAGATCGGTGGGAAAGGAGTTGACCAAGTAGCCTATAGTACATATAGCCGGGGAGCCACAGGCCCTAAAGCTCAACGGTTAAGGATTAACCTGTGATCTCATGACATACTTTTTGCGAAAGCCACAAATAAAAAACATAACAAAAATTAAAAAAAGTATGTCATGACATCACAGGTCCTCTCAAATCTTTGATGCCTGGCTCCCCGGCTAATAGCCCTGACCGACCCCAAGATCAGCTATACTTCCAGTGGGAGACATCAGATCGAACCAGGGAGAGTGGGCACTAAGGAAGCACCTCTGTAAATGATTGAACATTTCACAATTAAGGTCTAATATTTTTACAATTGCTTCAAATTGCTCCAAAACCTGTACATGCAATCATTTTGAAGGGTAGGCCTACTCTGATAATGACGTACTGATAATGACGAATACTGTCATTTGAGAGGCAAGGCTGTTGAAATGCACTGTATTATCCACCTGTCTGTGAAGGCAGTCCAGCTCGGCGTGATGAATGCCACGTTGAAAACAAATAAATCTAATTTGAGCACAAGCACTCAATCACAGAGTGAATGTGTGTGTTGCCGAAAACGGAGACGTGTAGGCTGTGTGATGTTCAGGCTGTGTGTGATGTTCAGGCTGTGCATGATGCCATGTACCTGCAAGGCTTTTAGACCCCCAGTTGTGAAATTGACCCAGTTTGTGTTGCCAGAGTGTTGCCAGATTTTGCAAGAGAAATAAGAAACCAAGGTTTATGAAAACAAACCCCAAAGAAGCGACTATAGGCCACATGAGCACTTGAAAATAGCCTACGTATCTACAGCAGTGTTTCCCAACCACTGTGACGCGGCACTTTAGTGTGCCATGTGAGATGACTTTTGATGTGGTGTGGTGTGGTCTACAATTTACAATTACAATTTAGGCATTTAGCAGACGCTCTTAATCCAGAGCGACTTACATTTAAGCAAGAACAAAGCATGGGAATACATCACATAAAAAGCATTTATCATGAAACATGCGTAAGCTAAGAAAGTAACAGTGGAATATTTATATAGTGAAACTATACATACACTATACATATAAACTATACATCTTTACTACTATGCTATATATGTGTACTATGGCGTGCTATGACTACATACAATACAATTACAGTGCTGTCTACATAACATGCTATAAGTCTGTATCAAATGCTATATAATCCAACAGAAATGCTATCTAAGGGTTTAGGGTAAGTGCTAAGGGCCATGATGGAGTCTGAAAAGGTGGGTTTTCAGGCTACGGCGGAAGATTGGGAGTGATGCTGCAGTTCTGACTGCAATGGGAAGTGCATTCCACAGTTTTGGAGCCAGAAGGGAGAAGAGTTTGGGACGTGTGGAGCGTTGTCCCGGCGTTTTTAGTGAGGGTACTTCCAGCTTCCCTGCGTTGGCTGATCTGAGTGCGCGGGAGGGTTTGTAGGGTTCAATCATACTTGTAAGATATGGGGGAGCCATACCTTTGGTTGCTTTGAATGCCAGCATCAGAGTTTTGTATTCTGTGCGGGCAGCGACCGGGAGCCAGTGGAGGGAGCGGAGCAGGGGGGAGACATGTGAGAATTTTGGCTGGTTGAAGACCAAGCGAGCTGCTGCATTTTGGATCAGCTGGAGAGGCTTAAGTGCACATGCTGGTAGGCCAGTAAGGAGGGAGTTACAGTAGTCGAGTTTTGATAAGACTGTTGTCTGGATTAGGAGCTGGGCTGATTCCTGGGTGAGGAACGGTCTAATTCGTCGTATGCTGGTGCTAAGGTCTGGGGCTAAAGCTGACGTCGGAATCCAGTGTTCTGTGACAAAATCTAACAAAAATGAACGACAAACGCAAGCCGGTGTTTTTCTTGTTGATTGTGTGGACCGTGGAGCCGAGCACAGAGTGCAGAAAGCTTCCGCGTAACTTTTTACACATTCACAGTCAGTCGCTGTGATTGGTTAAGATGGACGTATAAGTGAAGAGATTGTCCTTAACGCCCCGCCCCTCAATCGCTGTGATTAGTTTAGATGCACAGAAGGGAGTGTTCAGACCAGGAAGCTGTGAAGCTGTTATGGCCGATGCCAAATTCTATTTTATTGTGTTGTGTTGAATTGTTCGTTTGTTCGTTCGTTTGTTCGTTTGTCCATTCTTTAGATTTGATTTCAAGTAGCCAGCTTCACACTTGGCCAGGGACTAAAACTGGACTATAATTCCACAACAATTTCAGTGACAATTCTATACATTGTCTCTGTCAGGTCCTCATGTTTCCAAAACTGTTACTATTCACCATTCAAATTAAAAAATAGCAAAAATAGGGGATGAAAGTGGTTGGATGCTAATAGCGTTAATGCTACCAAGCTAAAATAAGGCCAATCCTTTCTCTAGAAACCGCCAATGTTCCAATTGCAATCACCGTATCCGTGATTAGCTCTTTAAAATTTGGGATTAACAACTCAAATGTATTAAAATATTTGTTTCTTATATTATTATATTTATTACATTTTAATAAAAAGTGTAACTCAGTCTCTACCTCAGCTGTAGTACAGTGACCACACACTCGTTGCTCTGGAGGTAGGTAGGACTTCTTGTATCGTCCTTTCTCTATGGCCAGACTGTGGTCACTCATTCTGTATTTGGTCAAGATCTGTATTTGCTTTTTATCTTTGACCAAAAACAGATGCTCTGCCAGTTTATATTCATGTTTTAGGGCCAGATAGCAATTACGTATGTTTTGAGTTTTGGTTTGATTGGTCCAATGTTCCAGATATGTGTCTTTTATTAGTTTACAAATTTGGTTGACTCTAATTAGTGGTTGCGAAGCAGTGCTGGTCTGAGGTTGGGTTGTGAGTGATCAATAAGTCCATGAAGGACTCTCTCTCTCTCTGTCAGGCACAAACACTCTTCTCAGAGTGTAACAGTTGCCTTTGCTGAATGCATCTCTTCAACAAAACCAAATCAGTCTTGCCCCTGCTTGTAGAAAACACACTGCACGTACGCACACACACATGCACACACGGACACATGCACGCACACACGTACGCACATGCACCATGAGCTGTGTAAACAAACACTGGTAGCAGCAATGAGGGCTGGACTCCAAACGAAACTTCCCCTTTTCCATTAATTGCGGTCAACAAACACAGTTGTGTTGCTCATGCCAAATATGTTTCTTTTATAAAGCCCCCAGAGGTAGAGAGCTATAGATGTACATCTGTGTTTCTGTATACTAATGAAAGGCTTCATGTGGATGGGTCATTAATGGGGGGGGGAGTGTTAACCACTTAACCCATTTAGACCTGAGGCTGATCCTAAAAAAACAGTTTTCTGAAAAACGTATGTTTCTTTGTCAGTTGTGCTCAACATCTTTCATGTAAAGGACCCCCAGAATGATCTGTAGGCTATTTGGCCGCGGACCCCATCTGAAAATATGTTGTTCCAATTTCCAGGGACCCCCCAGTAGCAAAGATGTGAGTTAAAAACGTTAAAGTTAAAAACGCTCTGAAAAAATTTATACATGGAGTCTGTGGCCAAAATACATATCAATGTGGGGGTCCTTGACTTGATAAAGTTTTAGAAGCACTGGCGTAGGGGGGACATGTCTAAAATACATTAGTATAGCAGTCTCAACAGCTGTTAGCCTGAATGCTACGGCACGTTGCTCAGCTGTAGGGACGTGTTAATTACAGTGTTAATTTATCCAATTCTGAGAGTGTACAAATGGACCCACATGTGGGTCCATTAAGTGCACTCTCTTGAACTAACACTACTGTGTAGGCTATAGTTCCATAGCCTGACCTTACTTCAACCCTGGGAACAAGTTGAGAGCCATAAATTACTCGCCCAGAGCAAACCCACAATTTGGCGTGGCCAAATAATTACCGTTAACTTTCAGGGTGTTAGCTGGTTGTTTTGTCTCGGGACATACTGTGCCTGTTGTTGCAGTGTATATAGGCTATATAATACATGTGGTATTATTATATCCACTACTTTTTTATTTTACTCAGTTGCTGTGGTGATGGCTTTGTATTGTAATATTGGAAGAGCTACGTACATGTGAGATTCTTTAACGCCCCCATTATACAAATATAAAGACAGCAGTGGTGCAAAGTATCTTTTGTTTACTGAAGTGCTGTATTTAATTGTGTAGGACTTTTACTTGACTTGAGGGTTTCCATTTTTATACTAATGTACCACTATACCAATACATCTTGGCTACAGTAAATACTTTTTACTCAAACAAATATTTGAAATTTCTAGTTTCTAGTTACTCTGTACATTTACTGTTAAACACAGATTGACCGCTTTTTTATCATAGTATAATTCAGTCAATGTCTGTGTGTGTGTTTGTCACTGTGACTGCCGTAGCTAATTACTGCCTGTACCAATCGCTCCCACTTTTCACACAGGCATTGACCATATGAATATGGAGGTTAATGATTAATAATTAATTTATTAGTGAATTATCCTCGCACCCTCACACACCTCCGGCCCTTAGCGACACCTGCATCACAGGCCACCGTTCTCACCGTTACCCCACTGGCATGCTTCCTCTAGCTACCGCCGCAACACAACAAAGAGTGCCCTATACAATTTGGCGCCGCGTGTGTGTGTGTGTGTGTTGCATCCTTTGGCCGTCTTCTCCTACTAAACCACACCGTTTGCACACATCTCACCATGCACAACACCAACAGCTAGCCTGTCCACACCTCAACCACTACTTTGCATTCATATTCATGTCATATTTACAGTACAATACCCATTTATATGAAATAATCCAACCGCACGCAGGGCGCAGTACCCCCCGAGGTACTGAACAACTCATCTCCCCGCAAATCACGTGTCACCAGTGTCACCAGTGAAATGCATGTTGGGACAGACACAGATTAATACTGGGACACAGTTTCCGGCGCAACATTCCCCTTGCATTCTCCAACGCACTTCCCCTTTTTCACACCGCCTCCAGGCAGGCATCAGACCCACACGAGGAAAACAACTCCGACCCATAGTACAGCTAATCTTGCGTCAATCGACATAACTTCTTCTTTGGGGAAGCATCGCGGCTGGGTTGCGTGGCACAGGCACCTGAAAGCTCCGACAGTTGGACGGAGGCATGTTAACGTGAACACACACACACACACACACACACACACACACACACACAGACACTGTTTCGAGACCACACTGTCCGCCCCATCCTCAACCACCTCCTTCGCCGTGCCATACACATGAGCTACATGCACGCTGAAAGCCTGGACACTGACATCGACAGGTTACAGCCCTGCGCGCACCCAGCGCAGGGCTCGGGGTGGCCAAATGTAGACGTTTGGGGAAGACAGATCCCGTGCCGTCGGAACAACACAATGACAAAGTACATACAGACAGATGCAATGACAACGACACGTTCCTAAATCACACAACACATCAAATTCTTATCCTGATTATATAAAGAACAAGCTACAACTTGTAAACTCCGCGTTCACCGTTTAATAGCTTATATCTCCGGTGAGCGGTTAGGGACCGTCTACAAAGTGCAACACCGGACTTGAAAATATTCAATAACTTCCATTTATAGGCAGAATATCACCACCATATTTACATTACACATCAATGGTGTACTTATGATTGTACTACAGCAATTAATTAGCCTATACTTTTGTGCCCAACCCAACTTCCCAAGACCATCTGTAAACAATTCCCCCCCTATCAGTAATGTGATCTATTACATCGCACACTGAACATGATTTGCTGTTCATATATTCAGAACGGGTAAGGACTAGTAAGGTATAATAAGGTTTGATATTTTAGTACTTTTACGTTGGTAACTTTATATTGTACTTGTACTCAAGTAATACAGGGTGGAAGTGGCTTAGGGATAAAGTTGCCGGAAGAGCGGCCAGATGGGAAACGTGGTTGCTCAAGTGTCCTTGAGCAAGACACTGAACCCCTAATTGCTCCCGATGTGCAGGTGCCTTGGTGCTCTGCCTATATAATCTATGTAAAGTGCTTATTTACCATTTTTACTTGTAAGAGAGAACTAAGAAGGAGTGTAATTATCGGGTTTCGTCTCCTCAGCATTGCAGCCAAATGAGAAAATAGAAACAGCAGTAAATATAGTACTAAAAACTATAAAACAATAACAATTCCACAATGTTAGGTGCCTTGGTTTATGTGCTTGCGTGCAATGGGTCCTAACTGTACTGTGTGCCTCTAAATATTTACAATATGGCCATTGTTGCCCCCTTTTTCTGTTATTTATTTACTGATTGTCACAAGAGCACTTTTGTGGGACTGTTGTTGACTTTTGTCATAGCGCTCCATGGCGTTAAGATTCTCCTGAACGGACCTCTGTTAATTCCGTCCATGGTTTCTCCGCAGCCTCTCGGTCGGCGTGTGTCAGCTGATCTCTATTCAGCTAGTTGAGAAGCCACGGAGGGAGGCAGACAAACAGAGGCCTCCATTCACCGGCGGGACGCTCACTCACAGCGGCCTGTGACTTGACCTCTTGACCTCCGACGCACTGACATGAGTGACCTTTGCCAGGACTGGTGGGTCCACTGGAGGGAAGATGGACTCAGATATTTGCCAGGACTGGTGGGTCCACTGGAGGGAAGATGGACTCAGATCTTTGCCAGGACTGCTGTGGGTCCAGTGGTCCACTGGAGGGAAGATGGACTCAGATCTTGGTAAAAAAAAGTAAGTGTCAATACTGCAATATAGGATAAAAATATATATAACAACGACGCTTTATTTATAGCACCTTTCGAAACAAAATTACAAAGTGATTCGAAGAGAATCAAAAACCCAGTCCTGAGGTGAAAAAACACAGCAATGCAGACTTGCAGAGTAGGACACAAATCTGTAAAGTAAAAAGTAAAAAGCCTGTATTAAAAAATATATACTTGCGTAAAAGTATTGGCATCAAAATATACTTACAGTACCAAAGTAAAAGTAGCCTACTAAAGTAGAGTTGTAGCATTTTGAAAATGGGAAATGGCAGATCTATACAAGCTCACGGTGCATCGCGGTGTGACACATTGTGAGCTGCTGAACTTATAGATCTGCTGTTTTAGAGTATAAAATAGGATTGAACTGGTTAACGTATGTTTTGTCAATCTAAATAAAATAAATAAATAAAGTATTGAAAAATATGGAAATACTCAGCACTTGAGTAAATGTACTTTCCACCTGTTGGCTTTTCATCGCATGGCCGTCAGCTCAGCTCAGTCAGGCTCCGTAAATAGCAGATCTACAAGCTCACAACGTGTCATCACAAATGTGACGCATTGTGATGACACGCTAATCTCTCAAGACAGATTCTGAGAAGAAAATATATATATTTTAGTTTTATTATTTTAACCCAATGCGTTCCTAGATAGATTCACGGCTAACGTTCCACCCAGAACAAGGCTCCAAGGCCACTAGTTTAAGTTTCTTTTTATCTCCTCCATCTACTACATAGTTATTCTCACATTATTTTGTCAATTGCACTCTTTCAACTCGCCTAGTACTTTTCTATGTTTCCTAAACCACTTCTCCCTTTCCCAGAACATGCTATATTTACACCACAAACCACTGTTGAGTCGTCAGAAAGACAACACACACCACAATGGCCCAAAACAAGAGGAAGCTTCTGTTCTAACAGCTCTGCTGTTGTGACTGCATCACGCAGAACTTTTTGTGTTGTTTTTTTTATTTTTTATGAACGCCATACTTGATCATATTACAGTGTCACACAAAAGCATCAAAGACGCGTTTTGAGCTTGTACTCTACTACTTGCTACTTTTTTCCGTTTGTCATTTGAATCCTGAAAACGGTTTTGGACATAATGAGGTTTCCACTGCATGGATAACGGAATCAATAAATATAGATGTAAAGTGAATATGTGAATGAATATGTATACACAGATGGAAACAAGTACAGTAGCCCTGTAAAAAAAAAAGGAAAAAAAGGAAAGTGCATGCTTGTAAATGTATGCGTCTGTCCTCATACCTCACAGTCGAGGCAAGGCAAAGTGTTTGTATAGCACATCACAACAACAAGGCCATACAACTTAAAACATGCTTTAGGCATCGAGATTATAAGACAAACGCAGAGCACTATAAGAGAGTGCAAAGAAACACTATCCAATATCTAAGACGTGAATGCTATACGGATGCTTTTCAAGACTTTCAAGATGTTCAAAAATAGAAGATATATGACTTTAATATTGATAGTAAACGATGTTCCGATCACGTGATCAGATCGGGACAACCTCAGTTCGCTCTATAATAATAATAATAATAATAATAATAATGCTACAGTTGCTGTTAAATAAATCCGTACAAACCTTTTCCTCCGAAGGGATGGGGGCCACATCCTTCAAACATATTGCATTATCTTTGTTGTTTATGTTTGCATTGCAAACATAAACAGGATGACCAGATGTCCCCCTTTGCGTGGGACAGTCCCTCATTTACAAGACTTTTTAGGTGTCCCACAAACTGAGACCCAGTCCCACATTGTGACTGGCAGGCATCATATGTTTAAATGCCCTAATAGTTAGTCCACCTGGAGTTTGCTTTCTGTTGTAAATCTCTCTCATTGTCTCGTTTCCGAATTTGAATCTTTCAATGTAACAGTTTTGGACATATGAGGTTTCCCACCCGACATAGTCTATATCTTGTTTTTGGCTTTTGTGCCTTTATTGATAGTTACAGTGAAGATGAACAGGAAAGGGAGAGAGAGGAAAGGGGAGAGACATGCAGTAAAGGTCGTCATGAACAGGACTCGAACACGCGACACGCTGTAAGGCCAAAGCCTAAATGTGGCATCATGTGCCTGGACCACTTGCCCAGCGGGCGCCGAGTCTATATATTTTAATCTAACTCAATACCCGGTCGGTTTATAGAAAAATTAACTACCCCTGCAATCAGTAGGAATGTGGAATGAGCCTCCTCCGTTTTCCGTGGGATTGTTAATCCAACGTAATGCAACGTAAAACAAAATGAAAAATAAAAAATCTCCTTAGACCTTTTGCTGTGTCCAGTGCCAAAATGGTTCCCATTAAAATCCTTGATTTGGCCCAACAGCATCGTTGGCCGTCATCACAGCACAAGGCTTGGAGTGCGAGGGAGCCAGCAGCCATCATTGCCTTCACCCTCCACTGCTAGGGAAAACATCCAGGCCACATTTTTAACACCTCGCCATAAAACCAGAGTGTCTCCATGCGAGCCTGTTTCCAGAGTGAATTAAAACGATACCAGCGGGGGTGACAGGAAAAAACGAACGCTTTCAATGGGCCAGAGTAATGTTATTTTACATCCCTAGTTGTCCTTGTCCTCGCCTAGACAGGCAGATAGGTGCCTGTCCAGCGACATTTCTCCCTTACCTTTCCTCTCATAAGCTGACTTAATGCTTTCTTCATAGGATTATAGCCTTTCATGGGATGCTTAGAATGATGATTCTGAAATTATTTGCTAGGAATGTAACCCTTTCGAGGGGGTACAATAATACAATATAATTACTCACTTATGCAAAACATTTAACAACAAGTTATTCCACAGTCGGTCCTGAGCAAAATACACTATGGTATATGACATATAGTTAATTTACACTATCAATACGTGTACACAAATCTTCTCTTATGGGGATCGCTGGCACAAAATGTATTCAGAAGGGGCTCCTTGGCCAAAATACATAATCATTTGGGGTTATTGACATGAAAATGTTTGAGAACCACTGGCCTAATCTACCACAGCACAGAAAGTGGGTGCTTTCTTCAGCAATGGTTACATGCCAGAATAAATAGAACGATGCTGAAATTCCGTGCAAGGCCTCTATTACCTGCTCCGCTCCGTCTCGCGGCCATCCACAATATATGATAGCGATTATAATGAGACAATTACTGTACGTGTGAGGACACTCCCTGTATTATGATTTCCTTCTCTCTCTCTCTCTCTCTCTCTCTCTCTCTCTCTCTGATCGTATCATGTCTGTTTTTGCTCCCATATAGAGATATTTGGTTTCAAACACTGACGTCACCGGGGCAAAAATAAAATAAAAATCCCTGTGGTTTTCATTGACGCGGTTCCGGGAGGCGTATGGGAAGCGAAAGGTGTGTCGTTTTTCATTCAAGCCGTCCTGGAAAGGGCAACATAGGGGGGAAGTGAATTTGTCAGAAAGTCATCAGAACGCACAGCGCCGCAGCGCTCAGTAACCAGAAGAAACAGGAATTAGCACCGAGCTGTCCAGTCTATTTAGCACTGCATGGTGTTCAGTAATAGAAGCACTGGATAAAGGGAGATGGATGGAGAGAGGGATGAAGTGTTGGAGGTAGAGACGGTAGAAGGAGAAGCCGATGCTTTGTTTATTTCCGGCCTAACGGCCTCCTCACACTGACAGATGAAAAGCAGAAGGAACAGTTTCATTAGAGACAGAGAAAGAGAGACAGAATAGGAGGTTGGGTAGGGAATAGTAATGAGGAAGTGCGTTACAACAGCAACACGAAGACGATATTTCAAGCTGGTTAACCCGAGGCCGATTGTACAAATGCCTTCTAAATCAATAGTTCTCGCACCTTTTCAAGATAAAATGTAGAAAATAGCAGTAAAAGCTTGCAGCGTGGCACAAGATGACGTGCCGTGAGCTTGTACATCTGCTATTTTTGAATAGCCATTTCTGAAATGACACAGATGCTATCTCCAGTTGGTTTTAATGGGTTTCATGTCTCCCCTCCCATATCGTCTACGTATATCCAGCTCAACCAGATGACAGACGAAGCTCACACAGGGAAAGACTTCACACAAGAATACACACAAAGCACTTTTACTGTTGCTTCATGACATTGTAAATTCATGTTTGCCCCACTCCAGTTTGGGAGTGTACATGCATATCAGTATATTGAATATTGCATGTAGGGCCGTCTGAAAGTCACTTTTACACGAGGAGGCAGAACAAAAACAAAAATCCATCTCACAACAACAGAAACTTTATTGGCTTTTCAAAGCCCCGCGGGAGTGAAACGCCACAGGCAAATTAGCTTCCAATGTTTGTCCTCGCAAGGTAGTCTCAGGGAACCAATCCTCTCTGTTTACAGTACAGCAGTGGTTCCCAAGCTTTTTCATGTCAAGGACCCCCAAATTGATTAGCCTGCGGACCCCCATTTGAAAAAGATATGCCAGGGACCCCCATTAGAGAAGATCTTTACGGCTCTAGCAGTGATTCTCAACCTGTTTCATTTCAACGACCCCCAGTATGACATGCATATTCGTCTATGGACCCCCATTTAATTAATGGCCTTTCTATCTCTGGACCCCCAAAATTGTAAAATCAATGTTAATGTAACTCTGAGAGTGTACAAATGGAACGCTCTCAGAGTTACAGGCCCATAAGGGTCCATTTGGTTCCAAACTATCATTTTGCTGGGGACACCTTGGAACTCCCTCAAGGACCCCTGAGGGTCCCCGGAACTCACTTTGGGAACCATTGCAGTACAGGACATAAAAAAAAGAATAAAAACACTCAACGACATGGTAGGCACATGGCTTCCCTGTCTGAGAGTGGCTCCAAAATCAACAACACCTCAGATCTCATAAAAGATGATGAACCAAGGGCCTCCAACCTTTTGCCATCTCCCCTCAACATAATTATGCTTCACGTGAATTATAAATTAGCATCAGTCAAACGCTTGAGTCAAGTTGCGTGCATACATGTGAACTAAGCAGTGTTGTCTGATTTTGAGGGACAAATAAGCAACCATGCAGGACTACGAAAAATAATGACTATAGGCCACATATGAGCACTTTGCTCGTGTTTTGTTGAAGATGATGCTATAGAGAGCGTCTCAGTCCAAGAGGACCCAGGAAATAATTCCCCGTTCATTTTCCCCATAGACATTTCAAAAAGTATTTATTTAACAGTTTGACTGTTTTTTACGATTAACCCGCATTTTAATCAACCCCCCTTCACTGCCGAGATTGTTGTATTACCTTTAGAGCACACGCTGAATTATTTGGGCTTTTAATCCGCGAAAATCGAGCGAAAATAGCTCCCCCCGTTTGTTATGAACGATCGAACCACCCGCCATCTTGCTACACCGAGAAGAGGCAGCACAGGACCCGCCTCCATGAGGCGTTGAACCCAATGCGTTTGCATTGGCCTCAATTTCCCAGAAGCCCTAGCAGCTCACAGCATGTGACGATTTCCGGTTCATTGTCAACACGAAATGCACCTCCTCTCTTCCTAAGCGGCGAAAAAGAATTTTCTTTTTTTTGTTTACATTACGGCGGATTAAACACATAAAACAAAAGTCGCGTAAGTCTTTTATGGCAGCGACATTAACCTGGAGTAATCCATTCCCGGCACGGAAACTAGACCTTTTATGCTTCGTACAAAGCCAACAAACACAATGACAACAAACACCATTTTTTGGTCCGAAAAAATAATTAGAAAGAAGAAAAAAGGGACAGGTTACATCACTTTTTTGGAGGTTTTTCTTCTGTAATTGTTTTTTCGGCCCAAAATATTGTGTTTGTTGTCATGATTTGTCACAACTCGAGTTGGCTTTGTACGAAGCTTCAAAGGTCTTTAAATAAATACTTTTTGAAATGTCTATCCTGGGGAAATGAATGCGGAATTATTTCCTAGGCCTGTCGTCGTCATGAAAGGGGGCGGCACTGCGGCGCTGCCTCTAGCGTCTGTGATCGCGGCAGGGCAGCAACTGGTTTCTCTCCCACCTTATCTGTATTGTGTACTAAATTGGTTTGCAATTTACAGTAGGCTAAATTACAATGTCAACTCATAGGTGTAAGTATTGTATGTGAGAGGTGTGACCCGAGGAGGGTCAAATTAGACCCCAGACATGCAGACAGAGACACTTCTCGCTGAAGTGCACATGGTGATTGCTGCTGGTTGGCAGTAATTACTAATGAGAGAGAGCTGAGTGGGTTGTTTTTTTCATTCATCGTCACACATCGTCTGTTCATCATGGTTTCCGATCAGAACAGCACTCATTTCCTGCAGATGGTGTAATGACCTTGTTTACCGTTTTGTAGGTTTCGCCATGGCAACAAGAACTGTGACTCACTATTGCGCAGTTTTCGCTTCTTTGTTTTTTTTATATTTTTAGATTATTTCTTTTGGCATTTCCGCTTTATTTCTCATAGTGACGGTGAGAAAGAGAGAGTCAGGAAAGGCATGAAACAGACAGACAGAGAGACAGAGACAGACAGAGAGACAGTGTACCCAGACAGTATAGCATCAAGAGCAGGTGTCTCTCATATCTTGGCTGTATTCTTGACAACAAACTGACAGGTGAAAGCATGGCAACAAGGGTAATCAAAAAAGTAAACCAAAGAACAGGATTTCTGGGCAGACTTTCCTCGTTTGTCAACAAAAGTGCTCTCAAGACTCTAGCTGCATGGAGCCCTAATTCAGCACTGTTGATTATGCTTGCGTCTCTTTGTTCTCAACATGACACTAAAGACCAAGCTACAAACCTCCCAAAACAAACAAATTTGACTACTCCTCGGTCTGGGGCCCATGACCCATCTCATTGCAACTACCTAAAGAAAGTTAGTCACTCTCACAGCAACAATACAAGAGGAAGCGAGAACAACGATCTGGTACCACCCACTTTCAAAACAAACATGGGCAAATTCTCCTTCTACAGCACTGCCACCCAAGTGTGGAATGCCCTAACTCCATCCCTGGCGTCCTTTAAAACAGGCCTGAAAATCCACCTTTCGCATGCCAAAGGGAGAGGAACTGATCCCCCCCCCCCCCCCCTTAGTCTAGTGACTACCCCCACCTCCCCTCCTTTGTTCCTTTGTTCACATATTTGTGATTTTTACCTTTTTTGATGATTTGAATTTTGTTCTTATATTTTTCATGTCATGATTATGAATTGAATACCCAGGACTTGAATGGAAACTAGACCGAAAGGACTTTTTCGGGGATCCCTTTGGAAGTGTGTTTGACTGTACCCTGTACTGATTATATTTCTGCCAATAAAGTATTCAATCAAATCAATCAATCAATCTCTTCCGGGTTTTTAAACAGCTGGTTGATGGAAATGACGCTCGCGTGTGGCTTCAACTTGACACGTCGGCCAAAAAACGGAAACGCTTTGCCCACGCGTCAAGTTGCACCCGCACGTGAGCGTCATTTCCATCCACCAGCGGTTTAAAAACCAGGAGAAGACGCCTGCTCTAGGCGGCATCTTGCCGCCTCTTGCCGCTACTGTCTGGGTACACTGAGGGAAACTGAGAGAAAGGTGCTGGTGAGAGAAAGGGGAGGGGAGACAGAGAGGGGGGAGCAGGTGAGACACAGAGAGCGAGAGTGACGTGCAGCAAAGGGCCTCGGGTCGGAATTGACTAATATAGCCAGCCAAGGACATTAGGATTGACAGGTGAATGAATTCCATCAATCAGACGACATCGCTTAACAACTTGTCCCGCATGCAGTCTTGTATAGTTGTAACTCCTTCATTGTCCATGCATGTCTCAGCGGCGAAGCACTCGATCGTTTCTACGCCATTCCTGGGCAGCGCACCACCCCCTCCTCCGCCTCCCCGTCCTCCCCGTCTCTAATTCCATTAAAATGCAATGCAATGCAAATATCTCTTATTTTTTCAAAGATATAGAGAGAACTATACTGTAATATTAGAGCCTATACGCCCCCCTCCCAGAGGCTACATTTGCACCTAATTGCCTAATGTGCTGTGATTTTTTTTTTTTTTTTTTTTACAATTTTTGATTTTACATTGAGGGCACCCCACACAATAATTCAGCAATTCAGCCATTATTTCCAGTGACAGGGGCTAATTTTTAAAATAAAAAACACTCCCAGTTACGCCTCCATGTCCCTTATCTCTCCCCTGCTTTTTACAGGGCTATCCCTCTCTCTCCCTCCTCCCACCCCCCACCCTCCCATTGGTTCCATTATAGTTGCAACAAAAAGGACATTTCACAATAACAATAACAACATAACGATGAATTAAAAATAAAATAACAAATAAAATATATAAACTATTTGCTTTTGCTGTGAAAAATGTTGAATCGTTTTTAAATATTTGAACACAAATCTTCTATTCTGAGGGTCCCTGGCTGCCACCAAATATTTTCAGATGGGTACACAGCTTATTTTTGTATCCCAAAGCCTTTGTGATTTTTGGGACATATTTACTAGTGTAATATCACTCATTTGCTGATAATATCTCATTTGGCTGACCAGTTGAAACACTTTTAAACTAATTATGGGACGATTCCTCCCCACCCCCTTTATACAGCACTTCACTTTATAGGGCAACACTGCACTAGTGGACAATAGCCTTATGTACTGTAAGTGGTCTGCAGCAGGTGAGCCACAGGAGTAGGCCATTTCACTGACATTCATTTGTGATTACTGCTGTGCGTCATGTAGCATGGTGCTGCACTCACCCAGCTGTCAGTGTTGGCTTAAAGAAAATGAATAGGTGGCGACAGAGCATTCCCCATGGCAGACAAACCACCTGAAATATATATGTTGGGCACGTCATTGTTGTCAAACATATTTAGGAAATGGCGGGGCTAACGCTCAGTCGAAACGCTCAGTCTCTATCCTTTTATTACTCTATATGACCTACAGCTGTTGTTCTGGCTTGTTGACGGCTTGTAACACAGTGGTTCTCAAACATTTCCGTCTCAATTACCCACAAATATAGTATTACGGACACCCATCTGAAAATGTTTTGTCAGAAGATTTATGTAAAAAAAAAGAAAAAGGCAAACATTGCGACACTTTTATAGCTGCTTGCTGTGCATGCTTTGCAGGCACCACACTGATGCATGCAGCACAACGGCACTGATGCATTGTTCACAACTGTATTGCACAACTATAAAAGTTTACCCTGAGGCTGTCCCCTGAACGAGGACAATCTGGAACAGCCCTTTCAGCTCACAACAGAGCACACACTGTGGTGTATCCTGGGATACTAGTTTAGCTTACACACCCCTCCTGTAGAATGGTATAGCCCGGAGGCGGATATAGGTTTAGATCAGATTGATACTAGAGACTGATTGATTGACATGTGACAAGACAAACTAAGCGTGTAATAAAAGCCTACTGATATAACCTCCTCGTAGAGAACCTTTGCTTCCCAGTGTTAGAATACACGACACACACAATGTCTTGTTCACCTTCTGTTTTGGCACAAAACCCAGTGCACATATTGTAGTTTGGTCTATTCTATATCGTCTCTGTCGGGTGGACTCACTAACAAACAAACTAAATGGAAACAAAATGAAAACTTGAGAGACTAAATATACTGACAATTTCGTCAACAGATAAAAACTAGACTAAAATGTTAGGAAGGGACTATACTAGTGGACAAGAGATCCAGTATAAGTAATTTTACACTTGGTTTCATGCTGAAAATAGCCGATCTACAAGCTCACAA
>NC_139714.1:4117659-4325159 GCF_964188405.1 Protomyctophum parallelum
TTTGATCTTTCATGATCGGTGAAAAGATGGGGAGTCTTACATTTTACATCATCATGGTGAAAGGATAAGTGCCTCCCCCGAAATCTAACATCAATTAAACATTGTTATAATATGTTGTCATTATTACATTATATATTATATTATACAGCTTTTCGTCATGTCACGTCTCACATTTGCCATTGACAACAAGAGCTCACTAGTTCACATGGGTGTGATTTTTAATCAGACCAGTGTGTGTCCAGTGGAAACCTCGTATGAATCTGATCTCAGGTCAGATTTTTCTTTTCATCTTGAAAGTGTCAGAACGATACTGATTTAGGAGACAACGCCTCCGGGCTTTACAGTAAGCAATATTCAGGAGCACAGAGGTGTTGGTGGGGTTGTGGTATTGCTGTGTGTGTGTGTGTGAGTGTGTGTGTGTGTGTGTGTGTGTGTGTGTGAGTGTGTGAGTGTGTGAGTGTGTGTGTGTGTGTGTGTGTGTGTGTGTGTGTGTGTGTGTGTGTGTGTGTGTGTGTGTGTGTGTGTGTGTGTGTTACAATCACAGCCTGGAGGAGCCAGCTAGCGTTCACAGTCAGCCACAATGTTTCCAGTGGAGCTATGATTATAACCTAACTATGCTCAGAGATGGGCAAAATACATTGAAAATGTATTTTGATACAAAATACAAATACTGGGTAAAAAAATGTATCTAAATACAAAATACAAAATACATCTTCCATCCCAGCGAAATACAAATTACAAAATACAAAAAAAGTATTTCAAATACGTATTTCAAATACATGTATTTCAAATACTGCCCATCTCTGATGGGCAAAATACATTGAAAATGTATTTTGATACAAAATACAAATACTGGGTCAAAAAATGTATCTAAATACAAAATACATCTAATTTCTTCCATCCCAGCGAAATACAAATTACAAAATACAAAAAAAGTATTTCAAATACGTATTTCAAATACATGTATTTCAAATACTGCCCATCTCTGATATGCTGCACACTGCCGGAGGGACTGAGAGGCTGAGGAGATAGTGAAAGTGTTTTTGTCAGTGCTAAACCCATTATCCCTACTTCTTTGCCTTTTTTTAATAGTTAAAATAGCCAATCTACAAACTGAGAGAGGGAGAGAGGGGGGGGAGAGGGGGGGGAGGGAGAGGCAGAGAGAGAGAGAGAGAGAGAGAGAGAGAGGGGGGGGGGGGGGGGGGGCAGGCAAGAGAAATAGGGGGATAGGGAGAGAGAGAAAGGGCGAAGAGAAGAAAGAAACAGAGTGTTGAGGTTTGTGAACAATGGCAGAGAAAATGATAGGCTTCATATCGAGGTCACATAATGACAGCAAATGGAGTCTGAATTAATTCATTCTTCTGGCACCTATAAAAAAAACTCCTCATACTGATGGAGACACAGAGGCTTTGTCTGCTCGGCTGTTATGAGCATTTTTATGCACTAAGATACTTGACTGTATGATAAGATACTTGACTGTATGCCCGCTGGCAATTACCAGTGATGGAAGAAGAAGTAAGAGGTAAAAGTAGAAATACCACAAGTGAATGGCCTGTTTTCAAAATGTCCTTGAGTAAATATTGAGTTTTGTAATAATGATCAACATCTTTATAGTAACTAAAGTTTTTAAATAATCATAGTGCAGTAAGTTGAGTAGAGTTCCAGAACATATGCAATTATCCCCATGTGCAGTGGTGGAAAGTAACATTTACTCATGTACTCATTATACTTTCACGCCACCTCATCTCACACTGGCCAATAGTGTATACCTTTTACTCCACTACAATCATTGAAAAACTTGAGTTACTTTGTATTGATTGATTGACTGAATACTAGTCAGAAATGTAAACAGCACGAGGTAATGGTATACAGTCAGACATTCAAGCTATAAAGCATAACACTTGTTTCCATTGTGGTCCTACATAGGTATTCAACTCATAAGCATGCAAAACTTAACACCATCAATATTTTGTTTATTATCACAAAGCAAACACATTCCCCAATTCAAGCCCTACAGGCCTTTTAGTTTATAATACTTGTAGACATTTTTTTCTGAGTATTGCTACGTAATAAAATGGGAGTTCTTGTGGTTATGCGTCTCTGTGCTGTGCTCACATAATGAAATTGCAGAATTGAGGACAGTGGTGAATGAGTTCTCGCCGTACCCTTCAAGGGGCCTGGCTGAAAGCCATATTTGGACAGCTGGAAGCCAAATGGTGTAATATTACCCATCGTGGCTTGAGTGACACGCACGCACGCACGCACGCACGCACGCACGCACGCACGCACACACGCACGCATGCACGCAGATTCTAAGGAACATAAACATGCACACATGGAGGCGGCCTATATGTCCTTATACAGACAATGTTAAGTGTAATGCTACGTTTAAATCCATAGATTTAATTATTTACATCATCCATTTTTATTTTTTTTCTAACTCTGAGATGTAGCCTATCAATATAACAACAAGGTACAATTGGTTACATTATTTGTACAATTTCAGAGTTAACATTTTCGCAGTCGGTGGACTGCCAGAATGAGTCCGGGGAATCCGCGGGACTCCAACCCCGGGACCCCACCGACTGCGAAAATGTTAAAGCTGTATTATGTCATTATTTTATCCAATCTGAAGTATGTTAACAGTATAATACACAATCAAGCGTTTGACGCAAATTTCTCCCCTGAACAGGCATGCAGGCTTTTCAGAGAGCTCAGAATTTCAGCAGCTTGCCGAAATGTACCCTTGGCTCGCCTCTATCCGGGATAGAATGGCAAAGTTGCATAGGGCAGCTTTAATTAGGCACAGAGGCCTCGAGTGGTCGACATTGCACGTTTTGAAGTTCATACGTACATAGAGTCACCACGAACAATAGCGGCATGTTAATCAGCCATCTGTATCAATCCGTCTTCATCTACACCAGTGGTGTTCAACCCTTTTCATGTCAAGGTCAATTTTTTTTTATGAGATCTACAGCCTCTCAGACCCAAAACATATACAGTAGAATGTTTTGTTGTCATTGGATACGATTTTGTCCACATACTGTAGGAGAGATAACAGGCAAACGATCGAAATAACAATTCTTCTACATTCTCTAATTGTGTAGAAGACTTCTTGGAAATTAAGTAAGGCAGACGTTTAACAATAATGCAACTCTTGAGAGCGTAAACATCCACAGTGTCCATTGAAACCTGGGGCATACAAATGGTACCTGCATCACCAGGGGTTTGTACTACACTCTTCTGTATAGACCGATTCCCAGAGGGTTTCCTGGGTGCGGTCATTACTGAGGTGTACCATTAAGCGCAACAGCACTGATTAGCTACACCTGGCCTACGGAGCACCTGCTCCATGGATTACACCTCAGTAATGGCCGCGCCCAGGGCACCCCTCTGTGAATCGGTCTATAGTCAGTCCGAGGGAACCCTGAGGGTTTCGGTGACCTTTGCTCCTTGTGGAGCTTAATTGCCAAAACATCAACACCTGTTCGGTGAGTCACAGACTAGACGGCAGGATATGAACATGAACACTAGTTTTCTGTGAGGTTCTGTGAAGTTATTCCTGGTTGGTTTGTAACCTTTTCTAGATCAGGAACCCTCTTAAAAAAGGTTTTAAAGAAAGGATAGCATATGGTTCTGTTTTTAGAACTCAGAATTCAAATAAATTCAACATCAAAAGTAGAAGATCTACATACAAGCTTGTGGATCATCTGCTACTTTTGATGCTTTTGCGTTACGCGTTACGGCTAGATCTATAGAACACACACAAAGTTAAAGATATATTTGTGTTTTATGGCAATGATTTGGTCAGCCAATGTTGTTTTCCTGGCTGTTTGCTTAGTGATCAAGCCATCGGAAACACCTGCTTGTTTGAGTTTCAGTCCTGTGAGTGTCATGAACATGAAGGGATCATTTGTCACCATGATTAAGTGGTGTGCGTGTGTACGCATGTGGTTAATGTGGAGACACACACACACACACACACACACACACACACTCACTGGCCTATTTCTTTGAATGTACTTTTAAACATGCATGTGCGAGGAAATGTTTACATTTGAGGTTTGCTCACGCCCTGGCCTATTTTTTTTCGGCCGAGGGCCCTACCGTGTGTGTGTGTGTGTGTGTGTGTGTGTGTGTGTGTGTGTGCATGTGTGCGTGCGTGTGTGTGTGTGTGTGTGTGTGTGTGTGTGTTTGTGTGTGTGTGTGTGTGTCTTGCGGCATTCCAAGGTGTGTATAGGTGTAAAGTTTAAAACCTAACACACCTGCAGTCTTTTTATGGAAGTGAAAACAGGGCTCCATTTGTTAAAAAGGGCTGGGCTTTCTCTTGCCAGAAAATATAGTGTACATTTCTGCTCTCACCACTTTCTCAATACCAGCTGGCACAGTTATGGCTGCATGAGTAAGCATGTAATCATTTAGATACTTGTTTTGCCACACATGTGAGTGAGCAAACTCTGTGTCAAGTCATCAATTGTGTCAGTCTGCATGCACACACAAAGCAACTCTCACAAAAGCCAAGCCAATACAGCTCACAAATCACGGCAAAACAGTACTGATGCCAACATCTTAAACCCAGCATTGGCAGCTGTTTTCACAATTTTTATTTTTATTTATTTTACTTCCATTACGTCACCCACAGTAAGAGTGTATTTTTACACTCAGACTTTAACACTGAATGGAATCAGGGGAAGCTGGGGGGGGTTACGGCCGTTCCCTGGCCCTGGACTCCAGGGGCCTGCATGGCCTTCCAGCTGTCAGATGATCACGATCACACAGTCACAGACCTTTACTTGGTCGCACTTTGCAAACCCTGCCTCTTGGTATGAGCAGCAGCCTCAAGGAGGAGCATTATCTCAGGGTGCTAGTACAAATGTCTATCTAAGTCCGGTAAGTAGACATAGAAATACAACTAGTGTTGACTAATCATTACAAGTGGCTCTTATTTTGAAGAGGAAGAGGAAGTCCGTTTCGGTTGTAGCCAAGCTGCCATGACAAGTTTTCATGATGCCGGCATCTAACCAAGTAGTAAACAAGAATCCACATGGATTAAACACAAGTTTTAATTTAGCCAAAGTGCATATATTTACGATATGAATGGGACTATATGGGACTTAAAAAATGTATACACTTTGGAAGTACGTTAAACATGGAACCAGCTCTGCGGCATTATAGGTGAGTAGTTCATTGTATAAGTCTCATAATTTATGCTGGCTCACGGTGGTAAAATCATCAAAATCACCCTGTATATATTTCGTCCATTTGAAAATAGCCGATCTGCTAATTCCAAAAGATTTCTTTAATACTAATGCTGTCAAAGTTAACACGTTATTAATGCATTAACGCAACACCTTATTAACGGCACTAATCTTTTTATCGCATTAACGCAACAAAAAAAAAACACAGCGATTGGCAGGCGTGATGTTGAGGAATACATGGTTCCTGCAATGCACTCCCTTCCCAGACCCCTTGTTAGGATGTTTTAAGTGGAGTAACAGCCTTCCATTTACATTTCACAAAGGTTTTGCTCGTGTCGTACGTTTCAGTCCAAAAAAGCTTGAGAAACCTGTGCTTTTCATCCAATTCATCCATCCCGACCAAAAGCAAAACCCTAATTTTGCATCGCATTGTAAACAGCTGTGCCTCGTTATAGCCACACACGTTTCTAACTTGCGGTCACAGTCGCGATACTTTTCAGTTGTGTGGTAGGCCTACTTGTTTATGGATTTAACTGTAACTGAAAGTTCTGTCTCCCAGTCACGGAGCTGGGACTGACAGTACACACACAGAGACTAGTGACGGAGCAGCAGCAGCAGCCAGATGCACCAGCTACTGCTAGCTACTAGAAGCCAGAGGTGTTGCCAGTATAACTCTATGGCAGAAACAAGCCACCTAGGTCTATACAAAATAAGACAAAAAGAAGCAACACTGGTCGTTTTTGGCCAGTGTTGCCAAATAAGTGATTAGTAAGTAATTGTCTCCACCAGGCCGAAGGCATGGGGGGAGAGTATGTTTTGCACTCCGTCCGTCCGTCCGTCCGTGTGTCCGTCCGTCCGTGTGTGTGTCCGTGAGCAGCTAATCTCCGGCCGGTCGATGCCAAATTTTGCACACACACTCCCTGGATGACAAAGATGAACCTCTGCCCCAAAATTTCCAGAACGGCCTGTTATAGCGCCACCAGGAGGCCGCTTTGTGCAAAACAAGTTTTTGCACAGTACACCTACAGATTTTGTCCAAACATCGCGCAAATTGGTACACAGTCTCTCTAGTTGCATTTGTTTTCCTCAACAAAATGACATGAACATTGTTGCAAAAAACATACAAATGGACTGTGTCAAATGGCTGTGTTGTCTATTCTTATTGCATTTGTTTTCCTTTTTGTTGCAAAAAACATGTTTATATTACTCCTAAACATTTTGCCAAACATCACACACACTCCTATCCTCCTGGTGGAGACCTGTGCCCAGAAGGGCACTTTTTCTAGTTTAATTTAATTTATAAGCGATTTTGGGATTATTTTTGTAAATTGAAAAAATATTGGGGGTCCTTTGCTCTTGGCATGAAAATGTTTGAGAACCACTGCTCTAAAACAATATTAGACAAAGTTTGAGCCACAAACACATTGCTCTCTCTTCTCCTTTTGTATAAATTAAATAGGCCTAATCATGATTCTGCTTATAGAGAAGTAGCCTATGTTAGTTTGTTTTATGGAAACAGTTGTTTGTGTTGAATGTGCTAATTGCACAGAATTATTCAAAAGAGAGAAAATGGGCAAGCCATAAAATAATGCACATTGCACTTGTCTTTGGAAAAAAGGTAAATAAAAAAAGTAACATTAATGTTGTCAAACCTGATCGGAGCATCTCTACAATACAGCGTTTTCTTTCAGTTCATCATTGAATTTAGAGCAAAAAAGGTTTTGCGATTAATTGCGATTAACTACACAAATCATGCAATTAATCGCGATAAAAAAATGTAATCGCCTGACAGCACTATTTAATACATTTGAAAACCTGTGATATGGGACATTCTGCATATAGAGTATGCAAGTACATTTTGACACCAATACCTTTGTACCTTCACTCAAGTCAATTTTGAAATCTGGACTTCTACACATGCGAGCACTTTTTGTATCACCGGTTGTGTTCACCGCCGCCGCCACAGTGTTGCATAATGCATGAAGGAGAGACTGGAGGTCACCACCACCACCAGGCCTACTAAATATAACACCGTTGTATCAGCATTCTCTATACTATACTACTGCACTGGTTCCCACCAGGCCTACTAAATATAACACCATTGCATCAGTGTTCTCTATACTAGAGAATTGTTTGGAGTCTCCCCAAGATGATTATATAGCTTCATCATGTGCAACACTGTTTTCTCACTTAACAGTAAACAAGCCGACATACAGTGACAATTTACTGACCTTTAAGACCTTTTTAATACAAAAATAGTCCAATATTGCAATATGTTCAGCATGCAGCCGATAGTAAAAACCCATAATGGCTGGGGAACCTAGTCAAACTAAATGTAGGCCTATTGTAAGGTGGTTCCCAAGTTCAAATTATATTACCGGTATATTATTTTGGCGGGTCACGGCCTGAAAAGGTTGAGAACCCCTGTTCTACAGCGTCGAAGCCAGTGTAACCCGAGGTCGCAATGCTTCTTCAGTACGGACTGAACTGATAAAGCTGCTCTGTAAACACACCGCAGTTTGCTTTGTCTGAGAAAAAGATAAACCAGAAAAACTGCCACTGTGTGTGTGTGTGTGTGTGTGTGTGTGTGTGTGTGTGTGTGTGTGTGTGTGTGTGTGTGTGTGTGTGTGTGTGTGTGTGTGTGTGTGTGTGTGTGTGTGTGTGTGTGTGTGTGTGTGTGTGTGTGTGTGTGCGTGTGTGTGTGCGTGTGTGTGCGCATGCCTCATTGACCTGAGGTGCTACGTCTGCTTTGGGTTATTTGTGTTTGAGCCACGGTAGCAAACAAGGGCAGCGCTCTTCAAGTAGGCTACTAAGTTTGACATAATCATTTGCGTTTTTAGAGACAACAGTCCCACCCTCTACGGAAAGCCTCCAGTGATCTTAATGTCATCACACCACTAAGAAAGCAGAGAAGAACTGCAAAAAGGTAACATAGACAGGGGAGATCTAATCTTGTATGTTCAGACCCATAAATAAACACTTTTGCTTGTTTGGTGTGCGTGCATGCATGTCTGCGTGCATGCGTGCGTGCACGTGTGCGCATGTGCATATACATGTGCTTGTATGTATATGCACATGTGAAATGGCCCATGTGATCAGTCATGGATCAGCTGAGCGGCAGTGCGTGCGGCGGTGTCTGTCTGTGCTGAGGTCAGCAGGAAATTCCCACAGACCCCCTGAGTGTAAACACAGCTGCCTGGATCAGCAGCTCAGGAGGGGGGGGGGGGGGGGGGGTGGGCGGGGCCCGGGGGGCGGTGGCCTGGGGGTGTGAGGCAAGGCGAACAAGGTCACATAAGTGTGGGGATTGAGTGCATAGAGTTATGAAGGATATATATTTTGAAAATATATGTTATTTTCAAATATCCGATGTATCTGAAATATACTAGGCACTTTAAAACTATACTGTATATCTGCGTACAGCTATACAGTAGCTGTACGCCCCTACTCCGACAGCCGACCTACAGCGTCACACAAAAGCATCAAAGTAGCAGATCCGCAAGCTCGAGCTTGTAGATCTGCTATACTTTTGCTACATTTGAATCCTGAAAAGTGTAACGGTGTTTCCAGCCGATCAGAGACGATGTACTTCCGTGTAGCAGCCTGTGAGGGCTCGCAAAGTACAGTCGATGATGTAGCCTACACAACAATTTGTTGTCTGCAGACGTGCATGCACCCATGAGCCAGAGCAACACCGGCTGCAATCAATAGTAGAATGCGGACATCCCGGACTACACTACTACACTACTAGTGTTGTACTCTACAGAGTCTACACTACAACACTAAAATGTCCTGGTCCCAGTCACTGCCAAATTGCCCCGGTTACCGCAATTATAATAATAACACTTGCAATGGGGAGGTTACATAGATGTTTGTCTTGTGCTGGCCTGTTGAAAAGTGCAGTCAATTCAATTCAAATGAGCTTTAATTATTGGCATGAGAAATCATAGGTTTTTGCCAAAATCTAATAAAACAGTTGAAAATGCATAAAGTAGTTGGAGGGTGTACAGCATTGAGTAAACTGAGGCCTACAGTATGTCACATTGTCATTTAACAGCCGGTATAAAGCTTTTTTTTAACGAATAGCACCAATCTTTTGTTGTCATTTTGTGTGCTTTAAGTGCCATTTTATCCTGACGAACAGGTGAAAATAAAAATGAAAATAAAAAAAATAATGCTAAAGAAATTGTCAAAAGTAACAGAAATAGCCGCTCTACAAGCTCACACAATATGGCCACCCCGATAAAGTCTGTATTATACTAGCCATCTATTCCTGTAGAAGTGATGGCTCATGAACAATGAACAGTGAGTGGCTCCTCACTGACGTGTGAATCAGAAGGTTCTGATTATATCACAAAGTTGGGAGCTGCAGACACACGCTTTGAAGAGCGAAAGCAACGCAATACAAGGCACACAACCTAATGACCTTCCTGCGGCCAACTAAGGACTCATGCCATGACAAGAGAGAGACCATTGTGAGAGAAACACATTACTGTAACTTGCGACAATTATTTCTGTGCATTCCTGAAGAATGCTATACAAGAATGATAATACATTCCTTCTGCAAAGCGTTGAGAGTTTTTTTCGCCTTCTATTCAACTTAACAAACCTTCCGATCACTTAAAGTTCAAGTGGATAGCGACGGATCAGAATCAACTATTGTCACATCAGAGGTTTACAGGTGCAAGCTCCATCGTTTTTATTGTCGTTAGGAAGAGAGCATCACACCATAAAGGGAAGGATATAGATCTACATACTGTATATACACATAGCATAATCCAGCTGTAACAGTAGAGGTTAAGACATGGTGCATATACTGTAGGCACAAAGGTGGTAGCACTTGTCAAATCTGGGAATACATTTCTTACCAAAACATTTCTTCACCAATGTGTTTGTAAAGGTGTCTAGTTTCTATACTAACATTGGTTTCTGTGCTGTTAACTTTTCTAGGTAGTTCATCACCTTTCACCTAGTAGGCCCTATGTGTAATGGAGATCAATGTTCTTTTGCTTAATTAGTAATTCTCCTCACCTGGTAGCTTCACCAGGGTAGTTAATGAAGTGATTAGTTTGGTCAGAGTCAGTTCAGTTCAAGCCAGCACACTGTCAAGAGCTCTCTCACTGCATGTTGAGTTAACCCTTTCAGGCCTTGGACAGGATAAGTCTGTAAGTTTGTGTGTTTTTTGTTAAACTTTATGGCTCTTTAAGCATATCTTGGCTCTTAAAGCAATATGCTTGATATTTTCTAAAATGTTGATTGCATTTAGTACAGTGAGTACAACATGTTCTTTTTCATGTGTGATGCATACAAATAAACAATAACTATGTTTGGTTTATGATTGTACAGTATATGACACCAATGTTGTGTTTTCTATTTTTTCTGTATTGCAGTTTTACAATTTATTCATCAGTAAAGAACCTAAACCAAGTCACTGCCTTTTGGAGCTTTATTGGGAACTTTGTTAGCTGTCTGCCAAGCCATACAGAATGTACACCAAACGTATAGTAAGGGCAGAACAGCACAGTGGGCTTCACAGAAAGACATGGCTCAACACTGCAGTTTATTCTCTTCATCATGTCACATTCAAAAGGTGGTGAAGAGCTCAAAACCAATCAGTAAAAGCACGTGCTAAAGCACAAGCTGCACTTGTCAAAATAGCCTATGCACACAAGGAAGCAGCAATATTAAAACAACAAGCTGATCTACAAGCTAATCTGCTGTTGCTAAAATCAGAGGAAGCTGCAGAAATTGCATCAGCTGAAGCAGACGCACTAGAATCATGTGTTCTAGAAGATGAAGTGCTTCAGCAGCAGCGTCGCCAGGACGAAGTTCTTCAGCGTCGCCAGGACGAAGTGCTTCAGCAGCAGCGTCAGCAGGACGAAGTGCTTCAGCGTCGCCAGGACGAAGTGCTTCAGCGTCGCCAGGACGAAGTGCTTCAGCGTCGCCAGGACGAAGTGCTTCAGCGTCTCCAGGACGAAGTGCTTCAGCAGCAGCATCAGCAGGACGAAGTGCTTCAGCGTCGCCAGGACGAAGTGCTTCAGCGTCGCCAGGACGAAGTGCTTCAGCGTCACCAGGACGAAGTGCTTCAGCGTCGCCAGGACGAAGTGCTTCAGCAGCAGCGTCAGCAGGACGAAGTGCTTCAGCGTCGCCAGGACGAAGTGCTTCAGCGTCGCCAGGACGAAGTGCTTCAGCGTCGCCAGGACGAAGTGCTTCAGCGTCGCCAGGACGAAGTGCTTCAGCGTCCCCAGGACGAAGTGCTTCAGCAGCAGCGTCGCCAGGACGAAGCGCTTCAGCAGCAGAGTCACCAGGACGAAGCGCTTCAGCAGCAGAGTCCCCAGGACGAAGTGCTTCAGCAGCAGAGTCGCCAGGACGAAGCGCTTCAGCAGCAGAGTCGCCAGGACGAAGTGCTTCAGCGTCGCCAGGACGAAGTGCTTCAGCGTCGCCAGGACGAAGTGCTTCAGTGTCGCCAGGACGAAGTGCTTCAGCAGCAGCGTCGCCAGGACGAAGTGCTTCAGCAGCAGCGTCGCCAGGACGAAGCGCTTCAGCGTCGCCAGGACGAAGCGCTTCAGCAGCAGCGTCGCCAGGACGAAGCGCTTCAGCAGCAGCGTCGCCAGGACGAAGTGCTTCAGCGTCGCCAGGATGAAGTGCTTCAGCGTCGCCAGGACGAAGTGCTTCAGCGTCGCCAGGACGAAGTGCTTCAGCGTCGCCAGGACGAAGTGCTTCAGCGTCGCCAGGACGAAGTGCTTCAGCAGCAGCGTCGCCAGGACGAAGTGCTTCATCAGTAAAGAACCTAAACCAAGTCACTGCCTTTTGGAGCTTTATTGGGAACTTTGTTAGCTGTCTGCCAAGCCATACAGAATGTACACCAAACGTATAGTAAGGGCAGAACAGTTTCTATTCAACCACCCTAGGGGATTTTTTGACAGCTGCTGAAAGTTGGGCTACCATCAACAACCAATATAAGGCAAAATGTTGTAAATTTCATTATGCTTTAAGCAGTGTTGGGTATAACGGCGTTTAAACAAACGGCGCTACCTAACGTCGTTATTTTTTTCAGTAACGGGTAATCTAATTAATTACAATTGTCATTGTTACAACGCAGTTACCGTTACTGACAATGAAATGTGCTCCGTTATTATGTTGTAGCGTCCCCAAGCTTTCTGTTACCACGGGCCGGCTGACAGTGTGTGTGTGTCTGTGACTCTGTGTGTGTGTGTGTTTGTGTGTGCGTGTGTGCAATGGGACTGCTGCTGCTGTTTCTCCTCCTGCTGCTGCACACATGAAGCCCAACACACACCGGCTCCGTCCGTCGCGCCGCGTCGCCTGGTGCGCCGATAGAATCAGTTCTATTTTCCAGTCGGCGCCGCGCGGCAAGGCGCCGCGCCGCGTCGGACGGAGCCGGTGTGTGTTGGGATTCACACACGGTTAGAATAAAACAAACATAGCAGTCAGTTGTGAAAGCTTGATGCTACACAGACCATGCTAATGCTAAAGCTAATGTTGACAGCCTGACTGCATGCATGCTTGAGAGAGAGAGAGAGAGAGAGAGAGAGATAGAGAGAGATGCAGGGGAGGGCCTCTCGTGTGTGTGTGTGTGTGTGTGTGTGTGTGTGTGTGTGTGTGTGTGTGTGACTGACCACTGACCAGTTCTGAGCCAATTTGTGTCTTTAATTAGACAGTATTGTCTACCAGTTGTCTTGTCTGAAGTTGTTGGACTTTTGAGGTCCAAAAAGTTTGAGAGCCACTGGTGTAGGCAATTACACCTGGTTTACTGTTGAGGTTCAATGAATATTATATTGAAGTGCAATACATATATTGAAGTTGAAATGTATTTCTCCCTCATGGCAAAAGGTTATTATTCTAGTCTTATGTGTAAGTTGTAACTTGTAAGTACCTGTCTATGCTGTTCTACTCTATGCATCTTGTGAAACCTGCTCCCAAAAACAATCCAAATTCTTAGACATATTACAACTTTTTTTACGCAAATAGTTACTTTTCCTAGTAACTAGTTACTTTTACAATAGAGTAATTCAGTTACTAACTCAGTTACTTTTTTGGAGAAGTAACTAGTAACTATAACTAATTACTTTTTTAAAGTAACGCGCCCAACACTGGCTTTAAGTAGCATGTGACATGTCAAACTAGGGGGTTAAGATTCTGGATCCATTCCAAACATTAGTTTTGCACGAAAAAAAACCTCTTTGTGCTATGGCCAAAATTTCAGCAGCTGTCAAAAATTCCCCTACGGTGGTTGAATAGAAACCAATGTGGGATATCTTAGGTGGTATTTACACGAGGATGGTGTTCATATAAAACGTCAAAATAAAGTATCGTTTGCTGCTGTCATTTAGACGAGAACCGTGTTCTCAGGAGGTGAAAACGCAACGAAGTGAAACCACCTCCCAGAGTGGAAATCTTTGAGAACACCGTTTCCTATGGTCTCCATATAAACAGGCAAAACGGTGAATCCGCAAAACTTATGACATCATGGCTCACGCTGGCTCACAGCGCATATTTTTATTACATTGATGCAGAGCCATATCATTATGATATAATGGAGTTCCTGAACAAGCCTCCCTCCTCGCCTACAAAGTGCTGCTCATCAGCGATGGTGAATGTAAAACCATGATGTAAATAAAAAGCCTTGTGATAGACGGCAGCCGCGGCAGCAGCGTTTATGTAGCCTAATGTATTATAAAATATATACCATCCCGTGGCGCGCTTTGCCTGCATGCTCTGGGGCTGCCCAGAGCAGTGTTGCGCCGCTTGCAAATTTAAGACCATCTCTTCAAAATAAGAGTATCCTCTAGAGTATTGAAAAAAAGTTTAATTTGCACATTAAAACTACAAATTAAGCATTTAAATGATGCTATAAGACACACATTATGTTTCTGTGTTATTTAATTACTTATTTTTACACAGCAACATAATGTGTGTCTTTAATGTAATGTAATAATAATACTAATAATGTAGTGTAATCATTATTTAATTAACGACACTTTTATTCTGAAAGCAACCGGATGTCTTAAATTTGCTCGCTCTCAAACAGGAAGTTCTAGATTTGCCAAAAAGACGGAGCCGTGTTGCGCAGGCTTGTGAAGGGGTTCTTCTTCTTGTACGTGGGTGACCTGTCTATTTGGCAGCCCGTTATCGCCACCTAGCGTCATTATAGCATAATAGCACATTATAGCATAACGTGTGCGTTCTCGTGTAAAGGGTAAGAAAAAATGAGAACGCAATGGGACTTTGACGTGTTATATGGAGATGGTCGCCGTCTAAAAGAGGCCTTAGTATACCTTACCTTACAAACACATTGGTGAAGAAAATTCTTGGTAAGATATATATTCCCAGATTTGATTAATTATCCTCTGACTTTTGGTAGGTCCACAAAGCAGCACCTATGTGCATGAGATGAAATATTAGACAGAGTAGACAAGTTGTTTCCAAACCTAGACCCAAAAGAGAAAGAGAGGACACAAACTAGTGGAAATAGCAGATACAATAGCAGAAATACAGAATAAAGTTCAGTTTTTGTTTATTTTTCATCCATTAAAAGGTTATTTCTTTTTTTTAAGTTAAAGGGCCACTTAAAATTTAAGGGCCATAAAACATTATGTTAATGACGTTTAGAAGATTTAGAACACTTTCCTGAGGTTTTTATATGTGTAATATGTGGTTTTAGATATTTTAGTATTTCAAAGTGCCTGTGATCATGTCATATACACTGGTCTCACTTCCTTCCTGTTGGCCCAATTCCAATTGCCTCCCTCAAGCCCTGCACCCTCACTGACTTAACACACATTTCCTGCCACACCCGTCTTCTGACGGGTTCAAAGGGTTATCTCTTACCTGCCATGCCCGTCTTGCGACTGGTTACGACCCCCGTTTACGGCAGGCCTCTTACAGCACCCGCCTATGACCTGAACGGCATCACAGGGGCGTATGCACACCTGGTCCTTTCTGAACTCGGCCCAGCCAAAACATAGTGGCTGTATTGTGTTTTATCAGTGTGAGCAGCGGAGCGGAGACTGTCAAGACACTGTGGGCACGTTCAGAAATACCGCACTCGATCGCGAGGCGGGCCGTGTGTGTGTGTGTGTGCACGTGCATGTGTGTGTGTGTGTGCGCGTGCGTGCGTTTGTGTGTGCATGTTTTGGACTGGAGGTCAACATGGTTGAAGGTCAGAGTTCAGAGGTTGGGGGTGGGGGTCATGGCCGTAGCAACGGCGAAGGAGACTCGAACGGCCCGGGAGGGTGCACTTTAGAGGCGTCCATCTTTGTTTAAACGGCAGATTTATTCTGGGAAGCGGCTGAGAAAGAATTCTATTGAAAACAGAGGCGTGGTGTGTTGTTGCTCGACAAAACAAATCCACCACCCTCTCCTCTCCTGTTTCATGGGAGCATCTTATCCCACCACCAGACCTCCCTGAGATGACTTATCATCAGTGGTGGAAAGTAACAACACACTACGTCCATGTCATGTCTTCAGATAGGGAGGCACGGCATGGACGGAGGTGGAGGAAAAGAAAAACAGTTGAGAGCAAGCAAGAAAAGCATGCTTCCACGTGAGGTACAGTAGATCATTGTGGCCCAGCAATGTTCGTAATAGGGCAATTTTTAAAGCGTGGAATCTTTTCTCAACATCTCAACACACGATGTACACATACATGTGTATGTATGTGTGCAAAGTTTAGCCGCAATCGGATTCTGCGTTCATCATTTGGGGCATTTTGTTCAAAATGGGCCACTCCTGCGACCTTTGGAAGCCTGGTAGGCCTATATGAAAAGTCTTGGTTTAATGACTATAGAGATACTGTGTACCAACTTGATATTTGAACAAAATCTGCGGGAGTACTGTCCAAAAATGTGTTTTGCTAAAAGACTATAACAGGCCCATGTCAAAGATTTTGATGCTTTTGTGTGACAATGTCTAGTATGAAGTAGGTCATTCATTTATGAAGAAATCACACCTGTGAGTGGTGAAAATCTGTGTGGGGGCCCCCAGGGGATCCCCAAAACTTCTAGACCCACAGGAACGCGCCCAGGGTGTCGGCCTGGTTCCGGTGAGCTGCCCTGTGTCCGAAATGGTCGAGAAATGACAGTTCGGGGGTCGCCGGGGCCGGGGGGTCCATCCAGTGCCAAGGGGGGGCGGGGCGGTTCCGACCCCCGAACCGGTTGAGAAATGACAGAGTTACCGTGTGGGGGTCCTCAGGGGGTCCCTGTACTGTACTGTACTGTACTGTACTGTACTGTACTGTACTGTACTGTACTGTACTGTACTGTACTGTACTGTACTGTACTGTACTGTACTGTACTGTACTGTACTGTACTGTCACACCCAAAATCACGTAATGGTTGCTAAACACTCCTGTCATGCAGCTGTGCAGTATGAAGCTCATCACCTGTTGTTACTCTAAACAGACATACACGCACGCTTGCATACAAAGGCACACTCATTGCTGTTCAATGGAGTGGTTGCACCACTCAAAAACACAAAGTATAGAGATAGGAACATTTCTAGTCCGACAGATTTGTAGGCCTACTGTGAAATGGGTTCATGTGTTTGGGCCGCCATACTAACACTAAAACCAAACCTAAACTCACAGGAAGCCACTGGGTAGTTTCAACCTGCCACGGGTTAGTTGTAACCATAGACGCATGTCGGGAGTGGCGGTGTTGTCGAGCTAATGCCTGTTGGACTGTTACTATGTGTAACCAACGTATGCACCCCCTGTGAAACACTCCACAAAAGCCAAAAAACAATGCTCTCTCTCTCTGTCTCTCTCTCTCACACACACACACACACACACACACACACACACACACACACACACACACACACAAACACGCACGCATCAAAGGTCAGTGGGATGTGGTGTGTGGGTCTCAGACCAGATCAGAGGGGTGCACCAGGGCGGTTTTCATTTACTGGGAACAAGTGAGCTCTATGTCTGGTGGTGGCGAACTCAAAAAGGACACGGGGAAAAACACCATGGAGTGAGATCATGTGTGTGTGATTGAGTGAACAATATATGGAGATATTAAAGTTAGTATGTACACTGACAGTGACTTTTCTAGCCTTTAAGGCCGTGACCCTGCTAAATCATCTGATTTGAAATGGGTACTCATGATCAAAATAAGAACATTTTGATGTTATGTATAAGAACAAAAAATGTAGTTGACAGTTTGGCCAATGTTTTACCAGTTTTTATAATATAGCTTGTTGTTTAATTTTGATGCAGTAATGGTCTTCTTCTATTCTTTCTATGTATGTTGGTGGTATTAAAGAGGTTTTAAAAGTCCTTAAATCATTACGGTCCACGTGTCTTTGAGCAAGACACTGAACCCATAACCGCTCCTGATGAACCAGCGGATTCGACCGTTATCTCTGCATTGGATCGGTGAAATCATCCGTTATCAGCACCTTCGAATAGGGCCAGTATGGCCATACTGGCATACTCACCCTTGGCTAAACGTGTCATTTCCAACTCTATTGTCGGCGCATGGAAACTAGGGGCTACTAATATATACTATTCTCTGCCTATCTTGCATGGTTTCCTCCACCGTCAGTGTGTATGGGTGAATGTAATGCACACATTTGTCAGACACTTTGCATAAAGGCACTATATATATTTTAAATTCTATACTAAAATAAGGAATACATTTCCCAGAATTCTGCGCAAAGCAACGCGCTCCCATGTCATGTTGCATGCAGCTATGTTTGCTGCACAGCAGTGTAAAAATAACACATTTACATAACCACATTCGGTACACAATTACATTATGTTTGTGCTAAAGTATATTGTGATGAATGCAGGGATAGGAGGCAGACAGGGAGGGGCAGATGGTTTGGATGGAGATCTACAAACTAGAGTCACAGTCATTTGCATAACCAAATTATTTGAAATCTCCACCTAACAATGGCTATCGGTGGTTAACTCATGTGACCTTTTGTGAGCTTATATTATATCTGCTTTTTCCTTTTATTTATGCTTGGAGATTTTCAAGAACTTCTGTAAAAACTGTTTGCCTGCTATATGATAGGCCCAAAATAGGGAAGCCAGTTTGAAAGTGCAGGTGAATGAATAAAATAATATTTTAACCAATCTGTATGGTAGAGTATGTAAATACATACAATATAAATGGTAGCCTACATCTGCAGTGGTTAGAGGTGGTCTCCCATAAATAATGCTTACACTTTTTTCAGTGGTGCCTACTGCCTCCGCTCCATTATATAGCTGTGTGTCCCCCATTGATTGATTGATTGAAATATTTATTAACAGTTTGTAGAATTTACAGTACATTTTAAGCACAAACTCAATACAAAGACTGTTAACTGTGAGTGGACGACCCAATTAAGCATTACACTTGTTTACAACAGGGTCCACATTGTTCAATTCATCAAAACATTTAGAGACATACAAATAGACACTTCTATGTAGCTAAAGAACAGAACAGGAATTCATCATATAGGAAGCAAAAAGGGAAAAGATACATATACAGTGAGGGGAAATGGGGTGGGGGGGGGGGGGAAGTGTGTACGTAAGTATATGCGTCCCAGCACGGAAAGCTGCAACACAATAACTACGTCATTTCTCGACCGTTTGGACGCGGGAAGGCTCAGCGGAACTATTTTCAAATGTTTTTAAAATGGCAGTAAAAAAGGAAAGGTTTTGGACATATCGGCCTACGATTTTCACTCGACAGCATTCATTTATTGTTCTATAGGACTACATTGAAAACCAGCTCTGGCAGCTTCTCTACTGTTAATTGTGTAATTGATAATACGTTTCCTCGATTGTTTATACGATACTTGATATCACAACACTATTACTGGATGTTTTCTGAATTTTGGGGGCAGGGCAGCTTAGCTGTTCAAACCTCCAAGATTTATATCATCTTAAAGTGTTATTTGTGAGAGTGCCAAATTATAACATCTTTTCCAGCTTTAGCAGTGATGAATGCCCAATTTGCCCATGCTCAGACAGACAGACATGGAGAAGGATGCTAAAAACAATCTATGTAAATGTCGACTACAGCAGATCAAGGTCCTTACTCTGATATATATGAGGCATCAGCGCCCTCTGGCGGTCATTTAAAGACAGCAATTCAATGTGACTAAAGATTTGACTTATGGACAATAAAACATATGCATTCTTTTTTATATATATATAAATATTTATCCCACGATTTTGCAACCCATTTTTTCACAGTGTCAAAACATATTCATTCTGTTTACCAATAGTGGAAATTAACTAAATACTTTTAATCAAGAAGGCCTAAGCTTTATATTTCTGCTCCATTCTAACACTTTAGAATTTTTTTATTCAGACCTTTTAGTTGTAAGAAGAGTATGTTTAAATAGTGTTATTGCTACTTTTAGTGTTCTTGCACTATACTGCTGTGGACTCTTCATAGAACATACTGTGTGTGTGTGTGTGTGTGTGTGTGTGTGTGTGTGTGTGTGTGTGTGTGTGTGTGTGTGTGTGTGTGTGTGTGTGTGTGTGTGTGTGTGTGTGTGTGTGTGTGTGTTTCTGTGTGTGCGTGCCGCGTGTATAGGAATACAATGTAAATTTATAAACGATATCAATTATACAATTATGGTGGTTGCATTTTGTCTCCCTGCTCTTCTAAGTCTCACCAAGACACAGGATCTGACTGAATTTGAATTTTGACCTGATGGTCAAGATTCCATGTATGCCCTGAGCAAGCAGGCAGGCTCAATTAGATCAATAATTGTAAAGATTCAAATCCCTGGTAGAAGAGCAAAGTTACATAGTGCAACTTTAACTCATTTCAGATTAAAACTTTCATATCCAATGCTAGATTGTGCATCGATGGCGGAGGAAACCATGCAAGGAACCAACCTGCACATCGGGAGCAAATAGGGGTTCAGAGTCTTGCTCAAGGACACTTTGACACTAACTCTGGGGGTGCCTGGGATCGAACTGGGAACCTTGCTGTTGCCATCCGGCCACTCTACCCCTGAGTCACTGTCACACCCTGTTGACTCATGACTCTTAAAAGCAGGTAAGTGATTTTCTTTGGTTAAGATAAGTGTTAAAAAGCTCTATATTGTCATATTGTGATGTTTGTTCAGTAACAGGAGCCTCCATGTCTCTCCAGCTTTTTATTAACTTTTTTTTAGGAATATTTAAAAAAATAATACTTTTTTTTTACCGATTTTGACCCCCTATGATTTATTTTTTTGTGAAGTCAGGATGAAATAGTAAGGAAGAGATTGATTGATTGATTTATATTTTATTGCACAGCATGGGTACATTTCAAACGAGGTCAATACAAAACCTGTTACTTTGTGGACGAACCATGATTAAGCATTTACGCTTGTTTACAACAGGGTCCACCTTTTTTAAATTAATCAGAACATTTGACGTACAAAAATACACTTCTATAAAAGAAAACACAGGAAGTCATCATATGAAGAAAGTAAAAAAGGGAAAAACATGTACAGTATGGGGAGAAAGGGGCGGGGGAGGGGGTGGGGGACGACGACTCAGACTTAATTTACAGGGGCCAGTTTTAAATTGCAACCGTCCGGATAGGTGCTCTTTGAGAGCGGTTTGAAGGAGTCAAGAGATTCACATGTCTTAATGTCTGTTGGTAGGGCATTCCACATTTTAGTGGCATAGGAGCGGAATTAATTTAATCCTTTCATTGTTTGAGAGGACCTCAAGTTGCCATGTATTCCTGTAGGGCCTACAGCAATATATTTTCATGAGACATATTTTATTTCATGGAATATTTTAAACATTATGTAAAATATATACTCATGTTTAGTGATGGTGTGACAAAATGTATGTTTAGTGTTCTAGGGCTATTTTTTCAGGTCGGGATTCCAATTTTATCCAATCAGGATAGAGAACTGGAGGATACAGATTAAACATGTGGAATTATGTGATGACACAAAGCAGAGAGCAGACAAAATTGGAACTGAAACACTATAAAGATTCTCCTGATTGGCTGAAATTCTGTCACCTGCCTGCCAATGTATGTTCTGTTTATTAAAGAGCTGGAGAGACAGGGAGACCCCTGATACTGAACAAACACTATAGCAATGATTACCATCAGAATATAGTCATTTTACTTTTTTAACAAAAAAATAAAAAAAATAAAAGAACAAAAATTTAAATTTTTAACCAAAGAAATATCACTTATTACCCTATACTTTTAACATTTGAATTGTTGATTGGTTCACCACATTTCCTGCTTTTCCTGCGTTCAAGGAAGCTTTGAGAAGGAAAGGACATGGTCACGTGACTGGGCATGACACTTTCATGGATGCTTTCATGGGAGCAAAACTACACCCGGAAGTTTGGCAGAATGCATTGGAGTCGATGAGAGCTCAGTGACCAGCTCATGAACAAACACTATTTCTGAATGACTGAGACCTTTTGTACTATATAGTAATCGCTTCTGGAAGACAACAGAAGACATATAACACATTATTGTCTGTTGTGTTGCTTTTTGATGTGTACACTGTGTAATTTTTATAGAGGTATGGTATCTAAAGAAACAAAGTACCTTTCTGAATGCACCAAGTATCGCGAGACTTCCCACCGTTTCCTGTCTGGCAGCTAAATCTCACGATATCTCAGAGCCAGAAACGATACCTGCTGCCATTTAGATCCTCAGATAAAAGTATATACTGTGCACTGTGCACATCGAAAAGCAAGTGATTATAAATAACCTGCATGTGATATATATATATATATATATTCCTGAACCGATTATATATCTCAATTGTTCAGAAATAATATTTTTATGCTTATGAGCTGGTCCAGCCGGCTCCATTCACTGCCATGTATTCATTGAACTTCCGGTGTGAGTTTGGCTCCCATGAAAGTGTCCATGAAAGTCTCATGGCGCAGCCCAGTCACGTGACCATTTCCTTTCCTTCTCAAAGCTTCCTTGTTTGTGTTTGTCTTTCAGGAAGGGATTCATGTCCATGAAGCAGTTGTTGAAGAGTCTGGAAAGACATCAAAACAGGTATGATGTGTGTCAATTCTACTCACTGTACAGTTTGGGTGGATATATGGATGGAGAGCAGCTGAACTTGTCCCCTAGAGCATCAGTGAGTTATGATGTATAGACAACAACAACACAAGGAAGAGAGAGGACAAAGGAATAGTTTCCTCATGTGCACATGAGCACACCACTTTATTTTTTAAGACTGTCGGTCCCTCAAAGTGTTCAGGCCTTCTACTCTACAGTATGGTCTCAGTATAATGGTCTCACTGTCTAGCTCTCCACTCAGGGCTCCAACCTGCAGGGAACATGCTTCCACTGCTGCCCACAGAGACCAGTGATAGGAGCTGGAGGGATTTGCTGCATCCGGAGAAGAACTGCAGAACAACGAGCCGAACATTGAGATGAATGTCGTTGGCGCAACAAGATTGATATAGCCTTTGTCCCAGCCTTACTCATCTGCGAAGAGAAAAGCCTGGTCACAACCTAAGGCAGAGACAGTATCGGCGGATGTTCGGACCGGAACATCCGTCAGATGTACTTCCCCCGGATACAATATTTTTTTTTACCAATCACAACACTTACGGAGAATGTAAACTGATTTGTAAAACATCCATTGTCCGTTGACACTTTTAAATGGAGACACACACAAAAAAAACACGTTATTTTTGCGTAGATGGACACTTGTGTGAAGTGAGGGGCGCTCTTATCATACATCATCTTACATCACATTCCGTGCTCAGCCAATCAAATCAGCCAAACCGTGGTACACACAAACCCTCAAAGCTGGACATATGATACGAGGGGCTTACTCCCTTCAAAATAGAACATAGCAGGCTCCCGATACGGTTCTAAATATTCTGGGAATGTCAGATTCCACCTCTATTTTGACGGGAGCACAGCGACAGCATTGAAATGACTAGTAGCAGGCAGGCAGTGTCCGAGAGGCAGGGGCTGAAATCCCATAAGAGGGCACTTTTGGACAAAAGAATAGCAGATCTACAAGCTCACAACGCGTCATGCTGCAGCGCGTTGAGATCTTGTAGATCAGCTATTTTTGGGGCGCAACCCAGCACTCTTTAGCTAGTGGAGATGTGGTGTACGACATGGATTTCTAAACAAATTTGTTCAGCGCAAAATACTGCCTTCCGGCATGGCATGGAAAGGAGTGGCATTTGCATTTCTTTCATCATAACTAAATGCTGCATTCATGGTCTGGAAAGGGCAGTTGGTTTACAGACGGGTAAAAGGGCAGGGGCTGAAGCCCTCTTTGATGTATATGCACGTCCCTACTAGTAGCCTGCACTTAACCTAAAAAGAATATTCAAAATTTGAGACACAATTTGAAAAGGTTTGGCTGCCCCTCGATCGTTCCTTATACCTGAATAATAACAGTAAGGACACCATTAGTGTGGTCGAATGTCTATCATCACCTTCACAATATCGTTTTTGTTCTCCATGCAGGCAACAATGTGTGGGTTTTCGTTTCTTTTTTGTCTTTTTTTGAGGGGCGCTAGACCCTCATATGTCCAGCTTTGTGTGTTTGTGCCATAGACTGTAAAAAATATGGACAAAGCGTTCGCCGGGTCTAACATGGACGTAAAATGAAGCCTGTTATTCCTGCACTGTAAGTCGCCATCTTTCTAGATCCGTTTGGTACCAGCTGGCCATTGGCTGGCTCCGTTTTGGACCAGCTGGCCATTGGCTGCCCAGACAACGAGGCGGGACTTCCCCCCTTCTTCTCCGTTGGTTTTTATTTTGACTCGAGTGGGAGGGGAATCCCGATCATAGACTGTAACGGTAGCCACGCCCCTCAGAACATACGCGATGTTTTTTTTTCTTTATGGTCATTTTTTTAATTAATGGGACCATAATTTTCCAAAAAGAATATTATGACATTAGAAATGAGACTTTAAACTAGTGACTGGAAGAAGAAAGTATTCATGACCATGTTTATTAAGGTAATACAGTCTAGGTGAAGTTGGGCCAAAATACATGGGCCTCTATGGAGCTATGGGGCTTTTTGGGTCCAGTCCAGCGCCATAACAGGCCATTATATGAACTACCGATTTCAAATGAGGCTTCACGAAATATCTGGCTGACTGCCCCCCTGGTTTGTGCATACCACGTTTTGGCTGATTTGAGTGGCTGACCATGCACGGAATAAGTTGATGTATGATGATGAGAGCGCCCCTCACGTGTTATTTTTTTCCTTTGGATTTTGTTGTATAGGGAGAAAAATCACACTTGTGTGAAGTGAGCAGCGCTCTTATCATCACATTCCATTCTCAGCCAATCAGCTGAGCACATTCCGTGTGCAAATACAGACACGCATACACAAAGCTGTGCATATAAGGAGCGCCACTCAAAAATAAGAATTTGTATTACATTTTGTAAAAAGCAGTATTGTTTTTGTCGACTAATACTAAGACCAAAAATGTTCGTCGACTACCTTTTTTCACTGACGAAAACTAAATGGGAACTAAATGAAAACTAAGCTATGATGACTAAAACTAAGACTAAATGTATTGACAATTTTGTCAACAAAAACTAGACTAAAATGCTATTAAAGGGACTAGTGGACAAGAGATCCAGTAGCCTATAAGTCATTTTACATTTGGTTGCATGCTGAAAATAGCAAATCATTAGGTCATTACGACGGCATCAAGGCCCGCCAAAATACATTTTAGTCGACTAAATCAACTAGATTTAAGTCGACAACTGTAGATTTAAGTCGACTAAAATCTTATGATATTTAGTCGACTAAAAGTAGACTAACACTAAAACATTCCAGGTGACTGAAACTAAATAAACTATTCAAGAGACTATGACTATAAAACTAAAATCTAAATTTGCTGCCAAAAACAACACTGGTAACAGGTTCTGGGCCTGCCTACAAACAATGCCTACAATTTAAGAAATGGGAGGACACTCACACAACCTGTGAGTCACACGCCAAAGGAACCAGATGTCATCCCTCCCAAGAGCTTCCAAGTTTTACCAGAAAACAATTTACACATCAAACAATAAATAAAGTGTCTGTTACACTTTTGTTTTTGCTTTGTTTGATGTGTCTTGATGTGTGCTGATTTGTTTATAGAGCTGTCCTCTTGAATTGTAAGAACCATAATTCATATTGTTACGCAATTATGTTTTCTAAAGAAACTTGAACTTTAATCTATTGTTCTCAGAAGATGCACTCTGTTGAGGACAAAGAACGACAGGCCCAGCCCACTGTCCTCTACCACCTCACTGTGTGATAGGATGAGCTGTGTGTCCTGACCATAGACTGACTGACTGCTGTGTCTCAGGAGGACAGTAGAGATGTCCCTGCGGTCTGTGACAGTCAGAGACAGAGTCACCGCCTGGCCTGCTGCAGTGCTGCTGCTACTCTGTCCAGTATTAGTAAGTCATCTTGATCTCCACTAGATGGCGGCATTTCTATATAAACGGATCACCCAGGGTACTTTTAGTTCAATGGCCATAATTACAGCAGTTACAGCGCCTATCTGAGCCCGGCCGAGATGAATTCCTGATGCTTTCACAAACCTGTCATACTGCACTGCATTTAGACTATCACATTCTGCACGAGACTAGATGAGTAATAGCTGCATGGCTTCCTGAATATCGACATCTCTATATAGCAACAGGCGCCCATGGGTTCGACAGTAACATAACATAAATGATGGGGCTAAGAAAATACATTATAATTTTGTATTATGTAATATTCTACACGAGTGAAGACTAGGCTACAACACATCCAAATGTATGCATAATGTAGGATAATCAAAATGAAATGTGAATAAGTCTAAAATTCGTAATTCCACTGTGTTGTATAGGCTAATGTAGTAGGCCTATATACATGGACATTTGCGACTGTCAGCTCAGCTGTCTCAGCTGTTGCTGGAATATAGGCCTAGTTTCATTTTTCATGTTGGGCGTTAATAGCCTACAGCCCTACACAAATCAGTGTAAAAAAAATAAAAAAAATGACATATATCATCATGCAAGGATTGCAAGCTATACTGACAGATTAATAATATTGCTTTTACTCTGAAAATGTGCTGACTATAGGCTATAGCCTATATATATATATATATATATATATATATATATATATATATATATATATAGGCTATATGTATACGTATTTAAGCTAGTGGACAATTTTTACTTGACACAATTTGAGCGCGCGTGTGAGAGAGAGAGACCCTCTGGGCGGAGAGAGAGAGAGAGAGAGAGGGCGGGAGACTGGGAGAGAGAGAGAGAGAGAGAGAGAGAGAGAGAGAGAGAGATTATTTTACAGTCGCCCCGGTGGAAGCGTCATTGAAGAGCAGATTGGAGTTGGGTTTGATTTAAGGTCAGCGGAACAATAGGTTAGTTAGATCAACAGGTCGCAGTCTTCAATGACAATGAAACATTTCACTATAACTCTACATCAGATAAATCCCGCGTCTCTGTAGTAGGCTAGGCTAGAGTGCTTTTATTTACTTACCTGGCTGCATGCAGCGACACCAGTTGCGTAACTGTAACCTATTATTTCTGATGGATTTTCTTCACTGACGACTTCAACCTGATAACCAACACAAAGTAAGATGTTAAAATCGTATTTTATTTTGTTATTCCGTGTATTTATTTTATGCTTGTATATTCATGCGTAGACCCATGCTATGGGTTTCAAAAGTTTTCATGTTAAGGACCCCCACAATGGTATGGCTATTTGGCTACCATCTCAATTTTGGAAAGCAAAGATTTGAGTTAAAAAAATATATTCTCCTTAAAAATTAAAGATTGCACACATTATTCAAAAGTAGAAGATCTACAAGCTCACAGCGAGCGCTATGAGCTTATATAGCTGCTATTTTTGAATAGCCAAAAATATGTTTAAAGTGGTTAAAATATGATTGTGAAGCTATATTAACACATTATTGCTGGTATACCTCTCCAAGGACCCCAGACCAGTGAGTGACTGTGAGACCACACTTTGAGAACCACTGCTGTTGACTCTATATGAATGAGTGATGTAGAGGGCTTTAGCTCCAAAATAATTTGAGTTTAAACAACCAGGAAAAGAGGTACGAAATCCAAGTAATGGACAATCCATGTGCAAACACTCTTACATAATATGTAAGAGTGTTTGCACAAGAGCACTATATTATAGTGCTCTTTTTTAAAGGGTGACATTTTCAGTCAAAGAGACCAACCACATCAGACAAGAAACACAATGTAAAGGTTTTATGTTAAAAGTATGCTACAGAGATGGTGATGAATACGAAGATAATTAACACATGGCCAGGTCTTAATTAATTAATTAATTGATTGATTATTCCACCACTGCCAGTGTTTTTCAGTGAATACCCTTAATTTGAAGGCCACTTAAGACGTGATCCGGATGACATCTACCTCATCCACGTCCAGGTGGCCGGCCTTGACTCAACATCTCTGGTCCTACAGCGAGATTCATGCCATCCACCTCGCACTGGCATTGGAAAGGCAGGCACTACAGTGGTTCTCAAAGTGGGGTCCGTATGGTGGGGGTTCCAGCTTGTACATCTGCTTTCAGACATGACGTCATGTGGCTGTCTAAGTCCATGGACATGTATCAGCAAGTCCCCTGGTGGCTCAGGGGTAGAGTGGCTGGATCGTAACCGCAAGGTTGCCAGTTCGAACCCGGGCTCCCCCAGAGTTGGTGTCGAAGTGTCCTTGAACAAGACACTGAACCCCTAATTGCTCCTGATGTGGTTGGTGCCTTGCATGGTTTCCGCCACCATCGGTGTATGAATGTGTGTGTGAATGGGTGAATGTAATGCATAATCTATGTAAAGCTCCTTGGATAAAGGCGCCAATAAATGCACCATTGATTTACCCTAGTCACATCATGTGCTCCAATGTTGTTTGTTTAGACTCTAAACAAACATTGTAGCACATGATGTGACTGGGGTAAATGCACCATTTACCCCAGTCACATCATGTGCTCCAATGTTGTTTGTTTAGACTCTAAACAAACATTGTAGCACATGATGTGACTGGGGTAAATGGTGCATTTATATAGCGCCTTTATCCAAGGCATTTAGAGCACTTATGTCATAAGTCGTCTGCCAGCCAAGTCTCTGGACTTTAATGTTTGTGGCCCACATAAATTAATCTTGCACCCCTCACTTCACAGGAGTTGTAACAATAGGATTGTTTGGTTGTAGGTTTTTAACATTGTGATGATCACGTCCTATGGAACCTGAATAAAGTGTAAGCAGCTTGAATAATGCTTTAATCAGTGTGATTAATACAGTAAGTGTGGTTCCGCAGCCAAATTTATATCAACTTGACGTGTAAAAGTGTGAGAACCTCTGCGTTGCACTACAGACGTCAGACCTCTGCCGAAAGGAACAACTAATCTGCACCACCGGCGTTAGAATAACTCCAAAGCAGAGATCTCGGCGGTCTCTCTAAGAAGATGCCATGAATGTAGTGTCTATCAGAACAGGCGGAGAAAAGGAGAGCTTGGGAACCGATGTTGTTTACACACAATTTAGTGGATTTATTTCTTTTGTAAAAGTGAAAACCACTAAATATTACCAAATATTACCCCATTCAAACCTATTTAGGTATTTAGGTGGACATGTGTGCCTGAAAAGGAATCTTTGAAATGTTTCATAGTTTTAGAAATATAGTGCTTTCAAATTTGAGACATTTATAGGCAGATAGTGGCACTTCAAAAAATCACTTTCACCTAGAAACTCCATTCACACTTTGTAAAATTCAGCTTACTGTGGAGACACATGCTGGAACCTTTTACTTTTAAATGTTTTGTAGTTTCTGAGTTATTTAACTTAAACGCCCAATGCATTCTCAATGGCAATAGCACAAACATTGGCATGCTACATGAACCCATGACCCTCACCAGTCTGGACAACAACCCCCTTCCCCAAAGGTAGCTCCCTCAGAGGAGGGAGTTATGGCCAAATATCACAATGTGACAATATCATTATGCTTACAATATTAAGAATTCTGTTTTAAGTTAATAGTAGTGGTAAAATGTAAACTATATTTTTGGGGTAGTTAATCATTCAGTCTATCTACTATTGAGAGTATGTTCTCTCTTTAATTATAGCAGCAGTATTTATTTTAGAAGCTTAAGTCCTTGTATCAGTTAGTCTTGATTGATTGATTGATTGATTATATTATTAGACAATATCAAATGCAAAAAACAGTACATGGTACAGTCAAAAGCACATTTATCCAAAAGGATAGCACCGAAAAAAGACCTTGCGGTCTTGTTTCCATTCGGGTCCCAATGCATTCATTCACAATACAATGATGACATTAATTGAAGATACTAAAGTTCTCAACGGGCCCAAAAATTATGGCCCGACCCTACCCTAACTGGGTGGGCCCGAGGCTCGGCCCTACCCTAAAAATTGCCATAATGTTAAGCCCGAAGCCCGACAAAAGCCCGACAGGAAAAAAAGAGAGAGAAAAAAAAGCAGCACTAAATAGCAGCGCATGCAGCGGCGCCGTGTTTCAGTGTGAAAGTGAGAACGGAGATCAACGGATTAATCGAAATAAAGGATGTATGTAACTCACGTTAGAATAGGCTATTAATGTTCCATAACTTCCATTTCCAATCATTCTAATGGATTCCATACAGTGGTGGTGGTGACTGGTGAGTAAACACGAATAGCAGCTGCAGCTCCCTCCCTTAGTTTCCTCTGAAGTGAAGTTGCTTTACGTGTAGCTAAGTTATATATCACTGGATCGTTTGGTAACGTTGATTAATAATTAGGTTTTATTCATCGCAGCCAGCTGGGTTAACGAGACTCGGTGCAACATGACGAAAACCTGACGCTTCTTCAGCTGTGATAATCCGATTGATTTTATAAAATATTTAAGCATATGGCAACTTGGCAAGTTAACTGGTGGTTAGTAGCTCGTTTGGTGCGCAAACCAGAGGGAAACCAGCGGTAGCAAGGCACGCAAGTCTCTCACCGTCCACTGTTCTCTACTGCCTGCGCGCGGGGCAGGCTGCAATGCTGCCCTGGCCTCGTACACACATGCTGGACTGACATGATCTGTTCTGTCTGTTTCATGGCCGCCTCATTCTCAATGCTTTTCCAATGGAAGTCACATGGTTTGACATGTGTGTACGAGGCCTCCGAGTCTGAAATGCTAGTGCGATGCGACCCCCGTCTCCAGTCCTCCTCCTGTCACAAGTGAATCCCCTAGCGCAGCCCTCTTCATAATAAATACATACACGTATACACAATCACATTACACAAATAACAGAATTGCTATTTTTATTATAATAACACTTAAAAAAAAAAAAAAAAAAGAATAAAATTGCGGAAAATCACAGAGCCCGAGGCTCGGCCCGGCCCGACTAATTAGCATATTTTTTGGGCCCGGCCCGGCCCTAAAACGTCGGGTCGGGTCGGGCTTGGTCGGGCCTGGTCGGGTTCGGGCAGAGTTTGAGAACTTTAGAAGATACCTCAAAAAACATGAAAATTATTTACAGGTGTAAGTACGATGAATAGATTAGTAAAGATAATGAGATATACAGAAGGGGGCTGTAATGCAACTATTAAGGATGCAAACTGCCTTAATACCCCATGAAGAAGAAGGATCAGTAAATCTGTGATCCACATAATGGGTCTAGAGACAAAAAGCCAGACTGTCTATTAAGCCAGGCTTGCTGATCCCGGCTCGCCAAATCCACCAATTCTGAGCCTCGCTTGGCTTTAGTGGAATGGAATAAACCAGGCTGTAAAGATCAGGATTTTAAAAGCCTGGCTTTGGCCTAAATCCTGGATTAGTTAATCCAAGTTTCGTGAAACAGGCCCCAGGGTGCCAAACCCCTTTTCAACTAGGAAGGGTAAACCCCAGAACCTTCCATAACCTGAAACTGTCCAGAACTCGTGAAGTTCTGTCATGGCTTGTACGTTTACGTTAGACAAAACAGGAAAGGGCGCACACCAGTGTTGGTGAGGTGCTGGCCTAAGGCAGTAAATAAGTAAAAAAGAGAAAAAGGCCGCACACTCGTAGCCATGATGCTGTATTTTTATTAGTAACTAACGTTTCGGCCTTTCAGCCTTCTTCAGGGAATACACAAGCCATATGACAAACACACACTTATAGGGGAGCAACAACAGGTGGATTCCATAGGGGGTGTGGTCGTTTTTCCTGATGACGACCACACCCCCTATGGAATCCACCTGTTGTTGCCCCCCTATAAGTGTGTGTTTGTCATATTGTGTATTGTGCTTGTGTATTCCCTGAAGAAGGCCGAAAGGCAGAAACGTTGGTTACTAATAAAAATACAGCATCGTGGCTACGAGTGTGCAGCCTTTTTCTCTTTTTTACTTGTACGTTTACGTTTCCATTAATATCTAGAACTGGGAATGTAGCCTATACATCATTAAAAAAAAGAAACATGAGGAAAGGAAAAGAAAGGAAAAATTGCTGATCTGCAAGCTCACGACACATTGCATTGCAACGTGTTGTTTGCAATTGTACTTAATGTGGCTTTATATGAAGATGAAGTTTGTAATTATAAACTTCTGCTGCTCCTGAGCGTGTGGTCTGTTTCTCTGCAGTCAGACACAGTAGCTTAGGCCTCGTTCGCAAAGCAACGGTTAGGGATTCATTGAAAGTAATAGGCTAGTAAAACATAGGAGTAGCTGCACTTCAGGTCAGTTAAAAGAACAGAACCAATTCAACGTTCTACCAGCCGGGCTCTGAATGCACACGTAAAACACAAGCACACGATGGCCAGGAGACAGTGCAGCAGGTGTCTCTATTCTCCCCTCACCAGCGGAGGGCAACGAGGCGCGGAAGGGGCTGCTGTCGCTAGTCTGGCTTCTACTCATGTGGCGAACCCGGTGACCGCGTCATTGCCCATGCCGTCATCGTCGATGTTAACTACAGAAGTGCACCACAGTGAGGGGAGCGCTCGCCAAGCCGTCTCTCCCGTAGTCTCAGTCGGGCGGGCCAAGCTGAAGAGCTATACTTAAAACTGTTTCTTGAAGGGTGTCCAAGCCCTCGATGACTCTGGGACTTCTCTTTCAGCCTGGTCTGTACCAGCTGACCCTTGCTATGACTCTGGCTTCTCCATCGGCCAAAGGGCTGTGGCAGTTTAAGGTCATGCCCTTTGGCCTCCGGAACGCCACCGGCCACCTTTGTTGGAGTGTGCGGCTGCGCGTGTGTGCGAGTGTGTGCACTGTGCACGCGCGTGTGTGTCCGTCCGTCCGTGTACAGCTAAGCTCCAGCACCGTTGGCCTGGTCGATGCCAAACTGTGCACACACACTCCCTGGATGCCAAATCCGAACCTCTGCCCCAAATCTTCCAGAACGGCCTGTTATAACGCCACCACAAGCCCAATTTTATCCGTTTTGAACAAAAATGCCCCTAATCATGATCACAGCGTTCGATTTCCATGGAAATTTGCATGCACATTCCCACTAGGGCATAGTAATATAGATAGATATATTTCAAATCAGCCCCATGGTGCCGCTATAACAGGCCAATTTGTTTTTTACTGCACTGATCTGTGTGCGATCTTGTATGTGCTCTCCTTAGAGGCCAAGGAAAACCCTTTGCATTGCATTTTTCACTGCCTTTTATATCGCAGGAGGCTGACATTGTAAAAAGAAAAAAGAAAATTTAAATGAAATTACTCCTTCATATTTGATTCACTCAAATGATTGTGCTGCTGTATTAATGGAATCCCCCCCAAGGACCCCTGGGTGTCCCTGGACCCCACTTTGAGAACCACTGCTGTAGGCAATGGTAGCAGTGTGGTGTGGATTTTAGGATTTTAGCCCCGATGCAAGCTTCATATCAACATAGGTTGTAATGGGTAATTTTACTTATTGCAAGCTATGAAGATGTAGTTTGTAATTTTAGTTAATGCAGCTTTATGTGAAGATTGTTTGAACTGAAGTGCAACTTTATATTATAAATAATATAAATTATTAAGATGATGCTACTAGTTTGTTATTGTAATGGCTGTTGCTGAGCATTTGGTCTGTATTTCTCTCCGGTCAAACATGGTATAAGTTAGGCCTCGTTCGTACGAATCGTACCTCTCTCAAAAATGTCATGCAAAGCAGTTAGGGATTCATGGAAATTATAGTAAAAATAGGAGTAGCCGCACTTCAGGTCGCTTAAGTTAAAACCCCAAATCACCAGAAAAATACAGAGGACATGACTTCAGTGTCCTCAGTGGTCGCTACGGACATGAATGGTAGGTTCTTCCGGGAATACAGGGCTAGATGATAGATAAAATGTGCCAATCCCTCTCAAGAACATGTCAAACTGACTTTTCAGGATTCACTGCAAGCTCACTGCAAGGCGTTGTGAGCTTGTATGTAGATCATTACAGTATTTTCGGCACAGAGGTTTGTTGGTGTGGAGGGGAAACAGTTTAAGGCCAGTGGTTTAAATGTCTGAAAATACATTAGATAGATAGATAGAAAAGAAGATTAACAATACATTCTTCATGTTTTTCAGGGGGCAGTCATTATGACATTCTCTCTGGTCGTCCTCCCTGTGTTGCTGTTCATCTCTGGATGCTGTGGCTTAGATTTCCATTACCATGACAGCCTGCAGACAGAGCGCTACCTACTGGACATCAACACCACCTTCCCTGATATCACGCACCTGTACAGCATAGGACAATCAGTACAAGGTACGCATGCAAGCACGCACACACAAAAGAAAGAAAGAAGCTGTCCTCTGTTTCAAACAATGTTGTAGGTTACAGACAAACACAACAATCGGTTTTAATGGGTTAAAAAAAGGTGCAATACTGAATTCCATCAAACAACAAATAGTGGGAAATGCTGCATATTGTGAATTGTAATTGTATGATTTTGCTCAAAATGACATACTGATATTTTGTTTTACAAACATAACCATGCTTGGAACGATTAAATGATTCCTAGAAAATGTAATGATATAGACCTTGAAGGGTTTTTTGCATCTACAATAGGCTACAGGCCTATAGCATGTGTGTCTGACAAAATGACAGCAGGAGGAGTTAAGAAGCTCTAATCTGTAATCCAGGACAGTTTAATCTGCCTAATCTGTCACTACTAGTCACACACACCCATACATACATAATACTGTGGGCGCCACTGGACAACGATAGGCAGGAGACATAGCAAGCTTTGCCTACTCGGGCATTTATTGAGGAATTGGTTCAGTTGTATACGTTCAATGTCAAATGAAATCCAGCACACACACACAGCTGGTTAACTCAGGTCCTTCCTATTTCCAGGGTACAGTATAACAGTCTATAGTTTTCCTCTCCCTCCTATTCCTTCAGGAGTAATATGATCTGGGTTCCTCTTCAGGATCTCTCCATCCCGGGGTTGCCTGTGTAATGAGAAATGCGATTATTACAGAGTCTGAACAAGTGGCAACAGTGAGGGGATGTGTGTTTGTGTGGAGACCTACCGCCAGATTGCCACGTCAGTGCTCCCTCCGTGAGTCAGTGGAGAATGAGGCGGAGCGTTCCTCTGTCTCCTACCTTTCAAACCTTACGCGCGCAGCGCGGCTGTTGCGTAATTGCTTTGATTGAGGAGGAAGACGGGTAGGTACGTGTGGTCAATCACGTGACCCAGGGCGGGTCGCTGTCTTCTGAGCTGTGCTCCGCCTCTGACGCTCCACTGACTCTCGTTGGGGTGGCGCTCTGACGGCCCGCTGTCATATCACAATACATATATGACACACACACACAAGCTAATCATAGTTAAGCTTGGATGCCAGCTGGTGTGTGTGTGTGTGTGTGTGTGTGTGTGTGTGTGTGTGTGTGTGTGTGTGTGTGTGTGTGTGTGTGTGTGTGTGCGTGTGCGTGTGTGCGTGTGTGTGTGTGTGTGTGTGTGTTGTTTATTACGGATCCCCATTAGTCCTCACTACAGTGAAGACTACTCCTCCTGGGGTCCAAACACTCATACAATCAAATTAAAACATAATACACTGTAATTCTGTCGTTAAAAACAAAACAAAACAAAAATAATTTAAGCTTTCAGTCTTCATGCATTCTAGAAAATATATTACATTACAAATGTACAAACTAAACATTGTATATCCTATTATTAATAATTGAAATCAAACACTCACCAATCTAACTAAAACATTTCTTTCATAATCACTGCTGCCTTCAATTTCTTTTTAAAGCTTGTTTTATTCTCTATGTTTATAATATGTGGCGGGAGCTCATTCCAATATGCTCCTGCTCTATACTGTACATTTACATTACTGTTCTCTTAAGTGCATTTGTTCTAGGTATTAAAGGTGGAGTAAAGTGACGACCAATAGCCTGTCTGGTGGGCGGTGGCATAGCTATGTCTAGTATTGGTGGGTTGTATCTGTAGAAACAACTGTGTAGGTTTACCAGAATGATATATATTAAACAGAAATGTCACAAGGCTACAAGCCAACCTTTGATCCACTCTCATCCATGGACCATGACAGGGCAGCATGCATCCACTCAACACTAAGTTCTCCCAGAACAGTGCGTGTGCGTGTGCGTGTGCGTGTGCGTGTGCGTGTGCGTGTGTGTGTGTGTGTGTGTGCGTGCGTGTCTCTAATGATACTCATTGTCTTGTGTCTCTAGGTAGAGAGCTGTGGGTCATGGCTGTGGGTACAAATCCCAGACAACACACAGAGGGAATTCCCGAGTTCAAATACGTTGCTAACATGCATGGAAATGAGGTGTGTAAACGCACACACACACGCACGCACGCACACACGCACGCACGCACACACGCACCTGGACGCCCTGGGCAGCGCCCTGGACAGCGTGTGCACACAGTACAGACAGGCAGGGGCGGGTCTTTATATGCAACCCTATTGGGGTTTTGAATGACTCGCTACCGCTGCTACTAATGAAAGGTCTGTACCTTTCTGGTCAAACAGAGTCAGGCTGCTGCTATTGTGCATGTTGGCTCACTGGAAACTCTGCTACACCAGTGGGTCTCAAAGTGTCCTTGACTGGATGTGTAACTATAGAGTTGTACCTTTTTTTTCAGACAGAGTACGAGTACAAGTAGGCCTTACTTATTTTTAGTACTGGCCGATACCGAGTACCGATACAAGTACTTTCTTTTTGTTGAGTAACCACTTATTTGAGCCCCTTTTTCTCATAGATGCAGACTGATCTCCGATCTCACTTGTCAGTTGTCATTTAAGCTTGTAGATCAGCAGTTTTTGGCGATCTGCTGCAGTGTTGGATCAGACTTCCTCCCGTTGCATTCGTTCAGCCTAGTGTCAATTGGATGTTTTGGTACTCGGGTCAAAGTATCGGGGCCGGTTCCGAGTAACCGATACCAGTATCGGTATCGGAACACCTCTATGTGTAACTCTGAGATGTGTACACTCCCAGCGTGTTTGAGAACCACTGTACACTAAATGGAACAGAGCATTAATCATAGTAGTAGTAGTAATATCATCTGTATAACACCTCTGAAGGAAGTAGGGAAGTGGCCCGGAAGTAGGAAGAGTAATGCTGTGTGCATAGAGCCCATTGGTATGGAATATTAAAACTGTGTAGAGGGAGTAACAAAAAGTTTGTGTATAGCAGAAAATGAAAAATGGCAGTCAATCTACTGAGGCAGATATAGGGAGTTGGCCGACTGACTGAGTGCACTAAAGATTAGGCGCTGATTTGGAGAATGGTTTGCGAGATCACAGATATAAAGTACAGAGCTGAGTTGTGAGAAGAGAAGGGCTTAATGAATAACAAACCTCCTGAGAGAAACGTAGAAGGGTGGGAACGCTGGAGGCGGGGTGTGTGTGTGTGTGTGTGTGTGTGTGTGTGTGTGTGTGTGTGCATGTGTGTGTGTGTGTGTGTGTGTGTGTGTGTGTGTGTGTGTGTGTGTGTGTGTGTGTGTGTGTGTGTGTGTGTGTGTGTGTGTGTGTGTGTGTGTGTGTGTGTGTGTGTGATGACAGGAAAGCCAGAGGCGGTACTAGTTTTAGCACGCTGCTGTTTCCATTCTTGTGTATATATGTTGACTGTGTGTGTGTGTGTAGGTTGTCGGCAGGGTGTTACTCCTGCAGCTGATCGAGCACTTGGTCCAGGGTCACCGCGACAACGACCCTGGATTGTCACAGTTACTGAACAGTACCAGGATTCACATCATGCCCTCCATGAACCCAGATGGCTTTGAGGCCTCGGACACTCACTGTGTGTACAGCCAGGGCAGGTATGCACGCACGCACACACACACACACACACACACACACACACACACACACACACACACACACACACACACACACAGTTTATGGAGTTCTTTGGTACTTTTTGCCCATTTTCAACCAATCTTTTTCCTCTAAATGCTCTTCAATAATGTTCATTATTGTACCATTTTTGTCTAACCTCATGTGTGTCTCAGAGGAGGGCTGTGGACAGTTCAGAAACCCCCCTGCCAGTGACAACATCGATGGGGAATCCAAGCTAATAGAAACTGGAATTGTACAGTAGCATGCTATAATGGAAGCCATTGTTCTCCCGTTAACTCACCTGTCGCCAATTGCGCCTTTTGGCGCCTTTTTGGATATCAATTGATTACGGTGATAAACTGCGTCCAGTATGCCCTCATAACACTCTGTTGAAAAAATCAGAAAAAGTCTGTTGAAAAAATGGAAATTTCACTGGCTTATGCTGTCTATGGGGACGCAGCTTTTTGAACGCTAATATCTCAGATTGTTTTGATTGCGGGTTTCTGAAGTGTCCACAGCCCCCCTGTATTTCCCCCGGATACGATATATTTTTGACCAATCACATTCACGCAGATTTGTAAAGTATCAACGTCATTTCCAAATCCTGCAACTTCCGCCCAAAGAAATGATAGCGTCTACAGTGTACTGTAGGTCTTGCCCAGCGTGCCCTATGAGGCATATACCGAGTAGAAAAAGGGGCAGGCCCGTCTAGAGTTTGAATGTACCAGGTGGGCCTGTTGAGAACTTACCGGCCATAATTTTATAAGGAGCATGTATTGAGTGTACAGGGCTTGATGAGGCCAGATCAACATATGGAATGTCAGAACAGGTCAGCTCCATACAGTATATGGATATCTATGGGTGGTAGCGGGGACATTCTCTTGAGTGTACAGGGTTTGATGAGGGCCCAGGTAGGGCCAGGCTTTGATTTTCGGGCCTGTTGAGAACTTTTCGTCGGCTGCCTGGTGCGGCTGAACTAATAACTTTGGGGCAGGCCCGTCTAGAGTTTGAATGGACCGGTGGGCCTGTTGAGAACTCTAGTTTTCGTCGGCTGCCTGGTGCGGCTGAACTAATAACTTTGGAGCAGACCCGTCTAGAGTTTGAATTGAGGTATAAGTCAAAAGGGCGACATCGAAGAGGAAGGATGGATGGGGATTCGGGAAGGATCAACAATATTGATGGCATCAGGGATCTCCTTAAATGCGACAGTAGGTCACATTTACCATGACGTCACGTGATGTCACGATGACCTGGGCACCATATATAGTGGCTGAAGTCACGTGATGACACAATGACTTGGGGGCTACACACTGACTGGAAACACAAGATTCCATAGTAAATGAGCATTAGTGAGGAGAGGACCAATCATATGAAGATGAAAATGAAGTGAAAATTCGTCCTTTAAAGGGACCTTTCACCACTGGTAGAAACTGCAGTCACTCAATGTTAATAGTATTTGTAGTAGATAAATAAAAAAATAGCAGATCTACAAGCTCATAGTGCGGCACTCGATCTGCTATTTTTGAAAAATCATGAAAATGTGCCTCAAATCTTTGAATATATATTGTTACAGAGTGAATGTTTTTAACTCAAATCTTTCCCTGGTCCCTGGTCCCTGGAACAACATATTTTGACATGAAAAAGGTTGAGCACCACTGACATAGAAACATAGGTTTTTCAGAAAACTGTTAGAAGTCTTTTTCTTAGAATTGGCCTCAGGTCTAAAGGGGTTGGTCGAACTTGTGACACGGTAAGCCTCACTGAGTCGGTGCCAGTGAAATACTACTTATTAGGAGGACGGAACGTGACAACAGAGAATGATGTCTCTTATTCACAAAGTCCTGTGTGTGTGTACAGTATGTGTGCGCCTGTGTTATGTGTGCGCCTATGTATGTGTCGGGACATGTTGTGTGAAGTGATGTAGGGATGTTTTGACGTGGCTAACACCACTTGCTCACACGCACGCACGCACGCACAAGCACACACACACACACACACACACACACACACACACACACACACACACACACACACACACACACAGAAAGAGACCTGTTATTTCATGGTCTGCTGCTTCATCAGATAGTTTTTTTATCATTGGAAAAGAAATGCTATTTATTCTCTCGCGGTCTCTGTCAAGGTTCAGGGTGTTTTACATATGGCACAACACATCTGTAAAGCACCATCGCAGACAGTGACAGTTTTGTAGTTCATTTCTTAGATTTTTCAAAAATAGCAGACCTACAAGCTCGTAGTGCGCCACTCAGTGGCGCGCTATGAACTTGTAGATCTGCTATTTTTCAATGGCTAAAGCATAACGCATAATGCTAACACCAAAAGGGGTTCCCACCCAAAATGGGTTAAGCATTATGTTATACTTTAGAATAGATATTGAAAAATAGCAGACCTACAATCTCATAGAGTGGCACTGAGTGCCGCACTGCGAGCTTGCAGATCTGCTATTTCTGAAAAACCGTGAAAAGGTGGAGCAAATCTTTGTCTTTGAATATATATTCTTTCACAGCAAACGTTTTTAACTCAAATCTTTGCTTCTGGGGCCGCCTTAACAACAACATATTTTCAGCCAATTACATTTCTGGGGTCCTTGACATGAAATAGTTTGAGACATAGAAACATAGGTTTTTCAGAAAACTGTCGGTTCAGGAATATAAAGACATATCACATGTTGTTTTCTAATCACTTGTTTTTCAATGTGCACACTGTCTACATTTATTGAAGCATCTAAACAGCGCCAGAATCGTGGGATTTGGTAATCGCGATACTTTGGCATGTTCAGCAACATACTTTGAGCTCTTTAATACCCCATTAAACATATATACAGTGGCACACATTAAAAAAAATCCCAACAGAAAACAATGTGTGATGTCTTCTTCCTGGGCCCAGTCTTTTATAAAGGTCTCAATAGTTCAGAAATGGTGTTTGTGGCCCCTATCGGTCTGGGCACCTAGGCTGCAATGTACTGTAGCCTGGTTCGAGTCACGAAAAAAAAAGGAGTTTGCTTCCCCGAATCTGCCGGCTCGAATTGCTGGATAGAGAAAATGATGATGACCGTAGCTTCTTTTTAATTACCTTGATAGGAGGTGCTGCTGATGCCAATTAGCACCACCTGGGCTCAAGTCAAGGATCTGGTTGCAGTCCTAGATCTGGACTGTAATCACTGAACAGCTTTCTCACATGCTACACGTATACTCTAAACTCATGCCATTTATTATTCAGTGACAGGATGTTCCCTAGATTAACTTGGACGAGGAAGCCGCCTTTCCCCCCACAGCTTTGTGTTTCCTTAACCTGATCATTTCCATGTCTCTTCGTAGCCCCGTTGGCAGCGCCATGCGTGATCAGGCAATCTTATCTTATCTAAAGATAGTTTGTGTGATAGCCGTTGATTCCCCCCCTTTCTCTCTGCCCCCTCCCCTCTTTCCATCTATTCATCTCCATCTCCATCTCTCTCTCTCTCTCTCTCTCTCTCTCTCTCTCTGTCTCCCCCCCCCGATCTCTTTCTCTCTCTTTCAGGTTTAATCACAACGGTGTGGACCTGAACAGGAACTTTCCGGATTTCTTCGCCGGTCACAGACTGCGCCGACAGGGTGGGGAGGGAAGAGAGCTGGAGGTATAGAGGCTATCTATGACACGTGTGTGCGTGTGTGTGTGTGTGTGTGTGTGTGTGTGAGACACAATCTCATATGATAACATGTCTCCCCCCCAACCTCATGACTCACACCTCATAACAACCCCTCCCCTTACTGTATCTACTCATACCAACCACTGAGGTATATATCAATGTTGTCGGGCAGAAACCTCTTATCTCCATATTCTAACTTTTTGTGTTTTTCCGTACATTAACGGCACGCCCTACGTAATCACACTACACTACAGCGTCACAAGCTTGTAGATCCGCTACTTTAACTACTTTGGAATTTGAATCCTGAAAAGTAGCAATTTTGGACATATGAGGTTTCTGCCACCCGACAGAGACAATATGTGTACTGTACCATGCCATATCTTTATAGATCTGCCATTTTCAACAAAAGAAGTGTAATATTTGGACGATTTGTTTTTTGAAACGTTTTTCAAAGGGAGGTTAGGAACAAATACACATTTTATGTGGGGGTCCATAACATGGAAATATTTGAGAACCACTGGTTTAAATAACAATACAAAAATGTGGAAGCAAGCCCAAATAAGCAAATACACTAAAGGAACAAGACCACCCCCACAAGACCCCCCCACACACACACACTCTGTGTGATGGTGTTGTGTGTCTGGTGGTGATGTACCACTCTGTGTGATGGTGTTGTGTGTCTGGTGGTGATGTACCACTCTGTGTGATGGTGTTGTGTGTCTGGTGGTGATGTACCACTCTGTGTGATGGTGTTGTGTGTCTGGTGGTGATGTACCACTCTGTGTGATGGTGTTGTGTGTCTGGTGGTGATGTACCACTCTGTGTGATGGTGTTGTGTGTCTGGTGGTGATGTAACCCCCTGTGTGATGGTGTTGTATCTTTGAAGGTCCAGGCAATGATGGGCTGGCTGAACACGGAAAGTTTCGTTCTTTCAGCGAACCTCCACGGTGGAGCGCTAGTCGTTAGCTACCCCTATGACAACAGTAATGGAGGTATACACGCACGCACGCACGCGCGCACAGACACACACACACACACACACACACACACACACACACACACACACACACACACACACACACACACACACACACACACACACACACACACACACACACACACACACACACACACACACACACACACACACACACACACTGCATCTTACGTTGTCATGGTAATAAATGGACCAACACATACATCAGGGCTATTGATCGACATGACTCATTCAGGGCTTCTGGAATTGAGTTGAGTAATTTCACTTTAAAACACTTAACATCTGTTCTGGCTTCCCTCTTTTTGTGTGCACCCCAGACCGTTTTCAAGTTGCTTGATTCAATATTTAGATATTTGACATTCATTAGATCAGCTCACTTTTAAGCTCATCCAACTTCATAACACACTTTCCTGCTTCTGCTGACTGATATTGTCCTTTGCATTAATCTTTATTAATTAATAATGCATCGTGCTACTTCATGCGTATAATACAGATGTCATCAGCTCACTCTGCCGATTGTTTACAAACAGCCAGTGTCGATTTTGACAGCACATTTTTATTTTAGTTAGGTGATAGTCTCTTCGACTATACTAATACTGGATCTCTTGTCCACTAGTCCCTTCCTAACAGTTTTGTCTAGTTTTTAATTTGTTGACGGAATTGTCAATGTATTTCGTTTTAGTCATAGCTTAGTTTTCATTTAGTTTCCATTGCCTTTCTAAACACGTGATAGCTTGCGCTCTCTGCAGGGCGAGCACTTTAAATAGGGCTTCCTCCTTCATTGGATCTCTGCTTGTCATGCTGCTACACGCTGCTTCTGTTGCTCCAAATAACAACAACACGAGAAACTTTCAGCTTCCTGGGGGGCCTGGGGCTGTCTGTCTGTCTGTCGCGCAATGCACTGTGGGTAATGTAGGAAATGAGCGCACCGTGCCTTGGCTCGTTACATGAGCCGTTAGCATGACAAAGGCAAGGTTATAGTGGCGAACCGATCCTTTAAGTACAACGTTTATTTTTTTATTTTATTTTTGTCAAATATGTTTTTATTGAACAGATTATAAATTATTACAAACATTATGATATGAAATACTTTTTTTATGAAACAAAATGAAAGAAAAAAGAAACAAGACAAACTAGACAAAGTGCCAATCGGCACAGGTCTCCACCAGGGCAGGTCAGGTTGTGGCCTCATGGTGGCGCTATAACAGGCTGTTGAGGAAGATTTGGGCCGGAGGTTCGTGTTGGAGGGATGCAGGTACAATGTTTTTCCATGTGTGCATACATAAGTTGTATACAGATCGATGCAGTTATAGCTAAAAACAGGAATTGGCCTGTTATAGCGCCACCGTGAGGCTGATTTTGAGGAAAAAATTGTGGCATGTCGTCCTCGGCCTAGTGAAAATGTGCGTGTATAATTTAACGGAAATTGCACACTGTGTTTGTGATTTGTGGCCTTTTTTCGAAATGGACGAATCGTGTGAGCTTTGGAAGCCAATCTTAGCCAATCAGGATGGAAGATGGGAAATGGTGGCGCTCCGTGTTGATCACATGACTATGGAGATAGTGTATAACGATTTGCGTGAAATTTGGATAAAATCTGAAGGAGTAATAATAGAAAATGTGTTTTACATATGTGGGCCTCCTGGTGGCGCTATAAAGAGCAGATGTGAAAAATTCCAGGCAAAGGTTTTTCCTTGGCCTCTAGGGAGTTGGCATACAAAGTTATCCACAGATCCGTGCAGTTAGAGGTAAAACACTTTTCGGCCAGTTATAGCGCCACCTTGAGTCTGAGTTGAAATTGTTGATGTGGCATTTCGTCCTCGGCCTAGTGGGAATGTGGGTGCACAATTTCACGGAAATCACGCGATGTGTTCATGATTTGCAGCATTTTGTTTGAAACTGAGCACTCCTGTGAACTTTGGAAGCCAATCTTAACCAATCAGGATGGAGTGTGAGAAATCTGAAAGACCGGTTTCGTTGAATGGCTCTAGAGAGACTGTGTACCAATTTGCGTGATGTTTGGACAAAATCTGTAGGTGTACTGTGCAAAAACTTGTTTTGCACAAAGCGGCCTCCTGGTGGCGCTATAACAGGCCGTTCTGGAAAGTTTGGGGCAGAGGTTCATCGTTGGCATCCAGGGAGTGTGTGTGCAAAATGTGGCATCGACCGGGTTAACGGTGGCCGAGATTAGCTGCTCACGGACACACGGACGGACGGACACACGGACGGACACACGGACGGACGGAGTGCAAAACATACTCTCCCCACATGCCTTTGGCCTGGTGGAGACAAAAAGAGAAAGAAATCCCTTAACCCTCCCACCCATACTGCTCAGTGACACTGCATACTATAATAAGATGATAGAAAGCTCATGGAAAACATCTGAAAAGAAAATGGCGTACAGTCAACCATATCAATGGTATCCTGTCTATTAATCGTTTCTACTCAGGTAATGGACAAGGGGCAGCCAAACCTTATCAAACTGGCTCTCCCTGTTTATCAGGAAATACCTTATTCTCTCAAGATGAAGTGTACTAGTCATTTCATTTAACCAGTGCTTAAATGCAGGAGCCTCCTCCTTCTTCCAGTGTGTCAGAATTAGTTTTTCCGCTGTAATCAGACCATATGAGAAGAGTTGTTTCTGTGCTCTTGTCAACATAGGCATGGAGTCTGACAAACCCAGAGTTATTAGTACAGGATCGGGGTCAATATGAATATTCAAAATATCAGAGAGCGTCTCAAATATCTTAATCCAATATCTTTGTATCCGAGGGCAAAGGGCGAAGCTATGAAGAAGATTTGCATCTATTGTATTTCATTTGTCACAATGCGAAGAAATATCTGGGTATATGTTATGTAGTTTTAATTTGGAATAATGGAGTCTATGTATGACTCGAAACTGGATAAGGCAATGTCTGGAATTGATAGAGCACGCATTAATTTCTTCAAGGCTGTCTTCCCAGAGCTCGTCTGAAATTGAAGTCCCCAGCTAATTTTCCCATGCCAGCTTAATAGCTGATGTAGTAGGTAGGTTTGCCACTTGAAATGATTCATAAAGATGTGACACCCTCACGTCTGGTACTGTATTATTAAGAAGGAACCTATCTAGGGATGAAGGTGTAGCTCTCTCAAAAGTGGGAGAAAAGTTACGGATGTAGTTCCTAACCTGTAGAAACCTAAAAAGGTTACTCCTAGGGAGTCTATATTTTTCCTGCAGTTGAGCAAATGAGGCAAAAGTTCCACCCATATATAAGTCTCCAATTGTGCGTATACCCAAACCCTTCCACTGTGCAAACGTATCATCCAGTTGGGATGGTAGAAATGAGGGGTTATCAGCTATAGGGAGCAGAAAAGATAGTGAGTTGTTCCTAAAATATGTTTTGATTTGTTTCCAGATTCTTATCATACTGTGAATAACAAGGGATCCATTGTAAATGGATTTATCTAATTTCACGGGGGATAATATTATTGAACTTAAACAGTATGGGCGACATTTCTCCTGCTCCCATTGTAGCCAACGGGGAGGTTCAGCTGTGTTGTTTAACCAGGCCGAAATTGCTCTAACATTGGATGACCAGTAATATAGGCAGAAATCTGGCAGAGCAAGCCCACCAACCTGCTTCGGTTTACATAGATGGGATTTTTTGATCCTATGTTTTTTGTATTCCCAGATAAAGGGAAGGACCAACGTTTAGATTTCTAATCATATGCAGGTGTGTAGTGTACATGTAACAAACCGCCACAATTGAGAGCGGACGGATACATTTCTATTTTCATTGGTGGAAAGTAACTAAGTACATTTATTTAAGTAGCCTACACATTTGAGGTATAGGCTACTTTACTTGAGTATGTCACATTTTCAGTACTTTTACTTCTACTCTACTTTTACTTCTATTTGGTTAGTTACTAGTTACTTTGTAGATTTTGATTATTACCACTTCAGCACTATATACATTTCGGCCATTTGAAAATTGCTGATCTACAAGCTCACAATGCGTCGCGATGCAACGCATTGTGAGCTTGTAGACCGGCTATTTTAAAAATATTTTGTACTTCTACAATATGAGTACTTTTACTTTAAGTGCATTTTGATACCGATACTTTTGTACTTTTACTTACGTACATTTTGAATACGGTTAAGTACAACATTTGAGTACTTTTCCCACCACTGTCCCCGTGCAGGTGTTGAGTTGGTGGGCAGGGCCAGCGTTACCCCTGACAACGACGAGTTTGTTTACCTGGCCAAGGTGTTCTCCTACAGCCATGCCAGCATGCACCAGGGCAACCGTTGCCGTGACAACTTGGCATTCCCAGACGGCATCACCAACGGTTACCAGTGGTACCCTCTGTCAGGTTGGTGTCGTCGCTCATGAAGCTCATGAAAAACTGGAGAAAATATAAAAAATATAAAAATCACGGCACTCCATCTTTAATATTTTGGAGAATATTTTGGTTTGTGCACAACAGGCGGCAGCAGAGATATATATGCTTATATATGTTGCAGGTGGAATGCAGGACTATAACTACATTTGGGCCCAGTGTTTGGAGTTGACCCTTGAACTGTCCTGCTGTAAATATCCACCAGCCAATCAGCTTCCAGCTCTGTGGAAGGAGAACAAACAGGCTCTGCTGGATTATATTAAACAAATTCACCTAGGTTAGTGTCTGTCTGTCTGTCTGTCTGTCTGTCTGTCTGTCATTCAGAAACTGGGCGGGTGCAGTACTTAGTTTAGACAGTTTTTGGTTTAGACTAGTCATTGGTTAGACCAGTCATTAGTCCTACAACTACAACCTATCTCAAACCCTCACCCTAAACCTAACCTCCCACAGGGCAGCACACCTAAACCTAACCTTAACCCATGTCTAACAAATGACTAGTCTAAACTAAGTATGCACCCCAACTGGGCCACCTTTGTTGTTAATCAAAGTTCTGGAAAGGGTCTGAAACCCTAGAGCAACACTGGATCACTCATTAATAGTCAATGGTTAGCATAATGTTAGCTGATAGTGACGCCCCCTTTGTGTGTGTGTGTGTGTGACACACACACACACACACACACACACACACACACACACACACACACACACACACACACACACAACTGGCCACGGGTTAGTTGTTACCAGCCACATCGTGTGTTACCGTGTGTCTGTGCGTGCGCATGCGTGTCCATGTGTGTCTGTGTAGGATGGACATATGACCATTCTGTGTCTCTCTTCCTATCTAGGAGTCAAGGGTCGTGTGTTGTCATGGTCAGGTCTTCCTTTAGAGGGCGCTGTTGTCGAGGTTCTGGGCAGAAACAACCTGTTTCCATTTAAAACTGACAGGAGAGGAGAATATTACAGATTACTTCTTCCAGGAAGCTACACGTTCAGGGTAACGCACAAACACACGCAAGCAAGCACAAGCAAGCATGCACGCACATACAAATGGCTTTTCAGCCTGCAGCACACAAAAGCATCAAAAGAAGCAGATCCACAAACTCACGATACGTTTCAAGCTTGTAGATCTGCTACTTTTGCTAATTTTTATTTTTTTATCCTGGAAAGTAACTATTTTGGTCATATAGTGTTTCCACCCGACAGAATTTACCTTTCTGGTTAACACTTAAACAAACACAGAGGATTTTACAGTGTAGATTGGCAGGTAGTAAAATAAATAAATAATAATAATAATAATAATAAAATAAGTGTACCCTTCTGATGAAAAAGGTTGAGAGTCACTGTTGTGTTTGATTGACAGGTGTCATATCCTGGACATGACGTTCTGAGAGAGACACTGTCCGTCCCCTACGGCCCTGACGACTACTCAGCCCTCGTCCATCACTTCCGCTTGCGGAAGGCCGCCGACGTGGTGGCAAGCCACGCCCCCTCGCCTGGCCTAAGCCCCACCCCACTCCCTTGGACACCCGCGAATGGGCGGGGGGCCTTGTCTATACCCCACCTACTCTGGGTTGTGGGGGTTTGGTTTGGAGCGGGGCTAATTTAAATCTTCGCCGCAAGGACGCTAAACGTGCCAAATACCTCGGAAGACAAAACAAATATGTAATGAGATAAAAATACTGTGTGCATTATATGCATTGTATACATATTTATCCTTCGGAGAACGACACTGTCCGTCCCACAGCAGTCTGGGGGCACGCATGCACTTTCAGGGGGGGGGGGGGGGGGGGGGGAGGGAGGAGCCTCGCCTGTCACGCGGAGCCAGCGGAGCCTCCCTATTGGTTAATCAATCTGTCTGTCTCTCTTCTGCCCTTGCCCGCCGACACTCTGTGGCAATAGAAGTATATGACACATTTTGAATATAACTCTGGTATATCACAGACTTCAGCACCTGTGTTTAGATATAAAGTTTGTTATCAAACAGAGATGTTCTTGCTTGCTTGATATAAGCCCCAGCCCCTCTGCACTCTGATTGGTTTGGGAAATAACTACATGGAAAATCCCAGGAAGGTTGGCTCCTTTGTTTAAGCATATAGGTAAGGCATGGGCCAAGCTCTGCTGAACAAGGTTGAAAATGAGACCCAGACTGTTATGGAATGTGTTTAGGACAGCAGGCTACTGGACATGGCCTACTGCAGTATGTCTTATTGCAGTGTTTTCTTTTTAAATTTTATACCGGTATATATATTTTTATTTTCCTTTCTTGCTCTATTTGCACAACAAACAAGCCAAATTATGTTTTTCTTCTTGCAAATTGTGTTGTAGTTATTTTGAATATCTATAACAAATCCAATTATGTAAGATGTGTTATCTTTGTAATGTATTTTTTATGAGCGGATTCTCTGTACAATGATAACGTTTCTATAAACATTTTAATGTAGCCTACCTCTGACAGAGACACTGTTGTTGAATAATGATGAAGGAATTACACCAACCCATCATAGCCCATCAAGATAGACTGTTGCTCTGGGCTTGCGTCCCTGTAGTAGAGTGTAGATGTAGACAGTTAATTTATCCCAGGTCCCAGCTGTGAAAACTGCAAAGACGCACTTCCATTGAATTATAATTAAATTCACACGACAAATTCATAATTTACGCTCGCCTTCAGCGATGCCTTCGAATTAGAATAACAATAACTAGCAGATTGACAATATTTCTGAGAGAGTGGGCTGCAAGGAAGAGTGGTCACCTGACGGCCATTTGGTCCAAAATGTAAAAAAAAAAGGAAGACAAAAAAAACCTATAAATGCACCACGTCTCTGTATGCATACGTCTGTAATGCACTTAACTCGAGAACCGTTCGCCCCACCGACTTCAAATCCGACGCATGAGTTCCGCACCCCCACAGGGAGTGCAATGCCCGGTGTTGTCTGTCGGACCCACGGTTGTCCAGAACCGCCACAAAAGGCCTCTGCCCAGCCTGGACAGGGTGCCTGCCTAGTGTCCATATATGAAGCTGGCCTGTTCTGACATCACAACACTCCATATTTGGGCATGCCTGACACAGAACTCCATAAAGGGACACTGAGAGACAGATACAGAAATCTCCATATATGGGCATAAAAGGGACACATGGGTGGAACTCTGTCACGGGTACAACGGGTATTGCATATAGCCAGGTGGGGCATGGATCTCCAACTTCCATCGTTACCGACTCGGTGCTCTACAGCTGGGCACCGTCTAGTTTAAGTAATTACCGGTAGTATACATGATTAGAGCAAGATTGAACATTTGGCAGTTGACGTCTATTAATAATAATATTGCTGAAAAACCTATATATCCACATAGGCCTATATATTACGCGCACACACACACACACACAATTCTATGCACTGTGTTACTTTGTATTACGTTATGGACAAACTATCCAATTTTACTATTTATCTAATTCCAGTGCAAATAATACAAGAAAGCCAGATGAGAAACAATGAAGACCATCAATGTATAGGCTAATGTTATACCCCTGGAACCATAGGCGGAGCTTGAAGTTGACGCTGGGGGGTGCGACTGCTTGGCCAACGACAACCTTTATTTTATTATTTTAGCGTTTTTACAATGCCCTAACCCCTCAAAATTAGTTATTTAGGTAGTACAGCAGCTCACACACATGCACTACAGCCATACAGCAAGTCATCATATCATGATAAGAGAGATGATTACAAACTACAGTCAGAAGCCAGAAGGTATTAAAGTAAAAAAAAAAAAAAAAAACGTTTTTTTTTTTTTTTTTTTTTTTTTTTCAGGGGGTGCACACTGCACCCCCTGAACCCCCCCAAGCTCCACCCATGCCTGGAACAGGGGAGAATAGTATGTGAAACAATACACAGACGTGTTCTCTCATTCAAAGCTTTGTATTGAATGGAGTACGGTGCTGCGGTTCCCCCTACAGGCAAGCTGAAGGCATGAGCAATCGATCGATCTCACAGACATTACTAGTCAATTATCTTCACTGTAGGCCTATGCAGTTCACTATCATGCAGAAATATCATTCTATTACACTAACCCATAATGTTAAAATGTGGGTGGCATATCATTGGCCTAGGCTATATAAAATAATATAAACTATATAAAACTAATGTCTTTCTTTTCGCAGTTAAATGGATCAATGTACAGACACTCTCTTCATTGCGGTAAATTGACCTTATGCGACCATCTTGCCATTAAGTTAATGGCAATTAAGTTAAACAACGTCAAACACACCAACATTGCAGCAGTACGAAAAGCTTGAATTATCCTCTATCTGCAAAGTGTTTGTTTCATAAAAATCCACCATGTTATGAGCAGTGTTGGCAACTTATAGTACATTTATACTGAAGTACAAATGTATTTTATGTACAAGTTAGTAGTTACTTAGATTATTATTATAAAGCATACTGAGTAACCACTTCAGCGCTATACATGTTTAGTCGCATCACAACGCATTGTGACCTTGTAGATCTGCTATATTCAAAAGATTTTTTGAAAACTTGTGAAGAGACATTCTGCATAATGATTACTTTTACTTGTGGTACTTTAAGTACATTTTGAAGCCAGTACTTTTTTACTTTAGTTCTATAGTTCTCTATTGCAGCATTGATTCTTTTACTTATGTCAAACATTTGAGTACATTTTCCACCACTGGTTATGAGCCACTTTCTGTCAAACAAACAGATTCCTTGCAGGTGATTATTTGTGTGGAGTGTTGGAGTTTGGATGTGCTCGTTGGATATCACTCAACGGCCCTGCGTACCACTTGTGTTGAATGCAGGAGGCAGCAGAACGTTGCTTTAATGAAAGTGAGCACTTCCAAACTCCAACACAAAATAATCACCTGCAAGGAATTTCTTGCCATGTTTCTTCGATTACTGAGCTCCTGAGCTCATCGGACCAAGATTCTCCAGTTCATGGTTAAAGGGCTCACGAGTAGGTTTTGAGGTCCCTAGATGTGACAGTTTCGTGACAGCTGGCCTGTCGTTTTTGTTTTTTCGCGGGTACAGAATATCATAAATAAATCATCATACAATCGGCATACATAGATTTTTAATTCATCCGAGGTCAGAATGAGATCAATGATAGTTTGAGTAGAATCACACGTACCCTTGTGGGTTGGATAATTAGCTGATTGGCAGTCGACACCAATAAGGATTTTCTCTACGCCTTCATTCTCAGCTAAGCACCACTCAAGAATATCATAGAAACCATGCTGGTCAGGAGACCTTGTAGATGGTGCCGCGGCATTAGGCCTACTGATATAGCATTTTTGAAAATGAATTAAATCCACACAGGAGTGTGGACTGTGGAGTGCAGGTGCCATGACGCAAGTCCAGGGGTGGGTGCCGTAGAATTGCAAGCCTGGTGATGCGAGGTAACCACAGAATGTTTTGATAATATTTGACTTTTGTTTAAATGAATGATCAATGGCTGTCTCTACACTAAAGTCAGAGTGAGTCAGAGTGCCTGTATTTTTATTCTATGGTCCGTGTCGCCCTCAAGTGGACAAAAGCAGCAATAGGCAGGGGTACAGCTTTTGGAAAGTGATTTAAAGGACCTATAATATAAAATTCAACTTTTTCAATTTCTTTTGTGTTTCTGGGGCTCCCATGTGTGTTTTCTATCCCCACAAATAACCAATTTTGAACAATCAGGCTTTCATGTCATATGGGTGTTTTAATGGAAATTGCTCTCAGGAACAGCTCGACTGATTTTGGCCTCATCGTGATGTCATCAATGTCACCCTACTTATATAATTCCTCCTCTTCTTCAGTCTTCAGTTCCAAATTTGCATTTCCACTTGTTTACAATGTCCACCATTGTTGATTTTCCAAGCTGGCATGGAATGGATACAAGCCTGGTTTTATGATTTTTATCTAGCATCAGTATTATAATGACTCAAATATTAAATAATCTGCATCAGCACCCCCACCACCTCAGGACATTGTGGTACTGCAGCTAAAACTGCTTTCAAAGTCCAGAAAGAAATGACAAGGCCTGGTTATATCAGAGTGGTGATTGAGGCTCAAACCATTAGAAATAACTTTGAGGGACATAGACAATATGATTATTAAATATTAAAAGCAGTTTTAAAATGCATGTTATTTGCCCTTTAAAGAAAGTTAATGCAGGCTATAAAAGATTACAGCACCATGCTGGCTTGTCTATAGTCCATGGACTAGTGGACTATATGGACACACACACACACACACACACACACACACACACACACAATTATGTGCACTAGTTGTGTTACTTTGTATTACGTTATGGACAAACTATCCAATTTTACACACCTAATTCCAGTGCAATTAATGCCAGACGAGAAACAATGAAGACCATCAATGTATAGGCTACTCCATAATGTTACACAATTGTATGTACAAGTTATTATTATTACAAAGCATACTGAGTAACCAGCGCTATACATGTTTAGTCGTATCATAACGCATTGTGACCTTGTAGATCTGCTATAGTCCGTCCATGGACTATAGTCTATAGACTATAGTCCATGGACTATAGTCTATATACTAGTGTTTTTAAAAACACCAGGATAGTGTTTTTAAAAACACCAGGATAGTGTTTTAAAAAACAACAGCCCCCAGGTCATCTTTGAGCAGGCCACCATTGGGCAGATTAAGAAAATTGTGTCCGACCCTTCCCATGTACCTGAGTATCGGCTAATGCCATCAGGTAGGTCGTAGGAGGTACGAGGTCCAGCGTGCAAATATAATAGGTACAAGCATTCCTTTGTCCCTCTGTCAATCACACTCCTTAACAGAGTCCTTGCAGAAGGCAGACAGGTATGAGACGTCGAGACAGACACAGTACGAGTCACTGTGTACCTGTATTGTGTATTGTATTGTATCTGTATGCTGCAGGACGGGTCCTTGTGTCCAAGTCAAATTTCTCCTTCGGGAGACATAAATAAAGAAACCTTGAACCTTGAGCTCACAATGTTGTGATCTTGTAGATCTGCTCATTGCATATTGGCAATGTATAAGGTTAATTAGATGATTAGAATTAGAATTATGTCATACTGTGCAGATTGTATATTGTACTGCTGATTGGACTGTAGGCCTATTCACATGCAAGTAACTTAGACAAAAGTGTCACAAAGCACAAAAAAAGCACCGGTGGTAGTACTATATATCATACTGTATGATATACAGAGTGCAACTCTCTGCGATGCTCAACCTTGCTGCGTCACTTTAGTCCTGATGCATGTTAGTTTACATCAAACGTCAAATTCACAATTTCAATAAATAAGAGTGTAAAGAAGCTGTGTTGAGATTACAACAGTTTTTTTCTTTTCTTTTTTAAGATATTTTTTTGCGGCTTACGCCTCTTATTGGTTTTTTGAAGGGACAGACAGTAGGCTGACAGGAAACGGGAGAGAGATGGGGGAAGACATGCAGTAAAGGCCGTGTCGGCCTCGGGAGTCGAATCCGCGGCACACTGCGACTACCAGTCGGGTGCCCAGACGGTTACGCCACCGCCTGGGCACAACTGTGATATATAATGTTTATTTTAGGTCGGACAGCCTACTGATGTAGACTGCTGCTGCTGTGCGTGGCAGCTGTTAATAGTCCATTGTCTCGAGTGATTTTCGTATTTTTTTCAAATCCTCAAAAATTATGAAAAACGGCGTGCTATAGTATGCCGTCCGATATGGGCCCATAGTCAAAAATGATGAAAAAAGAGGATATATATATTTTTTTTTTCAAATCCTCAAAAATGATGGCAGTCATTTCATCATTTTTGAGGATTTGAAAAAAATGAAAAAAACAAACAAAAAAACATGGGTTATAGCCCATCGTTTTTAGATTTTTTTTTAACCACGTTTTTCATCATTTTTTAACATGGGCTATAGCCCATACCGTATGGCATACTATAGCACGCCGTTATTCATCATATTTGAGGTTTTGAAAAAACAAAAAGACAAAAAAAACATGGGTTATATCCCATCGTTTTTTGAGATTTTGAAAAAAAGAATTTACCTCGTTTTTCATCATTTTTGAACATGGGCTATAGCCCATACCGTACGGCATACTATAGCACGCCGTTTTACATCATTTTTGAGGTTTTGAAAAAAATGAAGAAAAAAAAAAACATGGGTTATAGCCCATCGTTTTTTGAAATTTTGAAATTATTTTTTAACCTCGTTTTTCATCATTTTTGAACATGGGCTATAGCCCATACCGTACGGCATACTATAGCACGCCGTTTTTCATCATTTTTGAGGTTTTGAAAAAAAAAAAAAAAAAAAAAAAAAAAACATGGGTTATAGCCCATCGTTTTTTGAAATTTTGAAAAAAAAACTTAACCTCGTTTTTCATCATTTTTGAACATGGGCTATAGCCCATACCGTACGGCATACTATAGCACGCCGTTTTACATAATTTTTGAGGTTTTGAAAAAAATGAAGAAAAAAAAAAACATGGGTTATAGCCCATCGTTTTTTCAAATTTTGAAAAAAAAGTATTAACCTCGTTTTTCATCATTTTTGAACATGGGCTATAGCCCATACCGTACGGCATACTATAGCACGCCGTTTTACATCATTTTTGAGGTTTTGAAAAAAATGAAGAAAGAAAAAAACATGGGTTATAGCCCATCGTTTTTTGAAATTTTGAAAAAAAAGATTAACCTTGTTTTTCATCATTTTTGAACATGGGCTATAGCCCATACAGTACGGCATACTATAGCACGCCGTTTTTCATAATTTTTGAGGTTTTGAAAAAAAAAACAAAAAAACATGGGTTATAGCCCATCGTTTTTTTTAAATTTAAAATGATTTTTTAACCTCGTTTTTCATCATTTTTGAACATGGGCTATAGCCCATACCGTACGGCATACTATAGCACGCCGTTTTACATCATTTTTGAGGTTTTGAAAAAAATGAAGAAAAAAAAAAACATCGGTTATAGCCCATTGTTTTTTGAAATTTTGAAAAAAAGAATTAACCTCGTTTTTCATCATTTTTGAACATGGGCTATAGCCCATACCGTACGGCATACTATAGCACGCCGTTTTACATCATTTTTGAGGTTTTGAAAAAAATGAAGAAAGAAATAAACATGGGTTATAGCCCATCGTTTTTTGAAATTTTGAAAAAAAAGATTAACCTTGTTTTTCATCATTTTTGAACATGGGCTATAGCCCATACCGTACGGCATACTATAGCACGCCGTTTTTCATCATTTTTGAAGTTTTGAAAAAAATGAAGAAAAAAAAAAACATGGGTTATAGCCCATCGTTTTTTGAAATTTTGAAATTATTTTTTAACCTCGTTTTTCATCATTTTTGAACATGGGCTATAGCCCATACCGTACGGCATACTATAGCACGCCGTTTTTCATCATTTTTGAGGTTTTGAAAAAAAAAAAAAAAAAAAAAAAAAAAACATGGGTTATAGCCCATCGTTTTTTGAAATTTTGAAAAAAAAACTTAACCTCGTTTTTCATCATTTTTGAACATGGGCTATAGCCCATACCGTACGGCATACTATAGCACGCCGTTTTACATAATTTTTGAGGTTTTGAAAAAAATGAAGAAAAAAAAAAACATGGGTTATAGCCCATCGTTTTTTCAAATTTTGAAAAAAAAGTATTAACCTCGTTTTTCATCATTTTTGAACATGGGCTATAGCCCATACCGTACGGCATACTATAGCACGCCGTTTTACATCATTTTTGAGGTTTTGAAAAAAATGAAGAAAGAAAAAAACATGGGTTATAGCCCATCGTTTTTTGAAATTTTGAAAAAAAAGATTAACCTTGTTTTTCATCATTTTTGAACATGGGCTATAGCCCATACAGTACGGCATACTATAGCACGCCGTTTTTCATAATTTTTGAGGTTTTGAAAAAAAAAACAAAAAAACATGGGTTATAGCCCATCGTTTTTTTTAAATTTAAAATGATTTTTTAACCTCGTTTTTCATCATTTTTGAACATGGGCTATAGCCCATACCGTACGGCATACTATAGCACGCCGTTTTACATCATTTTTGAGGTTTTGAAAAAAATGAAGAAAAAAAAAAACATCGGTTATAGCCCATTGTTTTTTGAAATTTTGAAAAAAAGAATTAACCTCGTTTTTCATCATTTTTGAACATGGGCTATAGCCCATACCGTACGGCATACTATAGCACGCCGTTTTACATCATTTTTGAGGTTTTGAAAAAAATGAAGAAAGAAATAAACATGGGTTATAGCCCATCGTTTTTTGAAATTTTGAAAAAAAAGATTAACCTTGTTTTTCATCATTTTTGAACATGGGCTATAGCCCATACCGTACGGCATACTATAGCACGCCGTTTTTCATCATTTTTGAAGTTTTGAAAAAAATGAAGAAAAAAAAAAACATGGGTTATAGCCCATCGTTTTTTGAAATTTTGAAAAAAGAAATTAACCTCGTTTTTCATCATTTTTGAACATGGGCTATAGCCCATACCGTACGGCATACTATAGCACGCCGTTTTTCATCATTTTTGAGGATTTGAAAAAAAAAAAAAAAAAAAAACGATGGGCTATAACCCATGTTTTTTTTTGTTTTTGTTTTTCAAATCCTCAAAAATGATGAAAAACGGCGTGCTATAGTATGCCGTACGGTATGGGCTATAGCCCATGTTCAAAAATGATGAAAAACGAGTTTTTTTTTTTTTCTTCAAAGTTTCAAAAAACGATGGGCTATAACCCATGTTTTTTTTGTTTTTTTTTCATATCCTCAAAACAGACGTCTAAAACACGTCTATTTTTAGACTTGTTTTAGACATTTATAAACAGAACTGTCCATCTAAATTCTAAACGGATGGTTAAATATAAGTTCCCGATTGTACCTTACATGCCGATGTGGCTCAAAAGATAAATCTGAGTTTCATAATCCAAAGGTTACTGGTTCAAAACTAATACTCAACCAATGCTGCCGTAATTTGAACTTTTCAAGGCTAGAATAAAAAATAAAAACTCATAAGCACCAGGAGACATCTGCTGATTGCCCCAAGGTGCCTTAGCTCAATGGTGTGGTGTGCTTGATCGGTAGCCTCTGCTACCACCTGCCTGCAGGTTCAAGTCCCATGCAAGGTACTAGTGAGGACCATCGGGAGACGGTGCTCTCTCCCCCTGTTTCCTGAAAAGTAGCAGTTGGGGGTTATGTTTGAAAGAACCCTGTCCACCTAAAATTTTACAGATAAGAATTAGGTCAAACGTTTAAAAATAAAATAGCAATTTGGCCCATCATCTGACAGAAAGAATAGTCTGTGTATTTGCATACTGGGCCAAAACTTGGTTGGAAAGTCCCTCTTTTATGTCTGGCTTCCAGGCCAGTTGGAAAAGGGCAAACTGAGAGGTGGTAAGAGTATGTTAAATTGGACATTTTCATGGTAAAAGGTTAGCTGGACAGGGTTCTTTCAGACATAAGCCCCAACCGTTACATCTCAGGAAACAGGGGGAGAGAGCACCCTCTCCCGATGGTCCTCCAGCACCTTGATGTCATGACATGGGACTTGAACCTGCCAACTGCCTGTAGCAGAGGCAACGGGTCAAGCGCTCCACACCATTACGCCAAGGCACCTTTGGGCATTCAGCAGATGTCTCCTGGTGCTTTTGAGTTTTTATTTTTCATTCAAGCCTTGAAAAGTTCAAATTACTGCAGCATTGAGCTGTAGGAGGAACAGGACTTGAACATGGAATGTCTGTACTGAAAGCCTGATGATTAGACCATTGCACCATCAGTCAGACACTCTCAGGCAAAGTCTCCTGGTCATTTTTAAGTGATCTTTTGTTCGTTAGCCTTCAGTTAGTAAAGTTTAAATAACACAGAATCATATTAATCAGATGTTTCTTAGCGCTGTTGAGGTCTTCTTTTATATGATAGTGTAACAGCCGGGAATCGAACCCTGGTCTCCCACGTGGAAAGCCAACATCTCAACCACTACGACAATTAGAGTTTTGAGGTAATGAGGCTGAGGCTGTGAGCCACTGCTAGAATAGCAGTAAATGAAGCTCAATAACTAGCATTAAACTTTAGGAAGAGTGGGATTTGAAAATGAACTCTCTGTGCGGAATAACCCCTACTACACCATCACTCAGTAACATCTGCCTCTTTGTACTGTTGAAGCGATCTTTTGTATGTTAGCCTTCAGATAGTAAAGTTGAAAGAATCAAGAGTTGAACATAGAATCACGTTCATCAGAGTGTAACACCCAGGAATCGAACACAGGTCACCTGCACTGAAGGACAACATCTTAACCACTAAGCCAAAGCAACTGCCTATGGCTCAGGGGAGATATGAGACTTTTGAGGTCATCAGGCTGAGGCTGTGAGCCACTGCTATACAATAAAAAAAATCAAAAAACGATGGGCTATAACCCATGTTTTGTTTTTTTTTCTTCATTTTTTTCCTCAAAAAGGATGAAAAACGGCGTGCTATAGTATGCCATACGGTATGGGCTATATAGCCCATGTTCAAAAATGATGAAAAACGAGGTTAATTGCAATTCCTCCGCAACACTCCGCAATTTGCTAACGGCCGGTAGTCACAGAATACAAAACTCTGATGCTGGCATTCAAAGCAGTGTTGCGGAGGAATTGCGGAGTGTTGCGGAGGATGCGGAGGAATTGCGGAGTGTTGCGGAGGATTTTTTTTTTTCAAAATTTCAAAAAACGATGGGCTATAACCCATGTTTTTTTTTTTTTTCATTTTTTTCAAATCCTCAAAAATGATGAAAAACGGCGTGCTATAGTATGCCGTACGGTAGGGGCTATAGCCCATGTTCAAAAACGATGAAAAACGAGGATAACATTTTTTTCAAAAATAAAAAAAACGATGGGCTATAACCCATGCTTTTTGAAATTTTGCATTTTTTTCAAATCCTCAAAAATGATGAAAAACGGCGTGCTATAGTATGCCGTACAGTAGGGGCTATAGCCCATGTTCAAAAACGATGAAAAACAAGGATAACATTTTTTTCAAAAATAAAAAAAACGATGGGCTATAACCCATGTTTTTTGAAATTTTGAATTTTTTTCAAATCCTCAAAAATGATGAAAAACGGCGTGCTATAGTATGCCGTACGGTAGGGGCTATAGCCCATGTTCAAAAACGATGAAAAACGAGGATAACATTTTTTTCAAAAAATCTAAAAACGATGGGCTATAACCCATGTTTTTTGAAATTTTGAATTTTTTTCAAATCCTCAAAAATTATGAAAAACGGCGTGCTATAGTATGCCGTACGGTAGGGGCGATAGCCCATGTTCAAAAACGATGAAAAACGAGGATAATTTTTTTTACACAAATTCAAAAAACGATGGGCTATAACCCATGCTTTTTGAAATTTTGAATTTTTTTCAAATCCTCAAAAATGATGAAAAGCGGCGTGCTATAGTATGCCGTACGGTAGGGGCTATAGCCCATGTTCAAAAACGATGAAAAATGAGGATAACATTTTTTTCAAAAATTAAAAAAACGATGGGCTATAACCCATGTTTTTTGAAATTTAGATTTTTTTTCAAATCCTCAAAAATGATGAAAAACGGCGTGCTATAGTATGCCGTACAGTAGGAGCTATAGCCCATGTACAAAAACGATGAAAAACGAGGATATTTTTTTTTTTTTAAATTCAAAAAACGATGGGCTATAACCCATGTTTTTTGAAATTTAGATTTTTTTCAAATCTTCAAAAATGATGAAAAACGGTGTGCTATAGTATGCCGTACGGTAGGGGCTATAGCCCATGTTCAAAAACGATGAAAAACGAGGATAACATTTTTTTCAAAAATAAAAAAAACGATGGGCTATAACCCATGTTTTTTGAAATTTAGATTTTTTTTCAAATCCTCAAAAATGATGAAAAACGGCGTGCTATAGTATGCCGTACAGTAGGAGCTATATCCCATGTACAAAAACGATGAAAAACGAGGATATTTTTTTTTTCAAAAATTCAAAAAACGATGGGCTATAACCCATGTTTTTTGAAATTTTGATTTTTTTCAAATCTTCAAAAATGATGAAAAACGGTGTGCTATAGTATGCCGTACGGTAGGGGCTATAGCCCATGTTCAAAAACGATGAAAAACGAGGATAACATTTTTTTCAAAAATTAAAAAAACGATGGGCTATAACCCATGCTTTTTGAAATTTTGCATTTTTTTCAAATCCTCAAAAATTATGAAAAACGGCGTGCTATAGTATGCCGTACGGTAGGGGCGACAGCCCATGTTCAAAAACGATGAAAAACGAGGATAACATTTTTTACACAAATTCAAAAAACGATGGGCTATAACCCATGCTTTTTGAAATTTTGAATTTTTTTCAAATCCTCAAAAATGATGAAAAGCGGCGTGCTATAGTATGCCGTACGGTAGGGGCTATAGCCCATGTTCAAAAACGATGAAAAATGAGGATAACATTTTTTTCAAAAATTAAAAAAACGATGGGCTATAACCCATGTTTTTTGAAATTTAGATTTTTTTTCAAATCCTCAAAAATGATGAAAAACGGCGTGCTATAGTATGCCGTACAGTAGGAGCTATAGCCCATGTACAAAACCGATGAAAAACGAGGATAATTTTTTTTTCAAAAATTCAAAAAACGATGGGCTATAACCCATGTTTTTTGAAATTTTGATTTTTTTCAAATCTTCAAAAATGATGAAAAACGGTGTGCTATAGTATGCCGTACGGTAGGGGCTATAGCCCATGTTCAAAAACGATGAAAAACGAGGATAACATTTTTTTCAAAAATTAAAAAAACGATGGGCTATAACCCATGCTTTTTGAAATTTTGCATTTTTTTCAAATCCTCAAAAATGATGAAAAACGGCGTGCTATAGTATGCCGTACAGTAGGGGCTATAGCCCATGTTCAAAAACGATGAAAAACAAGGATAACATTTTTTTCAAAAATTAAAAAAACGATGGGCTATAACCCATGTTTTTTGAAATTTAGAATTTTTTTCAAATCCTCAAAAATGATGAAAAACGGCGTGCTATAGTATGCCGTACGGTAGGGGCTATAGCCCATGTTCAAAAACAATAAAAAACGAGGATAACATTTTTTTCAAAAATTAAAAAAACGATGGGCTATAACCCATGTTTTTTGAAATTTTGAAATTTTTTCAAATCCTCAAAAATGATGAAAAACAGCGTGCTATAGTATGCCGTACGGTAGGGGCTATAGCCCACGCTCAAAAACGATGAAAAACGAGGATAACATTCTTTTCAAAAATTCAAAAAACGATGGGCTATAACCCATGTTTTTTGAAATTTTGAAATTTTTTCAAATCCTCAAAAATGATGAAAAACGGCGTGCTATAGTATGCCGTACGGTAGGGGCTATAGCCCATGTTCAAAAACGATGAAAAACGAGGATAATTTCTTTTTCAAAAATTAAAAAAACGATGGGCTATAACCCATGCTTTTTGAAATTTTGCATTTTTTTCAAATCCTCAAAAATGATGAAAAACGGCGTGCTATAGTATGCCGTACAGTAGGGGCTATAGCCCATGTTCAAAAACGATGAAAAACAAGGATAACATTTTTTTCAAAAATTAAAAAAACGATGGGCTATAACCCATGTTTTTTGAAATTTTGAATTTTTTTCAAATCCTCAAAAATGATGAAAAACGGCGTGCTATATTATGCCGTACGGTAGGGGCTATAGCCCATGTTCAAAAACAATGAAAAACGAGGATAACATTTTTTTCAAAAATTCAAAAAATTATGGGCTATAACCCATGTTTTTTGAAATTTTGAATTTTTTTCAAATCCTCACAAATGATGAAATACGGCGTGCTATATTATGCCGTACGGTAGGGGCTATAGCCCATGTTCAAAAACAATTAAAAACGAGGATAACATCTTTTTCAAAAATTCAAAAAACGATGGGCTATAACCCATGTTTTTTGAAATTTTGAATTTTTTTCAAATCCTCAAAAATGATGAAAAACGGCGTGCTATAGTATGCCGTACGGTAGGGGCTATAGCCCATGTTCAAAAACGATGAAAAACGAGGATAACATTTTTTTCAAAAATTAAAAAAACGATGGGCTATAACCCATGCTTTTTGAAATTTTGCATTTTTTTCAAATCCTCAAAAATGATGAAAAACGGCGTGCTATAGTATGCCGTACAGTAGGGGCTATAGCCCATGTTCAAAAACGATGAAAAACAAGGATAACATTTTTTTCAAAAATTAAAAAAACGATGGGCTATAACCCATGTTTTTTTTAATTTTGAATTTTTTTCAAATCCTCAAAAATGATGAAAAACGGCGTGCTATAGTATGCCGTATGGTAGGGGCTATAGCCCATGTTCAAAAACGATGAAAAACGAGGATAACATTTTTTTCAAAAATAAAAAAAACGATGGGCTATAACCCATGTTTTTTGAAATTTTGAATTTTTTTCAAATCCTCAAAAATGATGAAAAACGGCGTGCTATAGTATGCCGTACGGTAGGGGCTATAGCCCATGTTCAAAAACGATGAAAAACGAGGATAACATTTTTTTCAAAAATTAAAAAAACGATGGGCTATAACCCATGTTTTTTGAAATTTTGATTTTTTTTCAAATCCTCAAAAATGATTAAAAACGGCGTGCTATAGTATGCCGTACGGTAGGGGCTATAGCCCATGCTCAAAAACGATGAAAAACGAGGATAACATTTTTTTCAAAAATTTAAAAAACAATGGGCTATAACCCATGTTTTTTGAAATTTTGAATTTTTTTCAAATCCTCAAAAATGATGAAAAACGGCGTGCTATAGTATGCCGTACGGTAGGAGCTATAGCCCATGTACAAAAACGATGAAAAACGAGGATAACATTTTTTTCAAAAATTAAAAAAACGATGGGCTATAACCCATGTTTTTTGAAATTTTGATTTTTTTCAAATCTTCAAAAATGATGAAAAACGGCGTGCTATAGTATGCCGTACGGTAGGGGCTATAGCCCATGTTCAAAAACGATGAAAAACGAGGATAACATTTTTTTCAAAAATTAAAAAAACGATGGGCTATAACCCATGTTTTTTGAAATTTCGATTTTTTTTCAAATCCTCAAAAATGATGAAAAACGGCGTGCTATAGTATGCCGTACGGTAGGGGCTATAGCCCATGTTCAAAAACGATGAAAAACGAGGATAACATTTTTTACAAAAATTCAAAAAACGATGGGCTATAACCCATGTTTTTTTAATTCTTTTAATTTTTTCAAATCCTCAAAAAGGATGAAAAACGGCGTGCTATAGTATTCCGTACGGTAGGGGCTATAGCCCATGCTCAAAAACGATGAAAAACGAGGATAACATTTTTTTCAAAAATTAAAAAAACGATGGGCTATAACCCATGTTTTTTGAAATTTCGATTTTTTTTCAAATCCTCAAAAATGATGAAAAACTGCGTGCTATAGTATGCCGTACGGTAGGGGCTATAGCCCATGTTCAAAAACGATGAAAAACGAGGATAACATTTTTTACAAAAATTCAAAAAACGATGGGCTATAACCCATGTTTTTTGAATTTTTTGAATTTTTTCAAATCCTCAAAAAGGATGAAAAACGGCGTGCTATAGTATTCCGTACGGTAGGGGCTATAGCCCATGCTCAAAAACGATGAAAAACGAGGATAACATTTTTTTCAAAAATTCAAAAAACAATGGGCTATAACCCATGTTTTTTGAAATTTTGAATTTTTTTCAAATCCTCAAAAATGATGAAAAACGGCGTGCTATAGTATGCCGTACGGTAGGGGCTATAGCCCATGCTCAAAAACGATGAAAAACGAGGATAACATTTTTTTCAAAAATTCAAAAAACAATGGGCTATAACCCATGTTTTTTGAAATTTTGAATTTTTTTCAAATCTTCAAAAATGATGAAAAACGGCGTGCTATAGTATGCCGTACGGTAGGGGCTATAGCCCATGTTCAAAAACGATGAAAAACGAGGATAACATTTTTTTCAAAAATTAAAGAAACGATGGGCTATAACCCATGTTTTTTGAAATTTTGATTTTTTTTCAAATCCTCAAAAATGATGAAAAACGGCGTGCTATAGTATGCCGTACGGTAGGGGCTATAGCCCATGCTCAAAAACGATGAAAAACGAGGATAACATTTTTTTCAAAAATTCAAAAAACAATGGGCTATAACCCATGTTTTTTGAAATTTTGAATTTTTTTCAAATCCTCAAAAATGATGAAAAACGGCGTGCTATAGTATGCCGTACGGTAGGAGCTATAGCCCATGTACAAAAACGATGAAAAACGAGGATAACATTTTTTTCAAAAATTAAAAAAACGATGGGCTATAACCCATGTTTTTTGAAATTTTGATTTTTTTTCAAATCCTCAAAAATGATGAAAAACGGCGTGCTATAGTATGCCGTACGGTAGGGGCTATAGCCCATGCTCAAAAACGATGAAAAACGAGGATAATTTTTTTTTCAAAAATTCAAAAAACAATGGGCTATAACCCATGTTTTTTGAAATTTTGAATTTTTTTCAAATCCTCAAAAATGATGAAAAACGGCGTGCTATAGTATGCCGTACGGTAGGGGCTATAGCCCATGCTCAAAAACGATGAAAAACGAGGATAACATTTTTTTCAAAAATTAAAAAAACAATGGGCTATAACCCATGTTTTTTGAAAATTTGAATTTTTTTCAAATCCTCAAAAATGATGAAAAAGGGCGTGCTATAGTATGCCGTACGGTAGGGGCTATAGCCCATGTTCAAAAACGATGAAAAACGAGGATAACATTTTTTACAAAAATTCAAAAAACGATGGGCTATAACCCATGTTTTTTGAATTTTTTGAATTTTTTCAAATCCTCAAAAAGGATGAAAAACGGCGTGCTATAGTATGCCGTACGGTAGGGGCTATAGCCCATGCTCAAAAACGATGAAAAACGAGGATAACATTTTTTTCAAAAATTCAAAAAACAATGGGCTATAACCCATGTTTTTTTAAATTTTGAATTTTTTTCAAATCCTCAAAAATGATGAAAAACGGCGTGCTATAGTATGCCGTACGGTAGGGGCTATAGCCCATGCTCAAAAACGATGAAAAACGAGGATAACATTTTTTTCAAAAATTAAAAAAACGATGGGCTATAACCCATGTTTTTTGAAATTTTGATTTTTTTTCAAATCCTCAAAAATGATGAAAAACGGCGTGCTATAGTATGCCGTACGGTAGGGGCTATAGCCCATGCTCAAAAACGATGAAAAACGAGGATAACATTTTTTTCAAAAATTCAAAAAACAATGGGCTATAACCCATGTTTTTTGAAAATTTGAATTTTTTTCAAATCCTCAAAAATGATGAAAAACGGCGTGCTATAGTATGCCGTACGGTAGGAGCTATAGCCCATGTACAAAAACGATGAAAAACGAGGATAACATTTTTTTCAAAAATTCAAAAAACGATGGGCTATAACCCATGTTTTTTGAAATTTAGATTTTTTTCAAATCTTCAAAAATGATGAAAAACGGCGTGCTATAGTATGCCGTACGGTAGGGGCTATAGCCCATGTTCAAAAACGATGAAAAACGAGGATAACATTTTTTTCAAAAATAAAAAAAACGATGGGCTATAACCCATGTTTTTTGAAATTTCGATTTTTTTTCAAATCCTCAAAAATGATGAAAAACGGCGTGCTATAGTATGCCGTACGGTAGGGGCTATAGCCCATGTTCAAAAACGATGAAAAACGAGGATAACATTTTTTACAAAAATTCTAAAAACGATGGGCTATAACCCATGTTTTTTGAAATTTCGATTTTTTTTTAAATCCTCAAAAATGATGAAAAACGGCGTGCTATAGTATGCCGTACGGTAGGGGCTATAGCCCATGTTCAAAAACGATGAAAAACGAGGATAACATTTTTTACAAAAATTCAAAAAACGATGGGCTATAACCCATGTTTTGTGAATTTTTTGAATTTTTTCAAATCCTCAAAAAGGATGAAAAACGGCGTGCTATAGTATGCCGTACGGTAGGGGCTATAGCCCATGCTCAAAAACGATGAAAAACGAGGATAACATTTTTTTCAAAAATTCAAAAAACAATGGGCTATAACCCATGTTTTTAGAAATTTTGAATTTTTTTCAAATCCTCAAAAATGATGAAAAACTGCGTGCTATAGTATGCCGTACGGTAGGGGCTATAGCCCATGCTCAAAAACGATGAAAAACGAGGATAACATTTTTTTCAAAAATTCAAAAAACAATGGGCTATAACCCATGTTTTTTGAAATTTTGATTTTTTTCAAATCTTCAAAAATGATGAAAAACGGCGTGCTATAGTATGCCGTACGGTAGGGGCTATAGCCCATGTTCAAAAACGATGAAAAACGAGGATAACATTTTTTTCAAAAATTAAAAAAACGATGGGCTATAACCCATGTTTTTTGAAATTTAGATTTTTTTTCAAATCCTCAAAAATGATGAAAAACGGCGTGCTATAGTATGCCGTACGGTAGGGGCTATAGCCCATGTTCAAAAACGATGAAAAACGAGGATAACATTTTTTACAAAAATTCAAAAAACGATGGGCTATAACCCATGTTTTTTTAAATGTTTAAATGTTTTCAAATCCTCAAAAATGATGAAAAATGGCGTGCGATATTATGCCGTACGGTAGGGGCTATAGCCCATGTTCAAAAACAATGAAAAACGAGGATAACATTTTTTTCAAAAATTCAAAAAACGATGGGCTATAACCCATGTTTTTTGAAATTTTGAATTTTTTTCAAATCCTCAAAAATGATGAAAAACGGCGTGCTATAGTATGCCGCACGGTAGGGGCTATAGCCCATGTTCAAAAACAATAAAAAACGAGGATAACATTTTTTTCAAAAATTTAAAAAACGATGGGCTATAACCCATGTTTTTTGAAATTTTGAATTTTTTTCAAATCCTCAAAAATGATGAAAAACAGCGTGCTATAGTATGCCGTACGGTAGGGGCTATAGCCCATGCTCAAAAACGATGAAAAACGAGGATAACATTCTTTTCAAAAATTCAAAAAACGATGGGCTATAACCCATGTTTTTTGAAATTTTGAAATTTTTTCAAATCCTCAAAAATGATGAAAAACGGCGTGCTATATTATGCCGTACGGTAGGGGCTATAGCCCATGTTCAAAAACAATGAAAAACGAGGATAACATCTTTTTCAAAAATTCAAAAAACGATGGGCTATAACCCATGTTTTTTGAAATTTTGAATTTTTTTTCAAATCCTCAAAAATGATGAAAAACGGCGTGCTATAGTATGCCGTACGGTAGGGGCTATAGCCCATGTTCAAAAACGATGAAAAACCGAGGATAACATTTTTTTCAAAAATAAAAAAAACGATGAGCTATAACCCATGCTTTTTGAAATTTTGCATTTTTTTCAAATCCTCAAAAATGATGAAAAACGGCGTGCTATAGTATGCCGTACGGTAGGGGCTATAGCCCATTTTCAAAAACGATGAAAAACGAGGATAACATTTTTTTCATAAATTCAAAAAACAATGGGCTATAACCCATGTTTTTTGAAATTTTGAATTTTTTTCAAATCCTCAAAAATGATGAAAAACGGCGTGCTATAGTATGCCGTACGGTAGGAGCTATAGCCCATGTACAAAAACGATGAAAAACGAGGATAACATTTTTTTCAAAAATTCAAAAAACGATGGGCTATAACCCATGTTTTTTGAAATTTTGATTTTTTTCAAATCTTCAAAAATGATGAAAAACGGCGTGCTATAGTATGCCGTACGGTAGGGGCTATAGCCCATGTTCAAAAACGATGAAAAACGAGGATAACATTTTTTTCAAAAATTCAAAAAACGATGGGCTATAACCCATGTTTTTTTTAATTTTTTTAATTTTTTCAAATCCTCAAAAATGATGAAAAACGGCGTGCTATATTATGCCGTACGGTAGGGGCTATAGCCCATGTTCAAAAACAATGAAAAACGAGGATAACATTTTTTTTTTTAATTCAAAAAACTATGGGCTATAACCCATGTTTTTTGAAATTTTGAATTATTTTCAAATCCTCAAAAATGATGAAAAACGGCGTGCTATAGTATGCCGTACGGTAGGGGCTATAGCCCATGTTCAAAAACGATGAAAAACGAGGATAACATTTTTTTCAAAAAATCAAAAAACGATGGGCTATAACCCATGTTTTTTGAAATTTTGAATTTTTTTCAAATCCTCAAAAATTATGAAAAACGGCGTGCTATAGTATGCCGTACGGTAGGGGCGATAGCCCATGTTCAAAAACGATGAAAAACGAGGATAACATATTTTTCAAAAATAAAAAAAACGATGGGCTATAACCCATGTTTTTTGAAATGTTTAAATGTTTTCAAATCCTCAAAAATGATGAAAAACGGCGTGCGATATTATGCCGTACGGTAGGGGCTATAGCCCATGTTCAAAAACAATGAAAAACGAGGATAACATTTTTTTCAAAAATTCAAAAAACGATGGGCTATAACCCATGCTTTTTGAAATTTTGCATTTTTTTCAAATCCTCAAAAATGATGAAAAACGGCGTGCTATAGTATGCCGTACAGTAGGGGCTATAGCCCATGTTCAAAAACGATGAAAAACAAGGATAACATTTTTTTCAAAAATAAAAAAAACGATGGGCTATAACCCATGTTTTTTGAAATTTTGAATTTTTTTCAAATCCTCAAAAATGATGAAAAACGGCGTGCTATAGTATGCCGTACGGTAGGGGCTATAGCCCATGTTCAAAAACGATGAAAAACAAGGATAACATTTTTTTCAAAAATTAAAAAAACGATGGGCTATAACCCATGTTTTTTGAAATTTTGAATTTTTTTCAAATCCTCAAAAATGATGAAAAACGGCGTGCTATAGTATGCCGTACGGTAGGGGCTATAGCCCATGTTCAAAAACGATGAAAAACGAGGATAACATTTTTTTCAAAAATTCAAAAAACGATGGGCTATAACCCATGTTTTTTTTAATTTTGAATTTTTTTCAAATCCTCAAAAATGATGAAAAACGGCGTGCTATAGTATGCCGTACGGTAGGGGCTATAGCCCATGTTCAAAAACGATGAAAAACGAGGATAACATTTTTTTTCAAAAATTAAAAAAACGATGGGCTATAACCCATGTTTTTTTTTATTTTGAATTTTTTTCAAATCCTCAAAAATGATGAAAAACGGCGTGCTATAGTATGCCGTACGGTAGGGGCTATAGCCCATGTTCAAAAACGATGAAAAACGAGGATAACATTTTTTTCAAAAATTCAAAAAACGATGGGCTATAACCCATGTTTTTTTTTATTTTGAATTTTTTTCAAATCCTCAAAAATGATGAAAAACGGCGTGCTATAGTATGCCGTACGGTAGGGGCTATAGCCCATGTTCAAAAACGATGAAAAACGAGGATAACATTTTTTTTCAAAAATTAAAAAAACGATGGGCTATAACCCATGCTTTTTGAAATTTTGCATTTTTTTCAAATCCTCAAAAATGATGAAAAACGGCGTGCTATAGTATGCCGTACGGTAGGGGCTATAGCCCATGTTCAAAAACGATGAAAAACGAGGATAACATTTTTTTTCAAAAATTAAAAAAACGATGGGCTATAACCCATGTTTTTTTTTATTTTGAATTTTTTTCAAATCCTCAAAAATGATGAAAAACGGCGTGCTATAGTATGCCGTACGGTAGGGGCTATAGCCCATGTTCAAAAACGATGAAAAACGAGGATAACATTTTTTTCAAAAATTCAAAAAACGATGGGCTATAACCCATGTTTTTTTTTATTTTGAATTTTTTTCAAATCCTCAAAAATGATGAAAAACGGCGTGCTATAGTATGCCGTACAGTAGGGGCTATAGCCCATGTTCAAAAACGATGAAAAACGAGGATAACATTTTTTTCAAAAAATCAAAAAACGATGGGCTATAACCCATGTTTTTTGAAATTTTGAATTTTTTTCAAATCCTCAAAAATTATGAAAAACGGCGTGCTATAGTATGCCGTACGGTAGGGGCGATAGCCCATGTTCAAAAACGATGAAAAACGAGGATAACATATTTTTCAAAAATAAAAAAAACGATGGGCTATAACCCATGTTTTTTGAAATGTTTAAATGTTTTCAAATCCTCAAAAATGATGAAAAACGGCGTGCGATATTATGCCGTACGGTAGGGGCTATAGCCCATGTTCAAAAACAATGAAAAACGAGGATAACATTTTTTTCAAAAATTCAAAAAACTATGGGCTATAACCCATGCTTTTTGAAATTTTGCATTTTTTTCAAATCCTCAAAAATGATGAAAAACGGCGTGCTATAGTATGCCGTACAGTAGGGGCTATAGCCCATGTTCAAAAACGATGAAAAACAAGGATAACATTTTTTTCAAAAATAAAAAAAACGATGGGCTATAACCCATGTTTTTTGAAATTTTGAATTTTTTTCAAATCCTCAAAAATGATGAAAAACGGCGTGCTATAGTATGCCGTACGGTAGGGGCTATAGCCCATGTTCAAAAACGATGAAAAACAAGGATAACATTTTTTTCAAAAATTAAAAAAACGATGGGCTATAACCCATGTTTTTTGAAATGTTGAATTTTTTTCAAATCCTCAAAAATGATGAAAAACGGCGTGCTATAGTATGCCGTACGGTAGGGGCTATAGCCCATGTTCAAAAACGATGAAAAACGAGGATAATTTTTTTTTCAAAATTAAAAAAAACGATGGGCTATAACCCATGTTTTTTTTTATTTTGAATTTTTTTCAAATCCTCAAAAATGATGAAAAACGGCGTGCTATAGTATGCCGTACGGTAGGGGCTATAGCCCATGTTCAAAAACGATGAAAAACGAGGATAACATTTTTTTCAAAAATTCAAAAAACGATGGGCTATAACCCATGTTTTTTTTAATTTTTAATTTTTTTCAAATCCTCAAAAATGATGAAAAACGGCGTGCTATAGTATGCCGTACGGTAGGGGCTATAGCCCATGTTCAAAAACGATGAAAAACGAGGATAACATTTTTTTTCAAAAATTAAAAAAACGATGGGCTATAACCCATGTTTTTTTTTATTTTGAATTTTTTTCAAATCCTCAAAAATGATGAAAAACGGCGTGCTATAGTATGCCGTACGGTAGGGGCTATAGCCCATGTTCAAAAACGATGAAAAACGAGGATAACATTTTTTTCAAAAATTCAAAAAACGATGGGCTATAACCCATGTTTTTTTTAATTTTGAATTTTTTTCAAATCCTCAAAAATGATGAAAAACGGCGTGCTATAGTATGCCGTACGGTAGGGGCTATAGCCCATGTTCAAAAACGATGAAAAACGAGGATAACATTTTTTTTCAAAAATTCAAAAAACAATGGGCTATAACCCATGTTTTTAGAAATTTTGAATTTTTTTCAAATCCTCAAAAATGATGAAAAACTGCGTGCTATAGTATGCCGTACGGTAGGGGCTATAGCCCATGCTCAAAAACGATGAAAAACGAGGATAACATTTTTTTCAAAAATTCAAAAAACAATGGGCTATAACCCATGTTTTTTGAAATTTTGATTTTTTTCAAATCTTCAAAAATGATGAAAAACGGCGTGCTATAGTATGCCGTACGGTAGGGGCTATAGCCCATGTTCAAAAACGATGAAAAACGAGGATAACATTTTTTTCAAAAATTAAAAAAACGATGGGCTATAACCCATGTTTTTTGAAATTTAGATTTTTTTTCAAATCCTCAAAAATGATGAAAAACGGCGTGCTATAGTATGCCGTACGGTAGGGGCTATAGCCCATGTTCAAAAACGATGAAAAACGAGGATAACATTTTTTACAAAAATTCAAAAAACGATGGGCTATAACCCATGTTTTTTTAAATGTTTAAATGTTTTCAAATCCTCAAAAATGATGAAAAATGGCGTGCGATATTATGCCGTACGGTAGGGGCTATAGCCCATGTTCAAAAACAATGAAAAACGAGGATAACATTTTTTTCAAAAATTCAAAAAACGATGGGCTATAACCCATGTTTTTTGAAATTTTGAATTTTTTTCAAATCCTCAAAAAGGATGAAAAACGGCGTGCTATAGTATGCCGCACGGTAGGGGCTATAGCCCATGTTCAAAAACAATAAAAAACGAGGATAACATTTTTTTCAAAAATTTAAAAAACGATGGGCTATAACCCATGTTTTTTGAAATTTTGAATTTTTTTCAAATCCTCAAAAATGATGAAAAACAGCGTGCTATAGTATGCCGTACGGTAGGGGCTATAGCCCATGCTCAAAAACGATGAAAAACGAGGATAACATTCTTTTCAAAAATTCAAAAAACGATGGGCTATAACCCATGTTTTTTGAAATTTTGAAATTTTTTCAAATCCTCAAAAATGATGAAAAACGGCGTGCTATATTATGCCGTACGGTAGGGGCTATAGCCCATGTTCAAAAACAATGAAAAACGAGGATAACATCTTTTTCAAAAATTCAAAAAACGATGGGCTATAACCCATGTTTTTTGAAATTTTGAATTTTTTTTCAAATCCTCAAAAATGATGAAAAACGGCGTGCTATAGTATGCCGTACGGTAGGGGCTATAGCCCATGTTCAAAAACGATGAAAAACCGAGGATAACATTTTTTTCAAAAATAAAAAAAACGATGAGCTATAACCCATGCTTTTTGAAATTTTGCATTTTTTTCAAATCCTCAAAAATGATGAAAAACGGCGTGCTATAGTATGCCGTACGGTAGGGGCTATAGCCCATTTTCAAAAACGATGAAAAACGAGGATAACATTTTTTTCAAAAATTCAAAAAACAATGGGCTATAACCCATGTTTTTTGAAATTTTGAATTTTTTTCAAATCCTCAAAAATGATGAAAAACGGCGTGCTATAGTATGCCGTACGGTAGGAGCTATAGCCCATGTACAAAAACGATGAAAAACGAGGATAACATTTTTTTCAAAAATTCAAAAAACGATGGGCTATAACCCATGTTTTTTGAAATTTTGATTTTTTTCAAATCTTCAAAAATGATGAAAAACGGCGTGCTATAGTATGCCGTACGGTAGGGGCTATAGCCCATGTTCAAAAACGATGAAAAACGAGGATAACATTTTTTTCAAAAATTCAAAAAACGATGGGCTATAACCCATGTTTTTTTTAATTTTTTTAATTTTTTCAAATCCTCAAAAATGATGAAAAACGGCGTGCTATATTATGCCGTACGGTAGGGGCTATAGCCCATGTTCAAAAACAATGAAAAACGAGGATAACATTTTTTTTTTTAATTCAAAAAACTATGGGCTATAACCCATGTTTTTTGAAATTTTGAATTATTTTCAAATCCTCAAAAATGATGAAAAACGGCGTGCTATAGTATGCCGTACGGTAGGGGCTATAGCCCATGTTCAAAAACGATGAAAAACGAGGATAACATTTTTTTCAAAAAATCAAAAAACGATGGGCTATAACCCATGTTTTTTGAAATTTTGAATTTTTTTCAAATCCTCAAAAATTATGAAAAACGGCGTGCTATAGTATGCCGTACGGTAGGGGCGATAGCCCATGTTCAAAAACGATGAAAAACGAGGATAACATATTTTTCAAAAATAAAAAAAACGATGGGCTATAACCCATGTTTTTTGAAATGTTTAAATGTTTTCAAATCCTCAAAAATGATGAAAAACGGCGTGCGATATTATGCCGTACGGTAGGGGCTATAGCCCATGTTCAAAAACAATGAAAAACGAGGATAACATTTTTTTCAAAAATTCAAAAAACGATGGGCTATAACCCATGCTTTTTGAAATTTTGCATTTTTTTCAAATCCTCAAAAATGATGAAAAACGGCGTGCTATAGTATGCCGTACAGTAGGGGCTATAGCCCATGTTCAAAAACGATGAAAAACAAGGATAACATTTTTTTCAAAAATAAAAAAAACGATGGGCTATAACCCATGTTTTTTGAAATTTTGAATTTTTTTCAAATCCTCAAAAATGATGAAAAACGGCGTGCTATAGTATGCCGTACGGTAGGGGCTATAGCCCATGTTCAAAAACGATGAAAAACAAGGATAACATTTTTTTCAAAAATTAAAAAAACGATGGGCTATAACCCATGTTTTTTGAAATTTTGAATTTTTTTCAAATCCTCAAAAATGATGAAAAACGGCGTGCTATAGTATGCCGTACGGTAGGGGCTATAGCCCATGTTCAAAAACGATGAAAAACGAGGATAACATTTTTTTCAAAAATTCAAAAAACGATGGGCTATAACCCATGTTTTTTTTAATTTTGAATTTTTTTCAAATCCTCAAAAATGATGAAAAACGGCGTGCTATAGTATGCCGTACGGTAGGGGCTATAGCCCATGTTCAAAAACGATGAAAAACGAGGATAACATTTTTTTTCAAAAATTAAAAAAACGATGGGCTATAACCCATGTTTTTTTTTATTTTGAATTTTTTTCAAATCCTCAAAAATGATGAAAAACGGCGTGCTATAGTATGCCGTACGGTAGGGGCTATAGCCCATGTTCAAAAACGATGAAAAACGAGGATAACATTTTTTTCAAAAATTCAAAAAACGATGGGCTATAACCCATGTTTTTTTTTATTTTGAATTTTTTTCAAATCCTCAAAAATGATGAAAAACGGCGTGCTATAGTATGCCGTACGGTAGGGGCTATAGCCCATGTTCAAAAACGATGAAAAACGAGGATAACATTTTTTTTCAAAAATTAAAAAAACGATGGGCTATAACCCATGCTTTTTGAAATTTTGCATTTTTTTCAAATCCTCAAAAATGATGAAAAACGGCGTGCTATAGTATGCCGTACGGTAGGGGCTATAGCCCATGTTCAAAAACGATGAAAAACGAGGATAACATTTTTTTTCAAAAATTAAAAAAACGATGGGCTATAACCCATGTTTTTTTTTATTTTGAATTTTTTTCAAATCCTCAAAAATGATGAAAAACGGCGTGCTATAGTATGCCGTACGGTAGGGGCTATAGCCCATGTTCAAAAACGATGAAAAACGAGGATAACATTTTTTTCAAAAATTCAAAAAACGATGGGCTATAACCCATGTTTTTTTTTATTTTGAATTTTTTTCAAATCCTCAAAAATGATGAAAAACGGCGTGCTATAGTATGCCGTACAGTAGGGGCTATAGCCCATGTTCAAAAACGATGAAAAACGAGGATAACATTTTTTTCAAAAAATCAAAAAACGATGGGCTATAACCCATGTTTTTTGAAATTTTGAATTTTTTTCAAATCCTCAAAAATTATGAAAAACGGCGTGCTATAGTATGCCGTACGGTAGGGGCGATAGCCCATGTTCAAAAACGATGAAAAACGAGGATAACATATTTTTCAAAAATAAAAAAAACGATGGGCTATAACCCATGTTTTTTGAAATGTTTAAATGTTTTCAAATCCTCAAAAATGATGAAAAACGGCGTGCGATATTATGCCGTACGGTAGGGGCTATAGCCCATGTTCAAAAACAATGAAAAACGAGGATAAATTTTTTTTCAAAAATTCAAAAAACTATGGGCTATAACCCATGCTTTTTGAAATTTTGCATTTTTTTCAAATCCTCAAAAATGATGAAAAACGGCGTGCTATAGTATGCCGTACAGTAGGGGCTATAGCCCATGTTCAAAAACGATGAAAAACAAGGATAACATTTTTTTCAAAAATAAAAAAAACGATGGGCTATAACCCATGTTTTTTGAAATTTTGAATTTTTTTCAAATCCTCAAAAATGATGAAAAACGGCGTGCTATAGTATGCCGTACGGTAGGGGCTATAGCCCATGTTCAAAAACGATGAAAAACAAGGATAACATTTTTTTCAAAAATTAAAAAAACGATGGGCTATAACCCATGTTTTTTGAAATGTTGAATTTTTTTCAAATCCTCAAAAATGATGAAAAACGGCGTGCTATAGTATGCCGTACGGTAGGGGCTATAGCCCATGTTCAAAAACGATGAAAAACGAGGATAATTTTTTTTTCAAAATTAAAAAAAACGATGGGCTATAACCCATGTTTTTTTTTATTTTGAATTTTTTTCAAATCCTCAAAAATGATGAAAAACGGCGTGCTATAGTATGCCGTACGGTAGGGGCTATAGCCCATGTTCAAAAACGATGAAAAACGAGGATAACATTTTTTTCAAAAATTCAAAAAACGATGGGCTATAACCCATGTTTTTTTTAATTTTTAATTTTTTTCAAATCCTCAAAAATGATGAAAAACGGCGTGCTATAGTATGCCGTACGGTAGGGGCTATAGCCCATGTTCAAAAACGATGAAAAACGAGGATAACATTTTTTTTCAAAAATTAAAAAAACGATGGGCTATAACCCATGTTTTTTTTTATTTTGAATTTTTTTCAAATCCTCAAAAATGATGAAAAACGGCGTGCTATAGTATGCCGTACGGTAGGGGCTATAGCCCATGTTCAAAAACGATGAAAAACGAGGATAACATTTTTTTCAAAAATTCAAAAAACGATGGGCTATAACCCATGTTTTTTTTAATTTTGAATTTTTTTCAAATCCTCAAAAATGATGAAAAACGGCGTGCTATAGTATGCCGTACGGTAGGGGCTATAGCCCATGTTCAAAAACGATGAAAAACGAGGATAACATTTTTTTTCAAAAATTAAAAAAACGATGGGCTATAACCCATGCTTTTTGAAATTTTGCATTTTTTTCAAATCCTCAAAAATGATGAAAAACGACGTGCTATAGTATGCCGTACGGTAGGGGCTATAGCCCATGTTCAAAAACGATGAAAAACGAGGATAATTTTTTTTTCAAAAATTAAAAAAAACGATGGGCTATAACCCATGCTTTTTGAAATTTTGCATTTTTTTCAAATCCTCAAAAATGATGAAAAACGGCGTGCTATAGTATGCCGTACGGTAGGGGCTATAGCCCATGTTCAAAAACGATGAAAAACAAGGATAACATTTTTTTCAAAAATAAAAAAAACGATGGGCTATAACCCATGTTTTTTGAAATTTCGAATTTTTTTCAAATCCTCAAAAATGATGAAAAACGGCGTGCTATAGTATGCCGTACGGTAGGGGCTATAGCCCATGTTCAAAAACGATGAAAAACGAGGATAACATTTTTTTCAAAAATTCACAAAACGATGGGCTATAACCCATGTTTTTTGAAATTTTGAATTTTTTTCAAATCCTCAAAAATGATGAAAAACGGCGTGCTATAGTATGCCGTACGGTAGGGGCTATAGCCCATGTTCAAAAACGATGAAAAACGAGGATAACATTTTTTTTTTAAATTAAAAAAACGATGGGCTATAACCCATGTTTTTGAAATTTTGAATTTTTTTCAAATCCTCAAAAATTATGAAAAACGGCGTGCTATAGTATGCCGTACGGTAGGGGCGATAGCCCATGTTCAAAAACGATGAAAAACAAGGATAATTCTTTTTTCAAAAATTAAAAAAACGATGGGCTATAACCCATGTTTTTTTTTATTTTGATTTTTTTTCAAATCCTCAAAAATGATGAAAAACGGCGTGCTATAGTATGCCGTACGGTAGGGGCTATAGCCCATGTTCAAAAACGATGAAAAACGAGGATAACATTTTTTACAAAAATTCACAAAACGATGGGCTATAACCCATGTTTTTTGAAATTTCGAATTTTTTTCAAATCCTCAAAAATGATGAAAAACGGCGTGCTATAGTATGCCGTACGGTAGGGGCTATAGCCCATGTTCAAAAACGATGAAAAACGAGGATAATTTTTTTTTCAAAAATAAAAAAAACGATGGGCTATAACCCATGTTTTTTTAAATTTAGATTTTTTTTCAAATCCTCAAAAATGATGAAAAACGGCGTGCTATAGTATGCCGTACGGTAGGGGATATAGCCCATGTTCAAAAACGATGAAAAACGAGGATAACATTTTTTTCAAAAAATCTAAAAACGATGGGCTATAACCCATGTTTTTTGAAAATTTGAATTTTTTTCAAATCCTCAAAAATGATGAAAAACAGCGTGCTATATTATGCCGTACGGTAGGGGCTATAGCCCATGTTCAAAAACAATGAAAAACGAGGATAACATTTTTTTCAAAAATTCAAAAAACGATGGGCTATAACCCATGTTTTTTTTAATTTTTAATTTTTTTCAAATCCTCAAAAATGATGAAAAACGGCGTGCTATAGTATGCCGTACGGTAGGGGCTATAGCCCATGTTCAAAAACGATGAAAAACGAGGATAACATTTTTTTCAAAAATTAAAAAAACGATGGGCTATAACCCATGCTTTTTGAAATTTTGCATTTTTTTCAAATCCTCAAAAATGATGAAAAACGGCGTGCTATAGTATGCCGTACGGTAGGGGCTATAGCCCATGTTCAAAAACGATGAAAAACGAGGATAACATTTTTTTCAAAAAATAAAAAAACGATGGGCTATAACCCATGTTTTTTGAAATTTTGAAATTTTTTCAAATCCTCAAAAATGATGAAAAACGGCGTGCTATAGTATGCCGTACGGTAGGGGCTATAGCCCATGTTCAAAAACGATGAAAAACGAGGATAACATTTGTTTAAAAAAATCTAAAAACGATGGGCTATAAACCATGTTTTTTGAAAATTTGAATTTTTTTCAAATCCTCAAAAATGATGAAAAACGGCGTGCTATAGTATGCCGTACAGTAGGGGCTATAGCCCATGTTCAAAAACGATGAAAAACAAGGATAATTCTTTTTTCAAAAATTAAAAAAACGATGGGCTATAACCCATGTTTTTTTTAATTTTGAATTTTTTTCAAATCCTCAAAAATGATGAAAAACGGCGTGCTATAGTATGCCGTACGGTAGGGGCTATAGCCCATGTTCAAAAACGATGAAAAACGAGGATAACATTTTTTTCAAAAATTAAAAAAACCATGGGCTATAACCCATGCTTTTTGAAATTTTGAATTTTTTTCAAATCCTCAAAAATGATGAAAAACGGTGTGCTATAGTATGCCGTACGGTAGGGGCTATAGCCCATGTTCAAAAACGATGAAAAACGAGGATAACATTTTTTTCAAAAATAAAAAAAACGATGGGCTATAACCCATGTTTTTTGAAATTTTGAAATGTTTTCAAATCCTCAAAAATGATGAAAAACGGCGTGCTATAGTATGCCGTACGGTAGGGGCTATAGCCCATGTTCAAAAACGATGAAAAACGAGGATAACATTTTTTTCAAAAATTAAAAAAACGATGGGCTATAACCCATGTTTGTTTTTTTTTTGAATTTTTTTCAAATCCTCAAAAATGATGAAAAACGGCGTGCTATAGTATGCCGTACGGTAGGGGCTATAGCCCATGTTCAAAAACGATGAAAAACGAGGATAACATTTTTTTCAAAAATTAAAAAAACGATGGGCTATAACCCATGCTTTTTGAAATTTTGCATTTTTTTCAAATCCTCAAAAATGATGAAAAACGGCATGCTATAGTATGCCGTACAGTAGGGGCTATAGCCCATGTTCAAAAACGATGAAAAACAAGGATAATTCTTTTTTCAAAAATTAAAAAAACGATGGGCTATAACCCATGTTTTTTTTTATTTAGAATTTTTTTCAAATCCTCAAAAATGATGAAAAACGGCGTGCTATAGTATGCCGTACGGTAGGGGCTATAGCCCATGTTCAAAAACGATGAAAAACGAGGATAACATTTTTTTCAAAAATTAAAAAAACGATGGGCTATAACCCATGCTTTTTGAAATTTTGAATTTTTTTCAAATCCTCAAAAATGATGAAAAACGGCGTGCTATAGTATGCCGTACGGTAGGGGCTATAGCCCATGTTCAAAAACGATGAAAAACGAGGATAACATTTTTTTCAAAAATAAAAAGACGATGGGCTATAACCCATGTTTTTTGAAATTTTGAAATTTTTTCAAATCCTCAAAAATGATGAAAAACGGCGTGCTATAGTATGCCGTACGGTAGGGGCTATAGCCCATGTTCAAAAACGATGAAAAACGAGGATAACATTTTTTTCAAAAATTAAAAAAAAGATGGGCTATAACCCATGTTTTTTGAAAATTTGAATTTTTTTCAAATCCTCAAAAATGATGAAAAACGGCGTGCTATAGTATGCCGTACGGTAGGGGCTATAGCCCATGATCAAAAACGATGAAAAACGAGGATAACATTTTTTTCAAAAAATCAAAAAACGATGGGCTATAACCCATGTTTTTTGAAATTTTGAAATTTTTTCAAATCCTCAAAAATTATGAAAAACGGCGTGCTATAGTATGCCGTACGGTAGGGGCGATAGCCCATGTTCAAAAACGATGAAAAACGAGGATAACATTTTTTTCAAAAATAAAAAAAACGATGGGCTATAACCCATGTTTTTTGAAATGTTTAAATGTTTTCAAATCCTCAAAAATGATGAAAAACGGCGTGCTATAGTATGCCGTACGGTAGGGGCTATAGCCCATGTTCAAAAACGATGAAAAACGAGGATAACATTTTTTTCAAAAATAAAAAAAACGATGGGCTATAACCCATGTTTTTTTAAATGTTTAAATGTTTTCAAATCCTCACAAATGATGAAAAACGGCGTGCTATAGTATGCCGTACGGTAGGGGTTATAGCCCATGTTCAAAAACGATGAAAAACGAGGATAACATTTTTTTCAAAAATAAAAAAAACGATGGGCTATAACCCATGTTTTTTGAAATTTCGAATTTTTTTCAAATCCTCAAAAATGATGAAAAACGGCGTGCTATAGTATGCCGTACGGTAGGGGCTATAGCCCATGTTCAAAAACGATGAAAAACAAGGATAACATTTTTTTCAAAAATAAAAAAAACGATCGGCTATAACCCATGTTTTTTGAAATTTTGAATTTTTTTCAAATCCTCAAAAATGATGAAAAACGGCGTGCTATAGTATGCCGTACGGTAGGGGCTATAGCCCATGTTCAAAAACGATGAAAAACAAGGATAACATTTTTTTCAAAAATAAAAAAAACGATCGGCTATAACCCATGTTTTTTGAAATTTTGAATTTTTTTCAAATCCTCAAAAATGATGAAAAACGGCGTGCTATAGTATGCCGTACGGTAGGGGCTATAGCCCATGTTCAAAAACGATGAAAAACGAGGATAACATTTTTTTCAAAAATTAAAAAAACGATGGGCTATAACCCATGTTTTTTGAATTTTTGAATTTTTTTCAAATCCTCAAAAATGATGAAAAACGGCGTGCTATAGTATGCCGTACGGTAGGGGCTATAGCCCATGCTCAAAAACGATGAAAAACGAGGATAACATTTTTTTCAAAAAATAAAAAAACGATGGGCTATAACCCATGTTTTTGAAATTTTGAATTTTTTTCAAATCCTCAAAAATTATGAAAAACGGCGTGCTATAGTATGCCGTACGGTAGGGGCGATAGCCCATGTTCAAAAACGATGAAAAACGAGGATAACATTTTTTTCAAAAATTAAAAAAACGATGGGCTATAACCCATGTTTTTTGAAATGTTTAAATGTTTTCAAATCCTCAAAAATGATGAAAAACGGCGTGCTATAGTATGCAGTACGGTAGGGGCTATAGCCCATGTTCAAAAACGATGAAAAACGAGGATAACATTTTTTTCAAAAATAAAAAAACGATGGGCTATAACCCATGTTTTTTGAAATTTTGAATTTTTTTCAAATCCTCAAAAATGATGAAAAACGGCGTGCTATAGTATGCCGTACGGTAGGGGCTATAGCCCATGCTCAAAAACGATGAAAAACGAGGATAACATTTTTTTCAAAAAATAAAAAAACGATGGGCTATAACCCATGTTTTTGAAATTTTGAATTTTTTTCAAATCCTCAAAAATTATGAAAAACGGCGTGCTATAGTATGCCGTACGGTAGGGGCGATAGCCCATGTTCAAAAACGATGAAAAACGAGGATAACATTTTTTTCAAAAATTAAAAAAACGATGGGCTATAACCCATGTTTTTTTAAATGTTTAAATGTTTTCAAATCCTCAAAAATGATGAAAAACGGCGTGCTATAGTATGCCGTACGGTAGGGGCTATAGCCCATGTTCAAAAACGATGAAAAACGAGGATAACATTTTTTACAAAAATTCACAAAACGATGGGCTATAACCCATGTTTTTTGAAATTTCGATTTTTTTTCAAATCCTCAAAAATGATGAAAAACGGCGTGCTATAGTATGCCGTACGGTAGGGGCTATAGCCCATGTTCAAAAACGATGAAAAACGAGGATAACATTTTTTTCAAAAATAAAAAAACTATGGGCTATAACCCATGTTTTTTGAAATTTCGAATTTTTTTCAAATCCTCAAAAATGATGAAAAACGGCGTGCTATAGTATGCCGTACGGTAGGGGCTATAGCCCATGTTCAAAAACGATGAAAAACGAGGATAACATTTTTTACAAAAATTCACAAAACGATGGGCTATAACCCATGTTTTTTGAAATTTCGAATTTTTTTCAAATCCTCAAAAATGATGAAAAACGGCGTGCTATAATATGCCGTACGGTAGGGGCTATAGCCCATGTTCAAAAACGATGAAAAACGAGGATAATTTTTTTTTCAAAAATAAAAAAAACGATGGGCTATAACCCATGTTTTTTGAAATTTAGATTTTTTTTCAAATCCTCAAAAATGATGAAAAACGGCGTGCTATAGTATGCCGTACGGTAGGGGATATAGCCCATGTTCAAAAACGATGAAAAACGAGGATAACATTTTTTTCAAAAAATCTAAAAATGATGGGCTATAACCCATGTTTTTTGAAAATTTGAATTTTTTTCAAATCCTCAAAAATGATGAAAAACAGCGTGCTATATTATGCCGTACGGTAGGGGCTATAGCCCATGTTCAAAAACGATGAAAAACGAGGATAACATTTTTTTCAAAAAAAAAAAAACGATGGGCTATAACCCATGTTTTTTGAAATTTTGAAATTTTTTCAAATCCTCAAAAATGATGAAAAACGGCGTGCTATAGTATGCCGTACGGTAGGGGCTATAGCCCATGTTCAAAAACGATGAAAAACGAGGATAACATTTTTTTCAAAAATTAAAAAAAAGATGGGCTATAACCCATGTTTTTTGAAAATTTGAATTTTTTTCAAATCCTCAAAAATGATGAAAAACGGCGTGCTATAGTATGCCGTACGGTAGGGGCTATAGCCCATGATCAAAAACGATGAAAAACGAGGATAACATTTTTTTCAAAAAATCAAAAAACGATGGGCTATAACCCATGTTTTTTGAAATTTTGAAATTTTTTCAAATCCTCAAAAATTATGAAAAACGGCGTGCTATAGTATGCCGTACGGTAGGGGCGATAGCCCATGTTCAAAAACGATGAAAAACGAGGATAACATTTTTTTCAAAAATAAAAAAAACGATGGGCTATAACCCATGTTTTTTGAAATGTTTAAATGTTTTCAAATCCTCAAAAATGATGAAAAACGGCGTGCTATAGTATGCCGTACGGTAGGGGCTATAGCCCATGTTCAAAAACGATGAAAAACGAGGATAACATTTTTTTCAAAAATAAAAAAAACGATGGGCTATAACCCATGTTTTTTGAAATGTTTAAATGTTTTCAAATCCTCACAAATGATGAAAAACGGCGTGCTATAGTATGCCGTACGGTAGGGGTTATAGCCCATGTTCAAAAACGATGAAAAACGAGGATAACATTTTTTTCAAAAATAAAAAAAACGATGGGCTATAACCCATGTTTTTTGAAATTTCGAATTTTTTTCAAATCCTCAAAAATGATGAAAAACGGCGTGCTATAGTATGCCGTACGGTAGGGGCTATAGCCCATGTTCAAAAACGATGAAAAACAAGGATAACATTTTTTTCAAAAATAAAAAAAACGATCGGCTATAACCCATGTTTTTTGAAATTTTGAATTTTTTTCAAATCCTCAAAAATGATGAAAAACGGCGTGCTATAGTATGCCGTACGGTAGGGGCTATAGCCCATGTTCAAAAACGATGAAAAACAAGGATAACATTTTTTTCAAAAATAAAAAAAACGATCGGCTATAACCCATGTTTTTTGAAATTTTGATTTTTTTTCAAATCCTCAAAAATGATGAAAAACGGCGTGCTATAGTATGCCGTACGGTAGGGGCTATAGCCCATGTTCAAAAACGATGAAAAACGAGGATAACATTTTTTTCAAAAATTAAAAAAACGATGGGCTATAACCCATGTTTTTTGAAATGTTTAAATGTTTTCAAATCCTCAAAAATGATGAAAAACGGCGTGCTATAGTATGCCGTACGGTAGGGGCTATAGCCCATGTTCAAAAACGATGAAAAACGAGGATAACATTTTTTTCAAAAATAAAAAAACGATGGGCTATAACCCATGTTTTTTGAAATTTTGAATTTTTTTCAAATCCTCAAAAATGATGAAAAACGGCGTGCTATAGTATGCCGTACGGTAGGGGCTATAGCCCATGCTCAAAAACGATGAAAAACGAGGATAACATTTTTTTCAAAAAATAAAAAAACGATGGGCTATAACCCATGTTTTTGAAATTTTGAATTTTTTTCAAATCCTCAAAAATTATGAAAAACGGCGTGCTATAGTATGCCGTACGGTAGGGGCGATAGCCCATGTTCAAAAACGATGAAAAACGAGGATAACATTTTTTTCAAAAATTAAAAAAACGATGGGCTATAACCCATGTTTTTTTAAATGTTTAAATGTTTTCAAATCCTCAAAAATGATGAAAAACGGCGTGCTATAGTATGCCGTACGGTAGGGGCTATAGCCCATGTTCAAAAACGATGAAAAACGAGGATAACATTTTTTACAAAAATTCACAAAACGATGGGCTATAACCCATGTTTTTTGAAATTTCGATTTTTTTTCAAATCCTCAAAAATGATGAAAAACGGCGTGCTATAGTATGCCGTACGGTAGGGGCTATAGCCCATGTTCAAAAACGATGAAAAACGAGGATAACATTTTTTTCAAAAATAAAAAAACTATGGGCTATAACCCATGTTTTTTGAAATTTCGAATTTTTTTCAAATCCTCAAAAATGATGAAAAACGGCGTGCTATAGTATGCCGTACGGTAGGGGCTATAGCCCATGTTCAAAAACGATGAAAAACGAGGATAACATTTTTTACAAAAATTCACAAAACGATGGGCTATAACCCATGTTTTTTGAAATTTCGAATTTTTTTCAAATCCTCAAAAATGATGAAAAACGGCGTGCTATAATATGCCGTACGGTAGGGGCTATAGCCAGTGGTGGAAAAAGTACAAAAATATTTTACTTAAGTAGAAGTACTGATTCTCTACTTGAAAATTACTTAAGTAAAAGTACAAAGTACCCATTGAGAAAGTTACTTAAGTAAAAGTACAAAAGTACCTCAAATTAAATGTACTTAAGTACAAAAAGTACCCGGTGTAAAATGTACTTAAGTATAAAAGTAAAAATTACAAAGTACAAGTACAAAGTACAAGTAAAAAGTACAACATGCTTTTCAAAATGCCTACAAAGAAATGAAGTCCAACAGTGGCTTTATTTCAACACTCGTCTTGAAACTGGCCAATGGCATTTAATGTTTGTGTTGGGATAAACACTAGAAACTGTCCATTCATTATCAATGGCATTTAATGTTTGTGTTAGGATAAACACTAGAAACTGACCATCCATTATCAATGGCATTTAATGTTTGTGTTAGGATAAACACTAGAAACTGACCATTCATTATCAATGGCATTTAATGTTTGTGTTAGGATAAACACTAGAAACTGACCATTCATTATCACTGGCATTTAATGTTTGTGTTGGGATAAACACTAGAAACTGACCATCCATTATCAATGGCATTTAATGTTTGTGTTAGGATAAACACTAGAAACTGACCATTCATTATCAATGGCATTTAATGTTTGTGTTGGGATAAACACTAGAAACTGACCATTCATTATCACTGGCATTTAATGTTTGTGTTGGGATAAACACTATAAACTGACCATTCATTATCAATGGCATTTCATGTTTGTGTTGGGATAAACACTATAAACTGACCATTCATTATCAATGGCATTTAATGTTTGTGTTGGGATAAACACTAGAAACTGACCATTCATTATCAATGGCATTTAATGTTTGTGTTGGGATAAACACTAGAGACTGACCATTCATTATCAATGGCATTTAATGTTTGTGTTGGGATAAACACTAGAAACTGACCATTCATTATCAATGGCATTTAATGTTTGTGTTGGGATAAACACTATAAACTGACCATTCATTATCAATGGCATTTAATGTTTGTGTTAGGATAAACACTAGAAACTGACCATCCATTATAAATGGCATTTAATGTTTGTGTTGGTATAAACACTAGAAACTGACCATTCATTATCAATGGCATTTAATGTTTGTGTTGGGATAAACACTAGAAACTGACCATTCATTATCAATGGCATTTAATGTTTGTGTTAGTCCTTAACTATTTAAGCCCCACCCACTCCACTCTGTGAGGGCAAACTGTATCCCATTGAGATGCATGTAAATGATTTCTCCATAAAAATAATCGGTCATTTCAGTAGCAAGAGCTTGAAAATGTCTTCTAAATCTAGTCAAAAAAGCCTACAGTAGGCTATAGGCCTATGCACAAATGTGGATTACATTATTGGGGAGAAAGTTAAAACCGATATCAACTTTAACCATCCCGTTTGACAGACGTTTACATGCAATGCACTAGGCCTACAGTGATTATTATTGCAATCACCTGGATCGGTGAGTGTAACGTTCCTGAAGTTAAGCTGTGTATGTGACGAAAACAGAACTGCAATAACCAGCAGATGCAGCGCACGTCACACACACACACACACACACACACACACACACACACACACACACACACACACACACACACACACACACACACACACACACACACACACACACAGCGCGGCTCGCTGTAATTTATTCACGGCACCAGAGAGAGAGACCGAGAGAGATAGACGGGCGCTTCTGTCCAGCACCAACATGCTTCTGCGTGAATGTGAACCATAGATAGAGTATTAAAAGGATAGAGACTGAACTGGCGCGAAGCTCCGCCCCTCCGCTATTCATGTCAGTGGAAGTTTCTCAGTGGCGTTTTGAAGCAGCCCCTTGATGTGAACGAATGAGTGAGGCGATCAAGCGAGCCCCGCATATTTCTCATATTTTGCGCGGAAATGTGTAGCGAGTAACGAAAGGTGTCCAATTTTAATGTAGCGGATTAAAAGTACGATTTTTTACTTGTAAATGTAACTAAGTAAAAGTAAAAGTACAGCAAAATAAAAATAGTAAATAAAAGTACAAATTCTCAAAACGTGTACTTAAGTACAGTAACGAAGTAATTGTACTTCGTTATTTTCCACCACTGGCTATAGCCCATGTTCAAAAACGATGAAAAACGAGGATAATTTTTTTTTCAAAAATAAAAAAAACGATGGGCTATAACCCATGTTTTTTTAAATTTAGATTTTTTTTCAAATCCTCAAAAATGATGAAAAACGGCGTGCTATAGTATGCCGTACGGTAGGGGATATAGCCCATGTTCAAAAACGATGAAAAACGAGGATAACATTTTTTTCAAAAAATCTAAAAATGATGGGCTATAACCCATGTTTTTTGAAAATTTGAATTTTTTTCAAATCCTCAAAAATGATGAAAAACAGCGTGCTATATTATGCCGTACGGTAGGGGCTATAGCCCATGTTCAAAAACAATGAAAAACGAGGATAACATTTTTTTCAAAAATAAAAAAAACGATGGGCTATAACCCATGCTTTTTGAAATTTTGCATTTTTTTCAAATCCTCAAAAATGATGAAAAACGGCATGCTATAGTATGCCGTACAGTAGGGGCTATAGCCCATGTTCAAAAACGATGAAAAACAAGGATAATTCTTTTTTCAAAAATTAAGAAAACGATGGGCTATAACCCATGTTTTTTTTTTTTTTTGATTTTTTTTCAAATCCTCAAAAATGATGAAAAACGGCGTGCTATAGTATGCCGTACGGTAGGGGCTATAGCCCATGTTCAAAAACGATGAAAAACGAGGATAACATTTTTTTCAAAAAATCTAAAAACGATGGGCTATAACCCATGTTTTTTGAAAATTTGAATTTTTTTCAAATCCTCAAAAATGATGAAAAACAGCGTGCTATATTATGCCGTACGGTAGGGGCTATAGCCCATGTTCAAAAACAATGAAAAACGAGGATAACATTTTTTTCAAAAATTCAAAAAACGATGGGCTATAACCCATGTTTTTTTTAATTTTAAATTTTTTTCAAATCCTCAAAAATGATGAAAAACGGCGTGCTATAGTATGCCGTACGGTAGGGGCTATAGCCCATGTTCAAAAACGATGAAAAACGAGGATAACATTTTTTTCAAAAATTAAAAAAACGATGGGCTATAACCCATGCTTTTTGAAATTTTGCATTTTTTTCAAATCCTCAAAAATGATGAAAAACGGCATGCTATAGTATGCCGTACAGTAGGGGCTATAGCCAGTGGTGGAAAAAGTACAAAAATATTTTACTTAAGTAGAAGTACTGATTCTCTACTTGAAAATTACTTAAGTAAAAGTACAAAGTACCCATTGAGAAAGTTACTTAAGTAAAAGTACAAAAGTACCTCAAATTAAATGTACTTAAGTACAAAAAGTACCCGGTGTAAAATGTACTTAAGTATAAAAGTAAAAATTACAAAGTACAAGTACAAAGTACAAGTAAAAAGTACAACATGCTTTTCAAAATGCCTACAAAGAAATGAAGTCCAACAGTGGCTTTATTTCAACACTCGTCTTGAAACTGGCCAATGGCATTTAATGTTTGTGTTGGGATAAACACTAGAAACTGTCCATTCATTATCAATGGCATTTAATGTTTGTGTTAGGATAAACACTAGAAACTGACCATCCATTAGCAATGGCATTTAATGTTTGTGTTAGGATAAACACTAGAAACTGACCATTCATTATCAATGGCATTTAATGTTTGTGTTAGGATAAACACTAGAAACTGACCATTCATTATCACTGGCATTTAATGTTTGTGTTGGGATAAACACTAGAAACTGACCATCCATTATCAATGGCATTTAATGTTTGTGTTAGGATAAACACTAGAAACTGACCATTCATTATCAATGGCATTTAATGTTTGTGTTGGGATAAACACTAGAAACTGACCATTCATTATCACTGGCATTTAATGTTTGTGTTGGGATAAACACTATAAACTGACCATTCATTATCAATGGCATTTCATGTTTGTGTTGGGATAAACACTATAAACTGACCATTCATTATCAATGGCATTTAATGTTTGTGTTGGGATAAACACTAGAAACTGACCATTCATTATCAATGGCATTTAATGTTTGTGTTGGGATAAACACTAGAGACTGACCATTCATTATCAATGGCATTTAATGTTTGTGTTGGGATAAACACTAGAAACTGACCATTCATTATCAATGGCATTTAATGTTTGTGTTGGGATAAACACTATAAACTGACCATTCATTATCAATGGCATTTAATGTTTGTGTTAGGATAAACACTAGAAACTGACCATCCATTATAAATGGCATTTAATGTTTGTGTTGGTATAAACACTAGAAACTGACCATTCATTATCAATGGCATTTAATGTTTGTGTTGGGATAAACACTAGAAACTGACCATTCATTATCAATGGCATTTAATGTTTGTGTTAGTCCTTAACTATTTAAGCCCCACCCACTCCACTCTGTGAGGGCAAACTGTATCCCATTGAGATGCATGTAAATGATTTCTCCATAAAAATAATCGGTCATTTCAGTAGCAAGAGCTTGAAAATGTCTTCTAAATCTAGTCAAAAAAGCCTACAGTAGGCTATAGGCCTATGCACAAATGTGGATTACATTATTGGGGAGAAAGTTAAAACCGATATCAACTTTAACCATCCCGTTTGACAGACGTTTACATGCAATGCACTAGGCCTACAGTGATTATTATTGCAATCACCTGGATCGGTGAGTGTAACGTTCCTGAAGTTAAGCTGTGTATGTGACGAAAACAGAACTGCAATAACCAGCAGATGCAGCGCACGTCACACACACACACACACACACACACACACACACACACACACACACACACACACACACACACACACACACACACACACACACACACACACACACACACACACACACACACACACACAGCGCGGCTCGCTGTAATTTATTCACGGCACCAGAGAGAGAGACCGAGAGAGATAGACGGGCGCTTCTGTCCAGCACCAACATGCTTCTGCGTGAATGTGAACCATAGATAGAGTATTAAAAGGATAGAGACTGAACTGGCGCGAAGCTCCGCCCCTCCGCTATTCATGTCAGTGGAAGTTTCTCAGTGGCGTTTTGAAGCAGCCCCTTGATGTGAACGAATGAGTGAGGCGATCAAGCGAGCCCCGCATATTTCTCATATTTTGCGCGGAAATGTGTAGCGAGTAACGAAAGGTGTCCAATTTTAATGTAGCGGATTAAAAGTACGATTTTTTACTTGTAAATGTAACTAAGTAAAAGTAAAAGTACAGCAAAATAAAAATAGTAAATAAAAGTACAAATTCTCAAAACGTGTACTTAAGTACAGTAACGAAGTAATTGTACTTCGTTATTTTCCACCACTGGCTATAGCCCATGTTCAAAAACGATGAAAAACAAGGATAATTCTTTTTTCAAAAATAAAAAAAACGATGGGCTATAACCCATGTTTTTTTTTATTTTGATTTTTTTTCAAATCCTCAAAAATGATGAAAAACGGCGAGCTATAGTATGCCGTACGGTAGGGGCTATAGCCCATGTTCAAAAACGATGAAAAACGAGGATAACATTTTTTTCAAAAATTAAAAAAACGATGGGCTATAACCCATGCTTTTTGAAATTTTGCATTTTTTTCAAATCCTCAAAAATGATGAAAAACGGCGTGCTATAGTATGCCGTACGGTAGGGGCTATAGCCCATGTTCAAAAACGATGAAAAACGAGGATAACATTTTTTTCAAAAAATCTAAAAACGATGGGCTATAACCCATGTTTTTTGAAAATTTGAATTTTTTTCAAATCCTCAAAAATGATGAAAAACGGCGTGCTATAGTATGCCGTACAGTAGGGGCTATAGCCCATGTTCAAAAACGATGAAAAACAAGGATAATTCTTTTTTCAAAAATTAAAAAAAACGATGGGCTATAACCCATGTTTTTTTTTATTTTGAATTTTTTTCAAATCCTCAAAAATGATGAAAAACGGCGTGCTATAGTATGCCGTACGGTAGGGGCTATAGCCCATGTTCAAAAACGATGAAAAACGAGGATAACATTTTTTTCAAAAATTAAAAAAACGATGGGCTATAACCCATGTTTTTTGAAATTTTGAAATTTTTTCAAATCCTCAAAAATGATGAAAAACGGCGTGCTATAGTATGCCGTACGGTAGGGGCTATAGCCCATGTTCAAAAACGATGAAAAACGAGGATAACATTTTTTTCAAAAATTCAAAAAACGATGGGCTATAACCCATGTTTTTTGAAATTTTGATTTTTTTCAAATCCTCAAAAATGATGAAAAACGGCGTGCTATAGTATGCCGTACGGTAGGGGCTATAGCCCATGTTCAAAAACGATGAAAAACGAGGATAACATTTTTTCAAAAATTAAAAAAACGATGGGCTATAACCCATGCTTTTTGAAATTTTGCATTTTTTTCAAATCCTCAAAAATGATGAAAAACGGCATGCTATAGTATGCCGTACAGTAGGGGCTATAGCCCATGTTCAAAAACGATGAAAAACAAGGATAATTATTTTTTCAAAAATTAAAAAAACGATGGGCTATAACCCATGTTTTTTTTTATTTTGAATTTTTTTCAAATCCTCAAAAATGATGAAAAACGGCGTGCTATAGTATGCCGTACGGTAGGGGCTATAGCCCATGTTCAAAAACGATGAAAAACGAGGATAACATTTTTTTCAAAAATTCAAAAAACGATGGGCTATAACCCATGCTTTTTGAAATTTTGAATTTTTTTCAAATCCTCAAAAATGATGAAAAACGGCGTGCTATAGTATGCCGTACGGTAGGGGCTATAGCCCATGTTCAAAAACGATGAAAAACGAGGATAACATTTTTTTCAAAAATAAAAAAACGATGGGCTATAACCCATGTTTTTTGAAATTTTGAATTTTTTTCAAATCCTCAAAAATGATGAAAAACGGCGTGCTATAGTATGCCGTACGGTAGGGGCTATAGCCCATGTTCAAAAACGATGAAAAACGAGGATAACATTTTTTTCAAAAATTAAAAAAACGATGGGCTATAACCCATGTTTTTTGAAATTTTGAATTTTTTTCAAATCCTCAAAAATGATGAAAAACGGCGTGCTATAGTATGCCGTACGGTAGGGGCTATAGCCCATGCTCAAAAACGATGAAAAACGAGGATAACATTTTTTTCAAAAAATCAAAAAACGATGGGCTATAACCCATGTTTTTTGAAATTTTGAAATTTTTTCAAATCCTCAAAAATTATGAAAAACGGCGTGCTATAGTATGCCGTACGGTTGGGGCGATAGCCCATGTTCAAAAACGATGAAAAACGAGGATAACATTTTTTTCAAAAATAAAAAAAACGATGGGCTATAACCCATGTTTTTTGAAATGTTTAAATGTTTTCAAATCCTCAAAAATGATGAAAAACGGCGTGCTATAGTATGCCGTACGGTAGGGGCTATAGCCCATGTTCAAAAACGATGAAAAACGAGGATAATTTTTTTTTCAAAAATTCAAAAAACGATGGGCTATAACCCATGTTTTTTGAAATTTTGATTTTTTTCAAATCTTCAAAAATGATGAAAAACGGCGTGCTATAGTATGCCGTGCGGTAGGGGCTATAGCCCATGTTCAAAAACGATGAAAAACGAGGATAACATTTTTTTCAAAAATTAAAAAAACGATGGGCTATAACCCATGTTTTTTGAAATTTCGATTTTTTTTCAAATCCTCAAAAATGATGAAAAACGGCGTGCTATAGTATGCCGTACGGTAGGGGCTATAGCCCATGTTCAAAAACGATGAAAAACGAGGATAACATTTTTTTCAAAAATAAAAAAAACGATGGGCTATAACCCATGTTTTTTGAAATTTTGAATTTTTTTCAAATCCTCAAAAATGATGAAAAACGGCGTGCTATAGTATGCCGTACGGTAGGGGCTATAGCCCATGCTCAAAAACGATGAAAAACGAGGATAACATTTTTTTCAAAAAATCAAAAAACGATGGGCTATAACCCATGTTTTTTGAAATTTTGAAATTTTTTCAAATCCTCAAAAAATATGAAAAACGGCGTGCTATAGTATGCCGTACGGTAGGGGCGATAGCCCATGTTCAAAAACGATGAAAAACGAGGATAACATTTTTTTCAAAAATAAAAAAAACGATGGGCTATAACCCATGTTTTTTGAAATGTTTAAATGTTTTCAAATCCTCAAAAATGATGAAAAACGGCGTGCTATAGTATGCCGTACGGTAGGGGCTATAGCCCATGTTCAAAAACGATGAAAAACGAGGATAACATTTTTTTCAAAAATAAAAAAACGATGGGCTATAACCCATGTTTTTTGAAATTTCGAATTTTTTTCAAGTCCTCAAAAATGATGAAAAACGGCGTGCTATAGTATGCCGTACGGTAGGGGCTATAGCCCATGTTCAAAAACGATGAAAAACGAGGATAACATTTTTTTAAAAAATTCAAAAAACGATGGGCTATAACCCATGTTTTTTGAAATTTTGATTTTTTTCAAATCTTCAAAAATGATGAAAAACGGCGTGCTATAGTATGCCGTGCGGTAGGGGCTATAGCCCATGTTCAAAAACGATGAAAAACGAGGATAACATTTTTTTCAAAAATTAAAAAAACGATGGGCTATAACCCATGTTTTTTGAAATTTCGATTTTTTTTCAAATCCTCAAAAATGATGAAAAACGGCGTGCTATAGTATGCCGTACGGTAGGGGCTATAGCCCATGTTCAAAAACGATGAAAAACGAGGATAACATTTTTTACAAAAATTCAAAAAACGATGGGCTATAACCCATGTTTTTTTAATTTTTTAAATTTTTTCAAATCCTCAAAAATTATGAAAAACGGCGTGCTATATTATGCCGTACGGTAGGGGCTATAGCCCATGTTCAAAAACAATGAAAAATGAGGATAACATTTTCTTTTTTAAATTCAAAAAACGATGGGCTATAACCCATGTTTTTTGAAATTTTGAATTATTTTCAAATCCTCAAAAATGATGAAAAACGGCGTGCTATAGTATGCCGTACGGTAGGGGCTATAGCCCATGTTCAAAAACGATGAAAAACGAGGATAACATTTTTTTCAAAAATAAAAAAAACGATGGGCTATAACCCATGTTTTTTGAAATTTTGAATTTTTTTCAAATCCTCAAAAATGATGAAAAACGGCGTGCTATAGTATGCCGTACGGTAGGGGCTATAGCCCATGTTCAAAAACGATGAAAAACAAGGATAACATTTTTTTCAAAAATTAAAAAAACGATGGGCTATAACCCATGTTTTTAGAAATTTTGAATTTTTTTCAAATCCTCAAAAATGATGAAAAACGGCGTGCTATAGTATGCCGTACGGTAGGGGCTATAGCCCATGTTCAAAAACGATGAAAAACGAGGATTTTTTTTTTTTCAAAAATAAAAAAAACGATGGGCTATAACCCATGTTTTTGAAATTTAGATTTTTTTTCAAATCCTCAAAAATGATGAAAAACGGCGTGCTATAGTATGCCGTACGGTAGGGGCTATAGCCCATGTTCAAAAACGATGAAAAACGAGGATAACATTTTTTTCAAAAAATCTAAAAACGATGGGCTATAACCCATGTTTTTTTTAAATTTGAATTTTTTTCAAATCCTCAAAAATGATGAAAAACGGCGTGCTATAGTATGCCGTATGGTAGGGGCGACAGCCCATGTTCAAAAACGATGAAAAACGAGGATAACATTTTTTTCAAAAATAAAAAAAACGATGGGCTATAACCCATGTTTTTTGAAATTTTGAATTTTTTTCAAATCCTCAAAAATGATGAAAAACGGCGTGCTATATTATGCCGTACGGTAGGGGCTATAGCCCATGTTCAAAAACAATGAAAAACGAGGATAACATTTTTTTCAAAAATTCAAAAAACGATGGGCTATAACCCATGTTTTTTTTTATTTTGAATTTTTTTCAAATCCTCAAAAATGATGAAAAACGGCGTGCTATAGTATGCCGTACGGTAGGGGCTATAGCCCATGTTCAAAAACGATGAAAAACGAGGATAACATTTTTTTCAAAAATTTAAAAAACGATGGGCTATAACCCATGCTTTTTGAAATTTTGCATTTTTTTCAAATCCTCAAAAATGATGAAAAACGGCGTGCTATAGTATGCCGTACGGTAGGGGCTATAGCCCATGTTCAAAAACGATGAAAAACGAGGATAACATTTTTTTCAAAAATTTAAAAAACGATGGGCTATAACCCATGCTTTTTGAAATTTTGCATTTTTTTCAAATCCTCAAAAATGATGAAAAACGGCATGCTATAGTATGCCGTACAGTATAGTAGGGGCTATAGCCCATGTTCAAAAACGATGAAAAACAAGGATAATTCTTTTTTCAAAAATTAAAAAAACGATGGGCTATAACCCATGTTTTTTTTAATTTTGAATTTTTTTCAAATCCTCAAAAATGATGAAAAACGGCGTGCTATAGTATGCCGTACGGTAGGGGCTATAGCCCATGTTCAAAAACGATGAAAAACGAGGATAACATTTTTTTCAAAAATTAAAAAAACGATGGGCTATAACCCATGCTTTTTGAAATTTTGCATTTTTTTCAAATCCTCAAAAATGATGAAAAACGGCGTGCTATAGTATGCCGTACGGTAGGGGCTATAGCCCATGTTCAAAAACGATGAAAAACAAGGATAACATTTTTTTCAAAAATAAAAAAAACGATGGGCTATAACCCATGTTTTTTGAAATTTTGAATTTTTTTCAAATCCTCAAAAATGATGAAAAACGGCGTGCTATAGTATGCCGTACGGTAGGGGCTATAGCCCATGTTCAAAAACGATGAAAAACGAGGATAATTTTTTTTTCAAAAATTAAAAAAACGATGGGCTATAACCCATGTTTTTTGAAATTTTGAATTTTTTTCAAATCCTCAAAAATGATGAAAAACGGCGTGCTATAGTATGCCGTACGGTAGGGGCTATAGCCCATGCTCAAAAACGATGAAAAACGAGGATAACATTTTTTTCAAAAAAAAAAAAAACGATGGGCTATAACCCATGTTTTTGAAATTTTGAATTTTTTTCAAATCCTCAAAAATTATGAAAAACGGCGTGCTATAGTATGCCGTACGGTAGGGGCGATAGCCCATGTTCAAAAACGATGAAAAACGAGGATAATTTTTTTTTCAAAAATTAAAAAAACGATGGGCTATAACCCATGTTTTTTGAAATGTTTAAATGTTTTCAAATCCTCAAAAATGATGAAAAACGGCGTGCTATAGTATGCCGTACGGTAGGGGCTATAGCCCATGTTCAAAAACGATGAAAAACGAGGATAACATTTTTTTCAAAAATAAAAAAAACGATGGGCTATAACCCATGTTTTTTGAAATTTCGAATTTTTTTCAAATCCTCAAAAATGATGAAAAACGGCGTGCTATAGTATGCCGTACGGTAGGGGCTATAGCCCATGTTCAAAAACGATGAAAAACGAGGATAACATTTTTTACAAAAATTCACAAAACGATGGGCTATAACCCATGTTTTTTGAAATTTCGAATTTTTTTCAAATCCTCAAAAATGATGAAAAACGGCGTGCTATAGTATGCCGTACGGTAGGGGCTATAGCCCATGTTCAAAAACGATGAAAAACGAGGATAACATTTTTTACAAAAATTAAAAAAACGATGGGCTATAACCCATGTTTTTTGAAATTTTGAATTTTTTTCAAATCCTCAAAAATGATGAAAAACTGCGTGCTATAGTATGCCGTACGGTAGGGGCTATAGCCCATGTTCAAAAACGATGAAAAACGAGGATAGTTTTTTTTTCAAAAATAAAAAAAACGATGGGCTATAACCCATGTTTTTTGAAATTTAGATTTTTTTTCAAATCCTCAAAAATGATGAAAAACGGCGTGCTATAGTATGCCGTACGGTAGGGGCTATAGCCCATGTTCAAAAACGATGAAAAACGAGGATAACATTTTTTTCAAAAAATCTAAAAACGATGGGCTATAACCCATGTTTTTTGAAAATTTGAATTTTTTTCAAATCCTCAAAAATGATGAAAAACAGCGTGCTATATTATGCCGTACGGTAGGGGCTATAGCCCATGTTCAAAAACAATGAAAAACGAGGATAACATTTTTTTCAAAAATTCAAAAAACGATGGGCTATAACCCATGTTTTTTTTAATTTTGATTTTTTTTCAAATCCTCAAAAATGATGAAAAACGGCGTGCTATAGTATGCCGTACGGTAGGGGCTATAGCCCATGTTCAAAAACGATGAAAAACGAGGATAACATTTTTTTCAAAAATTAAAAAAACGATGGGCTATAACCCATGCTTTTTGAAATTTTGCATTTTTTTCAAATCCTCAAAAATGATGAAAAACGGCGTGCTATAGTATGCCGTACGGTAGGGGCTATAGCCCATGTTCAAAAACGATGAAAAACGAGGATAACATTTTTTTCAAAAATAAAAAAAACGATGGGCTATAACCCATGTTTTTTGAAAATTTGAATTTTTTTCAAATCCTCAAAAATGATGAAAAACGGCGTGCTATATTATGCCGTACGGTAGGGGCTATAGCCCATGTTCAAAAACAATGAAAAACGAGGATAACATTTTTTTCAAAAATTCAAAAAACGATGGGCTATAACCCATGTTTTTTTTTATTTTGAATTTTTTTCAAATCCTCAAAAATGATGAAAAACGGCGTGCTATAGTATGCCGTACGGTAGGGGCTATAGCCCATGTTCAAAAACGATGAAAAACGAGGATAACATTTTTTTCAAAAATTAAAAAAACGATGGGCTATAACCCATGCTTTTTGAAATGTTGCATTTTTTTCAAATCCTCAAAAATGATGAAAAATGGCATGCTATAGTATGCCGTACAGTAGGGGCTATAGCCCATGTTCAAAAACGATGAAAAACAAGGATAATTCTTTTTTCAAAAATTAAAAAAACGATGGGCTATAACCCATGTTTTTTTAATTTTTTAAATTTTTTCAAATCCTCAAAAATTATGAAAAACGGCGTGCTATATTATGCCGTACGGTAGGGGCTATAGCCCATGTTCAAAAACAATGAAAAACGAGGATAACATATTTTTTTTTAATTCAAAAAACGATGGGCTATAACCCATGTTTTTTGAAATTTTGAATTATTTTCAAATCCTCAAAAATGATGAAAAACGGCGTGCTATAGTATGCCGTACGGTAGGGGCTATAGCCCATGTTCAAAAACGATGAAAAACGAGGATAACATTTTTTTCAAAAATAAAAAAAACGATGGGCTATAACCCATGTTTTTTGAAATTTTGAATTTTTTTCAAATCCTCAAAAATGATGAAAAACGGCGTGCTATAGTATGCCGTACGGTAGGGGCTATAGCCCATGTTCAAAAACGATGAAAAACAAGGATAACATTTTTTTCAAAAATTAAAAAAACGATGGGCTATAACCCATGTTTTTTGAAATTTTGAATTTTTTTCAAATCCTCAAAAATGATGAAAAACGGCGTGCTATAGTATGCCGTACGGTAGGGGCTATAGCCCATGTTCAAAAACGATGAAAAACGAGGATTTTTTTTTTTTCAAAAATAAAAAAAACGATGGGCTATAACCCATGTTTTTGAAATTTAGATTTTTTTTCAAATCCTCAAAAATGATGAAAAACGGCGTGCTATAGTATGCCGTACGGTAGGGGCTATAGCCCATGTTCAAAAACGATGAAAAACGAGGATAACATTTTTTTCAAAAAATCTAAAAACGATGGGCTATAACCCATGTTTTTTTTAAATTTGAATTTTTTTCAAATCCTCAAAAATGATGAAAAACGGCGTGCTATAGTATGCCGTATGGTAGGGGCGACAGCCCATGTTCAAAAACGATGAAAAACGAGGATAACATTTTTTTCAAAAATAAAAAAAACGATGGGCTATAACCCATGTTTTTTGAAATTTTGAATTTTTTTCAAATCCTCAAAAATGATGAAAAACGGCGTGCTATATTATGCCGTACGGTAGGGGCTATAGCCCATGTTCAAAAACAATGAAAAACGAGGATAACATTTTTTTCGAAAATTCAAAAAACGATGGGCTATAACCCATGTTTTTTTTTATTTTGAATTTTTTTCAAATCCTCAAAAATGATGAAAAACGGCGTGCTATAGTATGCCGTACGGTAGGGGCTATAGCCCATGTTCAAAAACGATGAAAAACGAGGATAACATTTTTTTCAAAAATTTAAAAAACGATGGGCTATAACCCATGCTTTTTGAAATTTTGCATTTTTTTCAAATCCTCAAAAATGATGAAAAACGGCATGCTATAGTATGCCGTACAGTATAGTAGGGGCTATAGCCCATGTTCAAAAACGATGAAAAACAAGGATAATTCTTTTTTCAAAAATTAAAAAAACGATGGGCTATAACCCATGTTTTTTTTAATTTTGAATTTTTTTCAAATCCTCAAAAATGATGAAAAACGGCGTGCTATAGTATGCCGTACGGTAGGGGCTATAGCCCATGTTCAAAAACGATGAAAAACGAGGATAACATTTTTTTCAAAAATTAAAAAAACGATGGGCTATAACCCATGCTTTTTGAAATTTTGCATTTTTTTCAAATCCTCAAAAATGATGAAAAACGGCGTGCTATAGTATGCCGTACGGTAGGGGCTATAGCCCATGTTCAAAAACGATGAAAAACAAGGATAACATTTTTTTCAAAAATAAAAAAAACGATGGGCTATAACCCATGTTTTTTGAAATTTTGAAATTTTTTCAAATCCTCAAAAATGATGAAAAACGGCGTGCTATAGTATGCCGTACGGTAGGGGCTATAGCCCATGTTCAAAAACGATGAAAAACGAGGATAATTTTTTTTTCAAAAATTAAAAAAACGATGGGCTATAACCCATGTTTTTTGAAATTTTGAATTTTTTTCAAATCCTCAAAAATGATGAAAAACGGCGTGCTATAGTATGCCGTACGGTAGGGGCTATAGCCCATGCTCAAAAACGATGAAAAACGAGGATAACATTTTTTTCAAAAAATAAAAAAACGATGGGCTATAACCCATGTTTTTGAAATTTTGAATTTTTTTCAAATCCTCAAAAATTATGAAAAACGGCGTGCTATAGTATGCCGTACGGTAGGGGCGATAGCCCATGTTCAAAAACGATGAAAAACGAGGATAATATTTTTTTCAAAAATTAAAAAAACGATGGGCTATAACCCATGTTTTTTGAAATGTTTAAATGTTTTCAAATCCTCAAAAATGATGAAAAACGGCGTGCTATAGTATGCCGTACGGTAGGGGCTATAGCCCATGTTCAAAAACGATGAAAAACGAGGATAACATTTTTTTCAAAAATAAAAAAAACGATGGGCTATAACCCATGTTTTTTGAAATTTCGAATTTTTTTCAAATCCTCAAAAATGATGAAAAACGGCGTGCTATAGTATGCCGTACGGTAGGGGCTATAGCCCATGTTCAAAAACGATGAAAAACGAGGATAACATTTTTTACAAAAATTCACAAAACGATGGGCTATAACCCATGTTTTTTGAAATTTCGAATTTTTTTCAAATCCTCAAAAATGATGAAAAACGGCGTGCTATAGTATGCCGTACGGTAGGGGCTATAGCCCATGTTCAAAAACGATGAAAAACGAGGATAACATTTTTTACAAAAATTCAAAAAACGATGGGCTATAACCCATGTTTTTTGAAAATTTGAATTTTTTTCAAATCCTCAAAAATGATGAAAAACTGCGTGCTATATTATGCCGTACGGTAGGGGCTATAGCCCATGTTCAAAAACGATGAAAAACAAGGATAATTCTTTTTTCAAAAATTAAAAAAACGATGGGCTATAACCCATGTTTTTTTTAATTTTGAATTTTTTTCAAATCCTCAAAAATGATGAAAAACGGCGTGCTATAGTATGCCGTACGGTAGGGGCTATAGCCCATGTTCAAAAACGATGAAAAACGAGGATAACATTTTTTTCAAAAATTAAAAAAACGATGGGCTATAACCCATGCTTTTTGAAATTTTGCATTTTTTTCAAATCCTCAAAAATGATGAAAAACGGCGTGCTATAGTATGCCGTACGGTAGGGGCTATAGCCCATGTTCAAAAACGATGAAAAACAAGGATAACATTTTTTTCAAAAATAAAAAAAACGATGGGCTATAACCCATGTTTTTTGAAATTTTGAAATTTTTTCAAATCCTCAAAAATGATGAAAAACGGCGTGCTATAGTATGCCGTACGGTAGGGGCTATAGCCCATGTTCAAAAACGATGAAAAACGAGGATAATTTTTTTTTCAAAAATTAAAAAAACGATGGGCTATAACCCATGTTTTTTGAAATTTTGAATTTTTTTCAAATCCTCAAAAATGATGAAAAACGGCGTGCTATAGTATGCCGTACGGTAGGGGCTATAGCCCATGCTCAAAAACGATGAAAAACGAGGATAACATTTTTTTCAAAAAATAAAAAAACGATGGGCTATAACCCATGTTTTTGAAATTTTGAATTTTTTTCAAATCCTCAAAAATTATGAAAAACGGCGTGCTATAGTATGCCGTACGGTAGGGGCGATAGCCCATGTTCAAAAACGATGAAAAACGAGGATAATATTTTTTTCAAAAATTTAAAAAACGATGGGCTATAACCCATGTTTTTTGAAATGTTTAAATGTTTTCAAATCCTCAAAAATGATGAAAAACGGCGTGCTATAGTATGCCGTACGGTAGGGGCTATAGCCCATGTTCAAAAACGATGAAAAACGAGGATAACATTTTTTTCAAAAATAAAAAAAACGATGGGCTATAACCCATGTTTTTTGAAATTTCGAATTTTTTTCAAATCCTCAAAAATGATGAAAAACGGCGTGCTATAGTATGCCGTACGGTAGGGGCTATAGCCCATGTTCAAAAACGATGAAAAACGAGGATAACATTTTTTACAAAAATTCACAAAACGATGGGCTATAACCCATGTTTTTTGAAATTTCGAATTTTTTTCAAATCCTCAAAAATGATGAAAAACGGCGTGCTATAGTATGCCGTACGGTAGGGGCTATAGCCCATGTTCAAAAACGATGAAAAACGAGGATAACATTTTTTACAAAAATTCAAAAAACGATGGGCTATAACCCATGTTTTTTGAAATTTTGAATTTTTTTCAAATCCTCAAAAATGATGAAAAACTGCGTGCTATAGTATGCCGTACGGTAGGGGCTATAGCCCATGTTCAAAAACGATGAAAAACGAGGATAGTTTTTTTTTCAAAAATAAAAAAAACGATGGGCTATAACCCATGTTTTTTGAAATTTAGATTTTTTTTCAAATCCTCAAAAATGATGAAAAACGGCGTGCTATAGTATGCCGTACGGTAGGGGCTATAGCCCATGTTCAAAAACGATGAAAAACGAGGATAACATTTTTTTCAAAAATTCAAAAAACGATGGGCTATAACCCATGTTTTTTTTTATTTTGAATTTTTTTCAAATCCTCAAAAATGATGAAAAACGGCGTGCTATAGTATGCCGTACGGTAGGGGCTATAGCCCATGTTCAAAAACGATGAAAAACGAGGATAACATTTTTTTCAAAAATTAAAAAAACGATGGGCTATAACCCATGCTTTTTGAAATTTTGCATTTTTTTCAAATCCTCAAAAATGATGAAAAACGGCATGCTATAGTATGCCGTACAGTAGGGGCTATAGCCCATGTTCAAAAACGATGAAAAACAAGGATAATTCTTTTTTCAAAAATTAAAAAAACGATGGGCTATAACCCATGTTTTTTTTTAATTTTGAATTTTTTTCAAATCCTCAAAAATGATGAAAAACGGCGTGCTATAGTATGCCGTACGGTAGGGGCTATAGCCCATGTTCAAAAACGATGAAAAACGAGGATAACATTTTTTTCAAAAATAAAAAAACGATGGGCTATAACCCATGTTTTTTGAAATTTTGAATTTTTTTCAAATCCTCAAAAATGATGAAAAACGGCGTGCTATAGTATGCCGTACGGTAGGGGCTATAGCCCATGTTCAAAAACGATGAAAAACAAGGATAACATTTTTTTCAAAAATTAAAAAAACGATGGGCTATAACCCATGTTTTTTGAAATTTAGATTTTTTTTCAAATCCTCAAAAATGATGAAAAACGGCGTGCTATATTATGCCGTACGATAGGGGCTATAGCCCATGTTCAAAAACGATGAAAAACGAGGATAACATTTTTTTCAAAAAATCTAAAAACGATGGGCTATAACCCATGTTTTTTGAAAATTTGAATTTTTTTCAAATCCTCAAAAATGATGAAAAACGGCGTGCTATAGTATGCCGTACGGTAGGGGCGACAGCCCATGTTCAAAAACGATGAAAAACGAGGATAACATTTTTTTCAAAAATAAAAAAAACGATGGGCTATAACCCATGTTTTTTGAAATTTTGAATTTTTTTCAAATCCTCAAAAATGATGAAAAACGGCGTGCTATATTATGCCGTACGGTAGGGGCTATAGCCCATGTTCAAAAACAATGAAAAACGAGGATAACATTTTTTTCAAAAATTCAAAAAACGATGGGCTATAACCCATGTTTTTTTTTATTTTGAATTTTTTTCAAATCCTCAAAAATGATGAAAAACGGCGTGCTATAGTATGCCGTACGGTAGGGGCTATAGCCCATGTTCAAAAACGATGAAAAACGAGGATAACATTTTTTTCAAAAATTAAAAAAACGATGGGCTATAACCCATGCTTTTTGAAATTTTGCATTTTTTTCAAATCCTCAAAAATGATGAAAAACGGCATGCTATAGTATGCCGTACAGTATAGTAGGGGCTATAGCCCATGTTCAAAAACGATGAAAAACAAGGATAATTCTTTTTTCAAAAATTAAAAAAACGATGGGCTATAACCCATGTTTTTTTTAATTTTGAATTTTTTTCAAATCCTCAAAAATGATGAAAAACGGCGTGCTATAGTATGCCGTACGGTAGGGGCTATAGCCCATGTTCAAAAACGATGAAAAACGAGGATAACATTTTTTTCAAAAATTAAAAAAACGATGGGCTATAACCCATGCTTTTTGAAATTTTGCATTTTTTTCAAATCCTCAAAAATGATGAAAAACGGCGTGCTATAGTATGCCGTACGGTAGGGGCTATAGCCCATGTTCAAAAACGATGAAAAACAAGGATAACATTTTTTTCAAAAATAAAAAAAACGATGGGCTATAACCCATGTTTTTTGAAATTTTGAAATTTTTTCAAATCCTCAAAAATGATGAAAAACGGCGTGCTATAGTATGCCGTACGGTAGGGGCTATAGCCCATGTTCAAAAACGATGAAAAACGAGGATAACATTTTTTTCAAAAATTAAAAAAACGATGGGCTATAACCCATGTTTTTTGAAATTTTGAATTTTTTTCAAATCCTCAAAAATGATGAAAAACGGCGTGCTATAGTATGCCGTACGGTAGGGGCGATAGCCCATGCTCAAAAACGATGAAAAACGAGGATAACATTTTTTTCAAAAAATAAAAAAACGATGGGCTATAACCCATGTTTTTGAAATTTTGAATTTTTTTCAAATCCTCAAAAATTATGAAAAACGGCGTGCTATAGTATGCCGTACGGTAGGGGCGATAGCCCATGTTCAAAAACGATGAAAAACGAGGATAACATTTTTTTCAAAAATTAAAAAAACGATGGGCTATAACCCATGTTTTTTGAAATTTCGAATTTTTTTCAAATCCTCAAAAATGATGAAAAACGGCGTGCTATAGTATGCCGTACGGTAGGGGCTATAGCCCATGTTCAAAAACGATGAAAAACGAGGATAACATTTTTTACAAAAATTCACAAAACGATGGGCTATAACCCATGTTTTTTGAAATTTCGAATTTTTTTCAAATCCTCAAAAATGATGAAAAACGGCGTGCTATAGTATGCCGTACGGTAGGGGCTATAGCCCATGTTCAAAAACGATGAAAAACGAGGATAACATTTTTTACAAAAATTCAAAAAACGATGGGCTATAACCCATGCTTTTTGAAATTTTGCATTTTTTTCAAATCCTCAAAAATGATGAAAAACGGCGTGCTATAGTATGCCGTACGGTAGGGGCTATAGCCCATGTTCAAAAACGATGAAAAACAAGGATAACATTTTTTTCAAAAATAAAAAAAACGATGGGCTATAACCCATGTTTTTTGAAATTTTGAAATTTTTTCAAATCCTCAAAAATGATGAAAAACGGCGTGCTATAGTATGCCGTACGGTAGGGGCTATAGCCCATGTTCAAAAACGATGAAAAACGAGGATAACATTTTTTTCAAAAATTAAAAAAACGATGGGCTATAACCCATGTTTTTTGAAATTTTGAATTTTTTTCAAATCCTCAAAAATGATGAAAAACGGCGTGCTATAGTATGCCGTACGGTAGGGGCGATAGCCCATGCTCAAAAACGATGAAAAACGAGGATAACATTTTTTTCAAAAAATAAAAAAACGATGGGCTATAACCCATGTTTTTGAAATTTTGAATTTTTTTCAAATCCTCAAAAATTATGAAAAACGGCGTGCTATAGTATGCCGTACGGTAGGGGCGATAGCCCATGTTCAAAAACGATGAAAAACGAGGATAACATTTTTTTCAAAAATTAAAAAAACGATGGGCTATAACCCATGTTTTTTGAAATTTCGAATTTTTTTCAAATCCTCAAAAATGATGAAAAACGGCGTGCTATAGTATGCCGTACGGTAGGGGCTATAGCCCATGTTCAAAAACGATGAAAAACGAGGATAACATTTTTTACAAAAATTCACAAAACGATGGGCTATAACCCATGTTTTTTGAAATTTCGAATTTTTTTCAAATCCTCAAAAATGATGAAAAACGGCGTGCTATAGTATGCCGTACGGTAGGGGCTATAGCCCATGTTCAAAAACGATGAAAAACGAGGATAACATTTTTTACAAAAATTCAAAAAACGATGGGCTATAACCCATGTTTTTTGAAATTTTGAATTTTTTTCAAATCCTCAAAAATGATGAAAAACTGCGTGCTATAGTATGCCGTACGGTAGGGGCTATAGCCCATGTTCAAAAACGATGAAAAACGAGGATAATTTTTTTTTCAAAAATAAAAAAAACGATGGGCTATAACCCATGTTTTTTGAAATTTAGATTTTTTTTTAAATCCTCAAAAATGATGAAAAACGGCGTGCTATAGTATGCCGTACGGTAGGGGCTATAGCCCATGTTCAAAAACGATGAAAAACGAGGATAACATTTTTTTCAAAAAATCTAAAAACGATGGGCTATAACCCATGTTTTTTGAAAATTTGAATTTTTTTCAAATCCTCAAAAATGATGAAAAACAGCGTGCTATATTATGCCGTACGGTAGGGGCTATAGCCCATGTTCAAAAACAATGAAAAACGAGGATAACATTTTTTTCAAAAATTCAAAAAACGATGGGCTATAACCCATGTTTTTTTTAATTTTGAATTTTTTTCAAATCCTCAAAAATGATGAAAAACGGCGTGCTATAGTATGCCGTACGGTAGGGGCTATAGCCCATGTTCAAAAACGATGAAAAACGAGGATAATTTTTTTTTCAAAAATTAAAAAAACGATGGGCTATAACCCATGCTTTTTGAAATTTTGCATTTTTTTCAAATCCTCAAAAATGATGAAAAACGGCATGCTATATATAGTATGCCGTACAGTAGGGGCTATAGCCCATGTTCAAAAACGATGAAAAACGAGGATAACATTTTTTTCAAAAATAAAAAAAACGATGGGCTATAACCCATGTTTTTTGAAATTTTGAAATTTTTTCAAATCCTCAAAAATGATGAAAAACGGCGTGCTATAGTATGCCGTACGGTAGGGGCGATAGCCCATGTTCAAAAACGATGAAAAACGAGGATAACATTTTTTTCAAAAAATCTAAAAACGATGGGCTATAACCCATGTTTTTTGAAAATTTGAATTTTTTTCAAATCCTCAAAAATGATGAAAAACGGCGTGCTATATTATGCCGTACGGTAGGGGCTATAGCCCATGTTCAAAAACAATGAAAAACGAGGATAACATTTTTTTCAAAAATTCAAAAAACGATGGGCTATAACCCATGTTTTTTTTTATTTTGAATTTTTTTCAAATCCTCAAAAATGATGAAAAACGGCGTGCTATAGTATGCCGTACGGTAGGGGCTATAGCCCATGTTCAAAAACGATGAAAAACGAGGATAACATTTTTTTCAAAAATAAAAAAAACGATGGGCTATAACCCATGCTTTTTGAAATTTTGCATTTTTTTCAAATCCTCAAAAATGATGAAAAACGGCATGCTATAGTATGCCGTACAGTAGGGGCTATAGCCCATGTTCAAAAACGATGAAAAACAAGGATAATTCTTTTTTCAAAAATTAAAAAAACGATGGGCTATTACCCATGTTTTTTTTTATTTTGAATTTATTTCAAATCCTCAAAAATGATGAAAAACGGCGTGCTATAGTATGCCGTACGGTAGGGGCTATAGCCCATGTTCAAAAACGATGAAAAACGAGGATAACATTTTTTTCAAAAATAAAAAAAACGATGGGCTATAACCCATGCTTTTTGAAATTTTGCATTTTTTTCAAATCCTCAAAAATGATGAAAAACGGCGTGCTATAGTATGCCGTACGGTAGGGGCTATAGCCCATGTTCAAAAACGATGAAAAACGAGGATAACATTTTTTTCAAAAATAAAAAAAACGATGGGCTATAACCCATGTTTTTTGAAATTTTGAAATTTTTTCAAATCCTCAAAAATGATGAAAAACGGCGTGCTATAGTATGCCGTACGGTAGGGGCTATAGCCCATGTTCAAAAACGATGAAAAACGAGGATAACATTTTTTTCAAAAATTAAAAAAACGATGGGCTATAACCCATGTTTTTTGAAATTTTGAATTTTTTTCAAATCCTCAAAAATGATGAAAAACGGCGTGCTATAGTATGCCGTACGGTAGGGGCTATAGCCCATGTTCAAAAACGATGAAAAACGAGGATAACATTTTTTTCAAAAAATCAAAAAACGATGGGCTATAACCCATGTTTTTTGAAATTTTGAATTTTTTTCAAATCCTCAAAAATTATGAAAAACGGCGTGCTATAGTATGCAGTACGGTAGGGGCGATAGCCCATGTTCAAAAACGATGAAAAACGAGGATAACATTTTTTTCAGAAATTAAAAAAACGATGGGCTATAACCCATGTTTTTTGAAATGTTTAAATGTTTTCAAATCCTCAAAAATGATGAAAAACGGCGTGCTATAGTATGCCGTACGGTAGGGGCTATAGCCCATGTTCAAAAACTATGAAAAACGAGGATAACATTTTTTTCAAAAATAAAAAAAACGATGGGCTATAACCCATGTTTTTTGAAATTTCGAATTTTTTTCAAGTCCTCAAAAATGATGAAAAACGGCGTGCTATAGTATGCCGTACGGTAGGGGCTATAGCCCATGTTCAAAAACGATGAAAAACGAGGATAACATTTTTTACAAAAAATCACAAAACGATGGGCTATAACCAATGTTTTTTGAAATTTCGAATTTTTTTCAAATCCTCAAAAATGATGAAAAACGGCGTGCTATAGTATGCCGTACGGTAGGGGCTATAGCCCATGTTCAAAAACGATGAAAAACGAGGATAACATTTTTTACAAAAATTCAAAAAACGATGGGCTATAACCCATGTTTTTTGAAATTTTGAATTTTTTTCAAATCCTCAAAAATGATGAAAAACGGCGTGCTATAGTATGCCGTACGGTAGGAGCTATAGCCCATGTACAAAAACGATGAAAAACGAGGATAACATTTTTTTCAAAAATTCAAAAAACGATGGGCTATAACCCATGTTTTTTGAAATTTTGATTTTTTTCAAATCTTCAAAAATGATGAAAAACGGCGTGCTATAGTATGCCGTACGGTAGGGGCTATAGCCCATGTTCAAAAACGATGAAAAACGAGGATAACATTTTTTTCAAAAATTAAAAAAACGATGGGCTATAACCCATGTTTTTTGAAATTTTGAATTTTTTTCAAATCCTCAAAAATGATGAAAAACGGCGTGCTATAGTATGCCGTACGGTAGGGGCTATAGCCCATGCTCAAAAACGATGAAAAACGAGGATAACATTTTTTTCAAAAAATAAAAAAACGATGGGCTATAACCCATGTTTTTGAAATTTTGAATTTTTTTCAAATCCTCAAAAATTATGAAAAACGGCGTGCTATAGTATGCCGTACGGTAGGGGCGATAGCCCATGTTCAAAAACGATGAAAAACGAGGATAACATTTTTTTCAAAAATTAAAAAAACGATGGGCTATAACCCATGTTTTTTGAAATGTTTAAATGTTTTCAAATCCTCAAAAATGATTAAAAACGGCGTGCTATAGTATGCCGTACGGTAGGGGCTATAGCCCATGTTCAAAAACGATGAAAAACGAGGATAACATTTTTTTCAAAAATAAAAAAACGATGGGCTATAACCCATGTTTTTTGAAATTTCGAATTTTTTTCAAATCCTCAAAAATGATGAAAAACGGCGTGCTATAGTATGCCGTACGGTAGGGGCTATAGCCCATGTTCAAAAACGATGAAAAACGAGGATAACATTTTTTACAAAAATTCACAAAACTATGGGCTATAACCCATGTTTTTTGAAATTTAGATTTTTTTTCAAATCCTCAAAAATGATGAAAAACGGCGTGCTATAGTATGCCGTACGGTAGGGGCTATAGCCCATGTTCAAAAACGATGAAAAACGAGGATAACATTTTTTACAAAAATTCAAAAAACGATGGGCTATAACCCATGTTTTTTGAAATTTTGAATTTTTTTCAAATCCTCAAAAATGATGAAAAACGGCGTGCTATAGTATGCCGTACGGTAGGGGCTATAGCCCATGTTCAAAAACGATGAAAAACGAGGATAATTATTTTTTCAAAAATAAAAAAAACGATGGGCTATAACCCATGTTTTTTGAAATTTAGATTTTTTTTCAAATCCTCAAAAATGATGAAAAACGGCGTGCTATAGTATGCCGTACGGTAGGGGCTATAGCCCATGTTCAAAAACGATGAAAAACGAGGATAACATTTTTTTCAAAAATAAAAAAAACGATGGGCTATAACCCATGCTTTTTGAAATTTTGCATTTTTTTCAAATCCTCAAAAATTATGAAAAACGGCGTGCTATAGTATGCCGTACGGTAGGGGCTATAGCCCATGTTCAAAAACGATGAAAAACGAGGATAACATTTTTTTCAAAAATAAAAAAAACGATGGGCTATAACCCATGTTTTTTGAAATTTTGAAATTTTTTCAAATCCTCAAAAATGATGAAAAACGGCGTGCTATAGTATGCCGTACGGTAGGGGCTATAGCCCATGTTCAAAAACGATGAAAAACGAGGATAACATTTTTTTCAAAAATTAAAAAAACTATGGGCTATAACCCATGTTTTTTGAAATTTCGATTTTTTTTCAAATCCTCAAAAATGATGAAAAACGGCGTGCTATAGTATGCCGTACGGTAGGGGCTATAGCCCATGTTCAAAAACGATGAAAAACGAGGATAACATTTTTTACAAAAATTCAAAAAACGATGGGCTATAACCCATGTTTTTTGAAATTTTGCATTTTTTTCAAATCCTCAAAAATTATGAAAAACGGCGTGCTATAGTATGCCGTACGGTAGGGGCTATAGCCCATGTTCAAAAACGATGAAAAACGAGGATAACATTTTTTTCAAAAATAAAAAAAACGATGGGCTATAACCCATGTTTTTTGAAATTTTGAAATTTTTTCAAATCCTCAAAAATGATGAAAAACGGCGTGCTATAGTATGCCGTACGGTAGGGGCTATAGCCCATGTTCAAAAACGATGAAAAACGAGGATAACATTTTTTTCAAAAATTAAAAAAACGATGGGCTATAACCCATGTTTTTTGAAATTTTTAATTTTTTTCAAATCCTCAAAAATGATGAAAAACGGCGTGCTATAGTATGCCGTACGGTAGGGGCTATAGCCCATGTTCAAAAACGATGAAAAACGAGGATAACATTTTTTTCAAAAAATCAAAAAACGATGGGCTATAACCCATGTGTTTTGAAATTTTGAAATTTTTTCAAATCCTCAAAAATTATGAAAAACGGCGTGCTATAGTATGCAGTACGGTAGGGGCGATAGCCCATGTTCAAAAACGATGAAAAACGAGGATAACATTTTTTTCAAAAATTAAAAAAACGATGGGCTATAACCCATGTTTTTTGAAATGTTTAAATGTTTTCAAATCCTCAAAAATGATGAAAAACGGCGTGCTATAGTATGCCGTACGGTAGGGGCTATAGCCCATGTTCAAAAACTATGAAAAACGAGGATAACATTTTTTTCAAAAATAAAAAAAACGATGGGCTATAACCCATGTTTTTTGAAATTTCGAATTTTTTTCAAGTCCTCAAAAATGATGAAAAACGGCGTGCTATAGTATGCCGTACGGTAGGGGCTATAGCCCATGTTCAAAAACGATGAAAAACGAGGATAACATTTTTTACAAAAAATCACAAAACGATGGGCTATAACCCATGTTTTTTGAAATTTCAAATTTTTTTCAAATCCTCAAAAATGATGAAAAACGGCGTGCTATAGTATGCCGTACGGTAGGGGCTATAGCCCATGTTCAAAAACGATGAAAAACGAGGATAACATTTTTTTCAAAAATTCAAAAAACGATGGGCTATAACCCATGTTTTTTTTTATTTTGAATTTTTTTCAAATCCTCAAAAATGATGAAAAACGGCGTGCTATAGTATGCCGTACGGTAGGGGCTATAGCCCATGTTCAAAAACGATGAAAAACGAGGATAACATTTTTTTCAAAAATAAAAAAAACGATGGGCTATAACCCATGCTTTTTGAAATTTTGCATTTTTTTCAAATCCTCAAAAATGATGAAAAACGGCATGCTATAGTATGCCGTACAGTAGGGGCTATAGCCCATGTTCAAAAACGATGAAAAACAAGGATAATTCTTTTTTCAAAAATTAAAAAAACGATGGGCTATTACCCATGTTTTTTTTTATTTTGAATTTATTTCAAATCCTCAAAAATGATGAAAAACGGCGTGCTATAGTATGCCGTACGGTAGGGGCTATAGCCCATGTTCAAAAACGATGAAAAACGAGGATAACATTTTTTTCAAAAATAAAAAAAACGATGGGCTATAACCCATGCTTTTTGAAATTTTGCATTTTTTTCAAATCCTCAAAAATGATGAAAAACGGCGTGCTATAGTATGCCGTACGGTAGGGGCTATAGCCCATGTTCAAAAACGATGAAAAACGAGGATAACATTTTTTTCAAAAATAAAAAAAACGATGGGCTATAACCCATGTTTTTTGAAATTTTGAAATTTTTTCAAATCCTCAAAAATGATGAAAAACGGCGTGCTATAGTATGCCGTACGGTAGGGGCTATAGCCCATGTTCAAAAACGATGAAAAACGAGGATAACATTTTTTTCAAAAATTAAAAAAACGATGGGCTATAACCCATGTTTTTTGAAATTTTGAATTTTTTTCAAATCCTCAAAAATGATGAAAAACGGCGTGCTATAGTATGCCGTACGGTAGGGGCTATAGCCCATGTTCAAAAACGATGAAAAACGAGGATAACATTTTTTTCAAAAAATCAAAAAACGATGGGCTATAACCCATGTTTTTTGAAAATTTGAATTTTTTTCAAATCCTCAAAAATTATGAAAAACGGCGTGCTATAGTATGCAGTACGGTAGGGGCGATAGCCCATGTTCAAAAACGATGAAAAACGAGGATAACATTTTTTTCAGAAATTAAAAAAACGATGGGCTATAACCCATGTTTTTTGAAATGTTTAAATGTTTTCAAATCCTCAAAAATGATGAAAAACGGCGTGCTATAGTATGCCGTACGGTAGGGGCTATAGCCCATGTTCAAAAACTATGAAAAACGAGGATAACATTTTTTTCAAAAATAAAAAAAACGATGGGCTATAACCCATGTTTTTTGAAATTTCGAATTTTTTTCAAGTCCTCAAAAATGATGAAAAACGGCGTGCTATAGTATGCCGTACGGTAGGGGCTATAGCCCATGTTCAAAAACGATGAAAAACGAGGATAACATTTTTTACAAAAAATCACAAAACGATGGGCTATAACCAATGTTTTTTGAAATTTCGAATTTTTTTCAAATCCTCAAAAATGATGAAAAACGGCGTGCTATAGTATGCCGTACGGTAGGGGCTATAGCCCATGTTCAAAAACGATGAAAAACGAGGATAACATTTTTTACAAAAATTCAAAAAACGATGGGCTATAACCCATGTTTTTTGAAATTTTGAATTTTTTTCAAATCCTCAAAAATGATGAAAAACGGCGTGCTATAGTATGCCGTACGGTAGGAGCTATAGCCCATGTACAAAAACGATGAAAAACGAGGATAACATTTTTTTCAAAAATTCAAAAAACGATGGGCTATAACCCATGTTTTTTGAAATTTTGATTTTTTTCAAATCTTCAAAAATGATGAAAAACGGCGTGCTATAGTATGCCGTACGGTAGGGGCTATAGCCCATGTTCAAAAACGATGAAAAACGAGGATAACATTTTTTTCAAAAATTAAAAAAACGATGGGCTATAACCCATGTTTTTTGAAATTTTGAATTTTTTTTCAAATCCTCAAAAATGATGAAAAACGGCGTGCTATAGTATGCCGTACGGTAGGGGCTATAGCCCATGCTCAAAAACGATGAAAAACGAGGATAACATTTTTTTCAAAAAATAAAAAAACGATGGGCTATAACCCATGTTTTTGAAATTTTGAATTTTTTTCAAATCCTCAAAAATTATGAAAAACGGCGTGCTATAGTATGCCGTACGGTAGGGGCGATAGCCCATGTTCAAAAACGATGAAAAACGAGGATAACATTTTTTTCAAAAATTAAAAAAACGATGGGCTATAACCCATGTTTTTTTAAATGTTTAAATGTTTTCAAATCCTCAAAAATGATGAAAAACGGCGTGCTATAGTATGCCGTACGGTAGGGGCTATAGCCCATGTTCAAAAACGATGAAAAACGAGGATAACATTTTTTTCAAAAATAAAAAAACGATGGGCTATAACCCATGTTTTTTGAAATTTCGAATTTTTTTCAAATCCTCAAAAATGATGAAAAACGGCGTGCTATAGTATGCCGTACGGTAGGGGCTATAGCCCATGTTCAAAAACGATGAAAAACGAGGATAACATTTTTTACAAAAATTCACAAAACTATGGGCTATAACCCATGTTTTTTGAAATTTAGATTTTTTTTCAAATCCTCAAAAATGATGAAAAACGGCGTGCTATAGTATGCCGTACGGTAGGGGCTATAGCCCATGTTCAAAAACGATGAAAAACGAGGATAACATTTTTTACAAAAATTCAAAAAACGATGGGCTATAACCCATGTTTTTTGAAATTTTGAATTTTTTTCAAATCCTCAAAAATGATGAAAAACGGCGTGCTATAGTATGCCGTACGGTAGGGGCTATAGCCCATGTTCAAAAACGATGAAAAACGAGGATAATTATTTTTTCAAAAATAAAAAAAACGATGGGCTATAACCCATGTTTTTTGAAATTTAGATTTTTTTTCAAATCCTCAAAAATGATGAAAAACGGCGTGCTATAGTATGCCGTACGGTAGGGGCTATAGCCCATGTTCAAAAACGATGAAAAACGAGGATAACATTTTTTTCAAAAATAAAAAAAACGATGGGCTATAACCCATGCTTTTTGAAATTTTGCATTTTTTTCAAATCCTCAAAAATTATGAAAAACGGCGTGCTATAGTATGCCGTACGGTAGGGGCTATAGCCCATGTTCAAAAACGATGAAAAACGAGGATAACATTTTTTTCAAAAATAAAAAAAACGATGGGCTATAACCCATGTTTTTTGAAATTTTGAAATTTTTTCAAATCCTCAAAAATGATGAAAAACGGCGTGCTATAGTATGCCGTACGGTAGGGGCTATAGCCCATGTTCAAAAACGATGAAAAACGAGGATAACATTTTTTTCAAAAATTAAAAAAACTATGGGCTATAACCCATGTTTTTTGAAATTTCGAATTTTTTTCAAATCCTCAAAAATGATGAAAAACGGCGTGCTATAGTATGCCGTACGGTAGGGGCTATAGCCCATGTTCAAAAACGATGAAAAACGAGGATAACATTTTTTACAAAAATTCAAAAAACGATGGGCTATAACCCATGTTTTTTGAAATTTTGAATTTTTTTCAAATCCTCAAAAATGATGAAAAACGGCGTGCTATAGTATGCCGTATGGTAGGGGCTATAGCCCATGTTCAAAAACGATGAAAAACGAGGATAATTATTTTTTCAAAAATAAAAAAAACGATGGGCTATAACCCATGTTTTTTGAAATTTAGATTTTTTTTCAAATCCTCAAAAATGATGAAAAACGGCGTGCTATAGTATGCCGTACAGTAGGGGCTATAGCCCATGTTCAAAAACGATGAAAAACGAGGATAACATTTTTTTCAAAAATAAAAAAAACGATGGGCTATAACCCATGCTTTTTGAAATTTTGCATTTTTTTCAAATCCTCAAAAATTATGAAAAACGGCGTGCTATAGTATGCCGTACGGTAGGGGCTATAGCCCATGTTCAAAAACGATGAAAAACGAGGATAACATTTTTTTCAAAAATAAAAAAAACGATGGGCTATAACCCATGTTTTTTGAAATTTTGAAATTTTTTCAAATCCCAAAAATGATGAAAAACGGCGTGCTATAGTATGCCGTACGGTAGGGGCTATAGCCCATGTTCAAAAACGATGAAAAACGAGGATAACATTTTTTTCAAAAATTAAAAAAACGATGGGCTATAACCCATGTTTTTTGAAATTTTTAATTTTTTTCAAATCCTCAAAAATGATGAAAAACGGCGTGCTATAGTATGCCGTACGGTAGGGGCTATAGCCCATGTTCAAAAACGATGAAAAACGAGGATAACATTTTTTTCAAAAAATCAAAAAACGATGGGCTATAACCCATGTGTTTTGAAATTTTGAAATTTTTTCAAATCCTCAAAAATTATGAAAAACGGCGTGCTATAGTATGCAGTACGGTAGGGGCGATAGCCCATGTTCAAAAACGATGAAAAACGAGGATAACATTTTTTTCAAAAATTAAAAAAACGATGGGCTATAACCCATGTTTTTTGAAATGTTTAAATGTTTTCAAATCCTCAAAAATGATGAAAAACGGCGTGCTATAGTATGCCGTACGGTAGGGGCTATAGCCCATGTTCAAAAACTATGAAAAACGAGGATAACATTTTTTTCAAAAATAAAAAAAACGATGGGCTATAACCCATGTTTTTTGAAATTTCGAATTTTTTTCAAGTCCTCAAAAATGATGAAAAACGGCGTGCTATAGTATGCCGTACGGTAGGGGCTATAGCCCATGTTCAAAAACGATGAAAAACGAGGATAACATTTTTTACAAAAAATCACAAAACGATGGGCTATAACCCATGTTTTTTGAAATTTCAAATTTTTTTCAAATCCTCAAAAATGATGAAAAACGGCGTGCTATAGTATGCCGTACGGTAGGGGCTATAGCCCATGTTCAAAAACGATGAAAAACGAGGATAACATTTTTTTCAAAAATTCAAAAAACGATGGGCTATAACCCATGTTTTTTGAAATTTTGAATTTTTTTCAAATCCTCAAAAATGATGAAAAACGGCGTGCTATAGTATGCCGTACGGTAGGAGCTATAGCCCATGTACAAAAACGATGAAAAACGAGGATAACATTTTTTTCAAAAATTCAAAAAACGATGGGCTATAACCCATGTTTTTTGAAATTTAGATTTTTTTCAAATCTTCAAAAATGATGAAAAACGGCGTGCTATAGTATGCCGTACGGTAGGGGCTATAGCCCATGTTCAAAAACGATGAAAAACGAGGATAACATTTTTTTCAAAAATTAATAAAACGATGGGCTATAACCCATGTTTTTTGAAATTTTGAAATTTTTTCAAATCCTCAAAAATGATGAAAAACGGCGTGCTATAGTATGCCGTACGGTAGGGGCTATAGCCCATGCTCAAAAACGATGAAAAACGAGGATAACATTTTTTTCAAAAAATAAAAAAACGATGGGCTATAACCCATGTTTTTGAAATTTTGAATTTTTTTCAAATCCTCAAAAATTATGAAAAACGGCGTGCTATAGTATGCCGTACGGTAGGGGCGATAGCCCATGTTCAAAAACGATGAAAAACGAGGATAACATTTTTTTCAAAAATTAAAAAAACGATGGGCTATAACCCATGTTTTTTGAAATGTTTAAATGTTTTCAAATCCTCAAAAATGATGAAAAACGGCGTGCTATAGTATGCCGTACGGTAGGGGCTATAGCCCATGTTCAAAAACGATGAAAAACGAGGATAACATTTTTTTCAAAAATAAAAAAAACGATGGGCTATAACCCATGTTTTTTGAAATTTCGAATTTTTTTCAAATCCTCAAAAATGATGAAAAACGGCGTGCTATAGTATGCCGTACGGTAGGGGCTATAGCCCATGTTCAAAAACGATGAAAAACGAGGATAACATTTTTTACAAAAATTCACAAAACTATGGGCTATAACCCATGTTTTTTGAAATTTCGAATTTTTTTCAAATCCTCAAAAATGATGAAAAACGGCGTGCTATAGTATGCCGTACGGTAGGGGCTATAGCCCATGTTCAAAAACGATGAAAAACGAGGATAACATTTTTTACAAAAATTCAAAAAACGATGGGCTATAACCCATGTTTTTTTAAATTTTGAATTTTTTTCAAATCCTCAAAAATTATGAAAAACGGCGTGCTATAGTATGCAGTACGGTAGGGGCGATAGCCCATGTTCAAAAACGATGAAAAACGAGGATAATTTTTTTTTCAAAAATTAAAAAAACGATGGGCTATAACCCATGTTTTTTGAAATGTTTAAATGTTTTCAAATCCTCAAAAATGATGAAAAACGGCGTGCTATAGTATGCCGTACGGTAGGGGCTATAGCCCATGTTCAAAAACTATGAAAAACGAGGATAACATTTTTTTCAAAAATAAAAAAAACGATGGGCTATAACCCATGTTTTTTGAAATTTCGAATTTTTTTCAAGTCCTCAAAAATGATGAAAAACGGCGTGCTATAGTATGCCGTACGGTAGGGGCTATAGCCCATGTTCAAAAACGATGAAAAACGAGGATAACATTTTTTACAAAAATTCACAAAACGATGGGCTATAACCCATGTTTTTGAAATTTCGAATTTTTTTCAAATCCTCAAAAATGATGAAAAACGGCGTGCTATAGTATGCCGTACGGTAGGGGCTATAGCCCATGTTCAAAAACGATGAAAAACGAGGATAACATTTTTTACAAAAATTCAAAAAACGATGGGCTATAACCCATGCTTTTTGAAATTTTGCATTTTTTTCAAATCCTCAAAAATTATGAAAAACGGCGTGCTATAGTATGCCGTACGGTAGGGGCTATAGCCCATGTTCAAAAACGATGAAAAACGAGGATAACATTTTTTTCAAAAATAAAAAAAACGATGGGCTATAACCCATGTTTTTTGAAATTTTGAAATTTTTTCAAATCCTCAAAAATGATGAAAAACGGCGTGCTATAGTATGCCGTACGGTAGGGGCTATAGCCCATGTTCAAAAACGATGAAAAACGAGGATAACATTTTTTTCAAAAATTAAAAAAACTATGGGCTATAACCCATGTTTTTTGAAATTTCGAATTTTTTTCAAATCCTCAAAAATGATGAAAAACGGCGTGCTATAGTATGCCGTACGGTAGGGGCTATAGCCCATGTTCAAAAACGATGAAAAACGAGGATAACATTTTTTACAAAAATTAAAAAAACGATGGGCTATAACCCATGTTTTTTGAAATTTTGAATTTTTTTCAAATCCTCAAAAATGATGAAAAACGGCGTGCTATAGTATGCCGTACGGTAGGGGCTATAGCCCATGTTCAAAAACGATGAAAAACGAGGATAATTATTTTTTCAAAAATAAAAAAACGATGGGCTATAACCCATGTTTTTTGAAATTTAGATTTTTTTTCAAATCCTCAAAAATGATGAAAAACGGCGTGCTATAGTATGCCGTACGGTAGGGGCTATAGCCCATGTTCAAAAACGATGAAAAACGAGGATAACATTTTTTTCAAAAATAAAAAAAACGATGGGCTATAACCCATGCTTTTTGAAATTTTGCATTTTTTTCAAATCCTCAAAAATTATGAAAAACGGCGTGCTATAGTATGCCGTACGGTAGGGGCTATAGCCCATGTTCAAAAACGATGAAAAACGAGGATAACATTTTTTTCAAAAATAAAAAAAACGATGGGCTATAACCCATGTTTTTTGAAATTTTGAAATTTTTTCAAATCCTCAAAAATGATGAAAAACGGCGTGCTATAGTATGCCGTACGGTAGGGGCTATAGCCCATGTTCAAAAACGATGAAAAACGAGGATAACATTTTTTTCAAAAATTAAAAAAACGATGGGCTATAACCCATGTTTTTTGAAATTTTTAATTTTTTTCAAATCCTCAAAAATGATGAAAAACGGCGTGCTATAGTATGCCGTACGGTAGGGGCTATAGCCCATGTTCAAAAACGATGAAAAACGAGGATAACATTTTTTTCAAAAAATCAAAAAACGATGGGCTATAACCCATGTGTTTTGAAATTTTGAAATTTTTTCAAATCCTCAAAAATTATGAAAAACGGCGTGCTATAGTATGCAGTACGGTAGGGGCGATAGCCCATGTTCAAAAACGATGAAAAACGAGGATAACATTTTTTTCAAAAATTAAAAAAACGATGGGCTATAACCCATGTTTTTTGAAATGTTTAAATGTTTTCAAATCCTCAAAAATGATGAAAAACGGCGTGCTATAGTATGCCGTACGGTAGGGGCTATAGCCCATGTTCAAAAACTATGAAAAACGAGGATAACATTTTTTTCAAAAATAAAAAAAACGATGGGCTATAACCCATGTTTTTTGAAATTTCGAATTTTTTTCAAGTCCTCAAAAATGATGAAAAACGGCGTGCTATAGTATGCCGTACGGTAGGGGCTATAGCCCATGTTCAAAAACGATGAAAAACGAGGATAACATTTTTTACAAAAAATCACAAAACGATGGGCTATAACCCATGTTTTTTGAAATTTCGAATTTTTTTCAAATCCTCAAAAATGATGAAAAACGGCGTGCTATAGTATGCCGTACGGTAGGGGCTATAGCCCATGTTCAAAAACGATGAAAAACGAGGATAACATTTTTTTCAAAAATTCAAAAAACGATGGGCTATAACCCATGTTTTTTGAAATTTTGAATTTTTTTCAAATCCTCAAAAATGATGAAAAACGGCGTGCTATAGTATGCCGTACGGTAGGAGCTATAGCCCATGTACAAAAACGATGAAAAACGAGGATAACATTTTTTTCAAAAATTCAAAAAACGATGGGCTATAACCCATGTTTTTTGAAATTTAGATTTTTTTCAAATCTTCAAAAATGATGAAAAACGGCGTGCTATAGTATGCCGTACGGTAGGGGCTATAGCCCATGTTCAAAAACGATGAAAAACGAGGATAACATTTTTTTCAAAAATTAATAAAACGATGGGCTATAACCCATGTTTTTTGAAATTTTGAAATTTTTTCAAATCCTCAAAAATGATGAAAAACGGCGTGCTATAGTATGCCGTACGGTAGGGGCTATAGCCCATGCTCAAAAACGATGAAAAACGAGGATAACATTTTTTTCAAAAAATAAAAAAACGATGGGCTATAACCCATGTTTTTGAAATTTTGAATTTTTTTCAAATCCTCAAAAATTATGAAAAACGGCGTGCTATAGTATGCCGTACGGTAGGGGCGATAGCCCATGTTCAAAAACGATGAAAAACGAGGATAACATTTTTTTCAAAAATTAAAAAAACGATGGGCTATAACCCATGTTTTTTGAAATGTTTAAATGTTTTCAAATCCTCAAAAATGATGAAAAACGGCGTGCTATAGTATGCCGTACGGTAGGGGCTATAGCCCATGTTCAAAAACGATGAAAAACGAGGATAACATTTTTTACAAAAATTCACAAAACGATGGGCTATAACCCATGTTTTTTGAAATTTCGAATTTTTTTCAAATCCTCAAAAATGATGAAAAACGGCGTGCTATAGTATGCCGTACGGTAGGGGCTATAGCCCATGTTCAAAAACGATGAAAAACGAGGATAACATTTTTTACAAAAATTCAAAAAACGATGGGCTATAACCCATGTTTTTTGAAATTTCGAATTTTTTTCAAATCCTCAAAAATGATGAAAAACGGCGTGCTATAGTATGCCGTACGGTAGGGGCTATAGCCCATGTTCAAAAACGATGAAAAACGAGGATAACATTTTTTACAAAAATTCACAAAACTATGGGCTATAACCCATGTTTTTTGAAATTTCGAATTTTTTTCAAATCCTCAAAAATGATGAAAAACGGCGTGCTATAGTATGCCGTACGGTAGGGGCTATAGCCCATGTTCAAAAACGATGAAAAACGAGGATAACATTTTTTACAAAAATTCAAAAAACGATGGGCTATAACCCATGTTTTTTTAAATTTTGAATTTTTTTCAAATCCTCAAAAATTATGAAAAACGGCGTGCTATAGTATGCAGTACGGTAGGGGCGATAGCCCATGTTCAAAAACGATGAAAAACGAGGATAATTTTTTTTTCAAAAATTAAAAAAACGATGGGCTATAACCCATGTTTTTTGAAATGTTTAAATGTTTTCAAATCCTCAAAAATGATGAAAAACGGCGTGCTATAGTATGCCGTACGGTAGGGGCTATAGCCCATGTTCAAAAACTATGAAAAACGAGGATAACATTTTTTTCAAAAATAAAAAAAACGATGGGCTATAACCCATGTTTTTTGAAATTTCGAATTTTTTTCAAGTCCTCAAAAATGATGAAAAACGGCGTGCTATAGTATGCCGTACGGTAGGGGCTATAGCCCATGTTCAAAAACGATGAAAAACGAGGATAACATTTTTTACAAAAATTCACAAAACGATGGGCTATAACCCATGTTTTTTGAAATTTCGAATTTTTTTCAAATCCTCAAAAATGATGAAAAACGGCGTGCTATAGTATGCCGTACGGTAGGGGCTATAGCCCATGTTCAAAAACGATGAAAAACGAGGATAACATTTTTTACAAAAATTCAAAAAACGATGGGCTATAACCCATGTTTTTTGAAATTTTGAATTTTTTTCAAATCCTCAAAAATGATGAAAAACGGCGTGCTATAGTATGCCGTACGGTAGGAGCTATAGCCCATGTACAAAAACGATGAAAAACGAGGATAATTTTTTTTTCAAAAATTCAAAAAACGATGGGCTATAACCCATGTTTTTTGAAATTTAGATTTTTTTCAAATCTTCAAAAATGATGAAAAACTGCGTGCTATAGTATGCCGTACGGTAGGGGCTATAGCCCATGTTCAAAAACGATGAAAAACGAGGATAACATTTTTTTCAAAAATTAATAAAACGATGGGCTATAACCCATGTTTTTTGAAATTTTGAAATTTTTTCAAATCCTCAAAAATGATGAAAAACGGCGTGCTATAGTATGCCGTACGGTAGGGGCTATAGCCCATGCTCAAAAACGATGAAAAACGAGGATAACATTTTTTTCAGAAAATAAAAAAACGATGGGCTATAACCCATGTTTTTGAAATTTTGAATTTTTTTCAAATCCTCAAAAATTATGAAAAACGGCGTGCTATAGTATGCCGTACGGTAGGGGCGATAGCCCATGTTCAAAAACGATGAAAAACGAGGATAACATTTTTTTCAAAAATTAAAAAAACGATGGGCTATAACCCATGTTTTTTGAAATGTTTAAATGTTTTCAAATCCTCAAAAATGATGAAAAACGGCGTGCTATAGTATGCCGTACGGTAGGGGCTATAGCCCATGTTCAAAAACGATGAAAAACGAGGATAACATTTTTTTCAAAAATAAAAAAAACGATGGGCTATAACCCATGTTTTTTGAAATTTCGAATTTTTTTCAAATCCTCAAAAATGATGAAAAACGGCGTGCTATAGTATGCCGTACGGTAGGGGCTATAGCCCATGTTCAAAAACGATGAAAAACGAGGATAACATTTTTTACAAAAATTCACAAAACTATGGTTTATAACCCATGTTTTTTGAAATTTCGAATTTTTTTCAAATCCTCAAAAATGATGAAAAACGGCGTGCTATAGTATGCCGTACGGTAGGGGCTATAGCCCATGTTCAAAAACGATGAAAAACGAGGATAACATTTTTTACAAAAATTCAAAAAACGATGGGCTATAACCCATGTTTTTTGAAATTTTGAATTTTTTTCAAATCCTCAAAAATGATGAAAAACGGCGTGCTATAGTATGCCGTACGGTAGGGGCTATAGCCCATGTTCAAAAACGATGAAAAACGAGGATAATTTTTTTTTCAAAAATAAAAAAACGATGGGCTATAACCCATGTTTTTTGAAATTTAGATTTATTTTCAAATCCTCAAAAATGATGAAAAACGGCGTGCTATAGTATGCCGTACGGTAGGGGCTATAGCCCATGTTCAAAAACGATGAAAAACGAGGATAACATTTTTTTCAAAAAATCTAAAAACGATGGGCTATAACCCATGTTTTTTGAAAATTTGAATTTTTTTCAAATCCTCAAAAATGATGAAAAACAGCGTGCTATATTATGCCGTACGGTAGGGGCTATAGCCCATGTTCAAAAACAATGAAAAACGAGGATAACATTTTTTTCAAAAATTCAAAAAACGATGGGCTATAACCCATGTTTTTTTTTATTTTGAATTTTTTTCAAATCCTCAAAAATGATGAAAAACGGCGTGCTATAGTATGCCGTACGGTAGGGGCTATAGCCCATGTTCAAAAACGATGAAAAACGAGGATAACATTTTTTTCAAAAATTAAAAAAACGATGGGCTATAACCCATGCTTTTTGAAATTTTGCATTTTTTTCAAATCCTCAAAAATGATGAAAAACGGCATGCTATAGTATGCCGTACAGTAGGGGCTATAGCCCATGTTCAAAAACGATGAAAAACAAGGATAATTCTTTTTTCAAAAATTAAAAAAACGATGGGCTATAACCCATGTTTTTTTTTATTTTGATTTTTTTTCAAATCCTCAAAAATTATGAAAAACGGCGTGCTATAGTATGCCGTACGGTAGGGGCTATAGCCCATGTTCAAAAACGATGAAAAACGAGGATAACATTTTTTTCAAAAATTAAAAAAACGATGGGCTATAACCCATGCTTTTTGAAATTTTGCATTTTTTTCAAATCCTCAAAAATGATGAAAAACGGCGTGCTATAGTATGCCGTACGGTAGGGGCTATAGCCCATGTTCAAAAACGATGAAAAACGAGGATAACATTTTTTTCAAAAATAAAAAAAACGATGGGCTATAACCCATGTTTTTTGAAATTTTGAAATTTTTTCAAATCCTCAAAAATGATGAAAAACGGCGTGCTATAGTATGCCGTACGGTAGGGGCTATAGCCCATGTTCAAAAACGATGAAAAACGAGGATAACATTTTTTTCAAAAAATCTAAAAACGATGGGCTATAACCCATGTTTTTTGAAAATTTGAATTTTTTTCAAATCCTCAAAAATGATGAAAAACGGCGTGCTATATTATGCCGTACGGTAGGGGCTATAGCCCATGTTCAAAAACAATGAAAAACGAGGATAACATTTTTTTCAAAAATTCAAAAAACGATGGGCTATAACCCATGTTTTTTTTTATTTTGAATTTTTTTCAAATCCTCAAAAATGATGAAAAACGGCGTGCTATAGTATGCCGTACGGTAGGGGCTATAGCCCATGTTCAAAAACGATGAAAAACGAGGATAACATTTTTTTCAAAAATTAAAAAAACGATGGGCTATAACCGATGCTTTTTGAAATTTTGCATTTTTTTCAAATCCTCAAAAATGATGAAAAACGGCATGCTATAGTATGCCGTACAGTAGGGGCTATAGCCCATGTTCAAAAACGATGAAAAACAAGGATAATTCTTTTTTCAAAAATTAAAAAAACGATGGGCTATAACCCATGTTTTTTTTTATTTTGAATTTTTTTCAAATCCTCAAAAATGATGAAAAACGGCGTGCTATAGTATGCCGTACGGTAGGGGCTATAGCCCATGTTCAAAAACGATGAAAAACGAGGATAACATTTTTTTCAAAAATTAAAAAAACGATGGGCTATAACCCATGCTTTTTGAAATTTTGCATTTTTTTCAAATCCTCAAAAATGATGACAAACGGCGTGCTATAGTATGCCGTACGGTAGGGGCTATAGCCCATGTTCAAAAACGATGAAAAACGAGGATAACATTTTTTTCAAAAATAAAAAAAACGATGGGCTATAACCCATGTTTTTTGAAATTTTGAATTTTTTTCAAATCCTCAAAAATGATGAAAAACGGCGTGCTATAGTATGCCGTACGGTAGGGGCTATAGCCCATGTTCAAAAACGATGAAAAACGAGGATAACATTTTTTTCAAAAATTAAAAAAACGATGGGCTATAACCCATGTTTTTTGAAATTTTGAATTTTTTTCAAATCCTCAAAAATGATGAAAAACGGCGTGCTATAGTATGCCGTACGGTAGGGGCTATAGCCCATGCTCAAAAACGATGAAAAACGAGGATAATTTTTTTTTCAAAAAATCAAAAAACGATGGGCTATAACCCATGTTTTTTGAAATTTTGAAATTTTTTCAAATCCTCAAAAATTATGAAAAACGGCGTGCTATAGTATGCCGTACGGTAGGGGCGATAGCCCATGTTCAAAAACGATGAAAAACGAGGATAACATTTTTTTCAAAAATTAAAAAAACGATGGGCTATAACCCATGTTTTTTGAAATGTTGAAATGTTTTCAAATCCTCAAAAATGATGAAAAACGGCGTGCTATAGTATGCCGTACGGTAGGGGCTATAGCCCATGTTCAAAAACTATGAAAAACGAGGATAACATTTCTTTCAAAAATAAAAAAAACGATGGGCTATAACCCATGTTTTTTGAAATTTCGAATTTTTTTCAAGTCCTCAAAAATGATGAAAAACGGCGTGCTATAGTATGCCGTACGGTAGGGGCTATAGCCCATGTTCAAAAACGATGAAAAACGAGGATAACATTTTTTTAAAAAATTCACAAAACGATGGGCTATAACCCATGTTTTTTGAAATTTCGAATTTTTTTCAAATCCTCAAAAATGATGAAAAACGGCGTGCTATAGTATGTCGTACGGTAGGGGCTATAGCCCATGTTCAAAAACGATGAAAAACGAGGATAACATTTTTTACAAAAATTCAAAAAACGATGGGCTATAACCCATGTTTTTTGAAATTTTGAATTTTTTTCAAATCCTCAAAAATGATGAAAAACGGCGTGCTATAGTATGCCGTACGGTAGGAGCTATAGCCCATGTACAAAAACGATGAAAAACGAGGATAACATTTTTTTCAAAAATTCAAAAAACGATGGGCTATAACCCATGTTTTTTGAAATTTTGATTTTTTTTCAAATCTTCAAAAATGATGAAAAACGGCGTGCTATAGTATGCCGTACGGTAGGGGCTATAGCCCATGTTCAAAAACGATGAAAAACGAGGATAACATTTTTTTCAAAAATAAAAAAAACGATGGGCTATAACCCATGTTTTTTTTGTTTTTTTTTCATATCCTCAAAACAGACGTCTAAAACACGTCTATTTTTAGACTTGTTTTAGACGTTTATAAACAGAACTGTCCATCTAAATTCTAAACGGATGGTTAAATATAAGTTCCCGATTGTACCTCACATGCCAGTGTGGCACCGTAGATAAACCTGGGGTTTATAAGCAGAACATTCCGGGTTCAATTCTCCTGAAGAACATTTTCACTGTCCATCTAAATTCTAAACGGCTGGTTAAATATAAGTTCCCGATTGTACCTTACATGCCGATGTGGCTCAAAAGATAAATCTGAGGTTCATAATCCAAAGGTTACTGGTTCAAAACTAATACTCAACCAATGCTGCAGTAATTTGAACTTTTCAAGGCTAGAATAAAAAATAAAAACTCATAAGCACCAGGAGACATCTGCTGATTGCCCCAAGGTGCCTTAGCTCAATGGTGTGGTGTGCTTGATCGGTAGCCTCTGCTACCACCTGCCTGCAGGTTCAAGTCCCATGCAAGGTACTAGTGAGGACCATCGGGAGACGGTGCTCTCTCCCCCTGTTTCCTGAAAAGTAGCAGTTGGGGGTTATGTTTGAAAGAACCCTGTCCACCTAAAATTTTACAGATAAGAATTAGGTCAAACGTTTAAAAATAAAATAGCAATTTGGCCCATCATCTGACAGAAAAAAAAAAAACGATGGGTTATAGCCCATTGTTTTGTTTTTTTTTTCATTTTTTTCAAATCCTCAAAAATGATGAAAAACGGCTTGCTATAGTATGCCGTACAGTATGGGCTATAGCCCATGGTCAAAAATGGGATAAAAAACGTCTAAAAATAGACGTCTAAAACACGTCTATTTTTAGACGTGTTTTAGACGTCTATTTTTATCCCATTTTTAGACGCTCGTCTAATAGCCCATACTGTACGGCATACTATAGCACGCCGTTTTTCATCATTTTTGAGGATTTGAAAAAAATGAAAAAAAAAAAAAAACGATGGGTTATAGCCCATCGTTTTTTTTTCTTCATTTTTTTCAAATCCTCATAAATGATGAAAAACGGCTTGCTATAGTATGCCGTACAGTATGGGCTATAGCCCATGGTCAAAAATGGGATAAAAAACGTCTAAAAATAGACGTCTAAAACACGTCTAAAAATAGACGTGTTTTAGACGTCTATTTTTAGACGTTTTTATCCCATTTTTAGACGCTCGTCTAATAGCCCATACTGTACGGCATGCTATAGCACGCCGTTTTTCATCATTTCTGAGGAGTTGAAAAAAAAAAAAAAAAAAAAAAAACGATGGGTTATAGCCCATCGTTTTTTTTTTTTCATTTTTCATTTTCTATTTTTAGACATTTTTAGACGCTCGTCTAATAGCCCATACTGTACGGCATGCTATAGCACGCCGTTTTTCATCATTTCTGAGGAGTTGAAAAAAATGAAAAAAAAAAAAAAAAACATGGGTTATAGCCCATCGGTTTTTTTTTTCGTTTTTTTTTTTTTTAAATCCTCAAAAATGATGAAAAACTGCTTGCTATAGTATGCCGTACAGTATGGGCTATAGGCCATGGTCAAAAATGGGATAAAAAACGTTTAAAAATAGACGTCTAAAACACGTATATTTTTAGACATTTTTATCCCATTTTTAGACGCTAGTCTAATAGCCCATACTGTACGGCATACTATAGCACGCCGTTTTTCATTATTTTTGAGGATTTAAAAAAAAGGAAGAAAAAAAAACGATGGGTTATAGCCCATCGTATATTTTTTTATTTATTTTTTCAAATCCTCAAAAATGATAAAAAACGGCTTGCTATAGTATGCCGTACAGTATGGGCTATAGCCCATGGTCAAAAATGGGATAAAAAACGTTTAAAAATAGACGTCTAAAACACGTCTATTTTTAGACGTGTTTTAGACGTCTGTTTTGAGACATTTTATCCCATTTTTAGACGCTCGTCTAATAGCCCATACTGTACGGCATACTATAGCACGCCGTTTTTCATCATTTTTGAGGATTTGAAAAAAAAAAAAAAAAAAAAAAAAAAACGATGGGTTATAGCCCATCGTTTTTTTTTTCTTCATTTTTTTCAAATCCTCAAAAATGATGAAAAACGGCTTGCTATAGTATGCCGTACAGTATGGGCTATAGCCCATGGTCAAAAATGGGATAAAAAACGTTTAAAAATAGACGTCTAAAACACGTCTATTTTTAGACGTGTTTTAGACGTCTATTTTTAGAAATTTTATCCCATTTTTAGACGCTCGTCTAATAGCCCATACTGTACGGCATACTATAGCACGCCGTTTTTCATCATTTTTGAGGATTAAAAAAAAATGAAAAAAAAAAAAAACGATGGGTTATAGCCCATCGTTTTTTTTTCTTCATTTTTTTCAAATCCTCAAAAATGATGAAAAACGGCTTGCTATAGTATGCCGTACAGTATGGGCTATAGCCCATGGTCAAAAATGGGATAAAAAACGTCTAAAAATGGACGTCTAAAACACGTCTAAAAATAGACGTGTTTTAGACGTCTATTTTTAGACGTTTTTATCCCATTTTTAGACGCTCGTCTAATAGCCCATACTGTACGGCATACTATAGCACGCCGTTTTTCATAATTTTTGAGGATTTGAAAAAAAAAAAAAAAAAAAAAAACGATGGGTTATAGCCCATCGTTTTCTTTTATTCATTTTTCATTTTCTATTTTTAGACATTTTTATCCCATTTTTAGACGCTCGTCTAATAGCCCATACTGTACGGCATACTATAGCACGCCGTTTTTTATCATTTTTGAGGATTTGAAAAAAATGAAAAAAAAACAAAAAACGATGGGTTATAGCCCATCGTTTTTTTTTTCGTTTTTTTTTTTTCAAATTCTCAAAAATGATGAAAAACTGCTTGCTATAGTATGCCGTACAGTATGGGCTATAGGCCATGGTCAAAAATGGGATAAAAAACGTTTAAAAATAGACGTCTAAAACACGTATATTTTTAGACATTTTTATCCCATTTTTAGACGCTAGTCTAATAGCCCATACTGTACGGCATACTATAGCACGCCGTTTTTCATCATTTTTGAGGATTTAAAAAAAAAGAAAAAAAAAAAAAACGATGGGTTATAGCCCATCGTTTATTTTATTTTTATTTTTTTCAAATCCTCAAAAATGATAAAAAACGGCTTGCTATAGTATGCCGTACAGTATGGGCTATAGCCCATGGTCAGAAATGGGATAAAAAACGTTTAAAAATAGACGTCTAAAACACGTCTATTTTTAGACGTGTTTTAGACGTCTGTTTTTAGACATTTTATCCCATTTTTAGACGCTCGTCTAATAGCCCATACTGTACGGCATACTATAGCACGCCGTTTTTCATCATTTTTGAGGATTTGAAAAAAAAAAAAAAAAAAAAAAAAAACGATGGGTTATAGCCCATCGGTTTTTTTCTTCCATTTTTTTCAAATCCTCAAAAATGATGAAAAACGGCTTGCTATAGTATGCCGTACAGTATGGGCTATAGCCCATGGTCAAAAATGGGCTATATCCCATATGGGCTATATCCCATTTTTATCCCATTTTTAGACGCTCGTCTAATAGCCCATACTGTACGGCATACTATAGCACACCGTTTTTCATCATTTTTGAGGATTAAAAAAAAAAAAAAAAAAAAAAAACGATGGGTTATAGCCCATCGTTTTTTTTTTTCCGTTTTTTTCCTTTTTTTTTTTTAATCCTCAAAAATGATGAAAAACTGCTTGCTATAGTATGCCGTACAGTATGGGCTATAGGCCATGGTCAAAAATGGGATAAAAAACGTTTAAAAATAGACGTCTAAAACACGTCTATTTTTACAAACAAAAACATGGGTTATAGCCCATCGTTTTTTGAAATTTTGGAAAAAAAAATTAACCTCGTTCTTCATCATTTTTGAACATGGGCTATAGCCCATACCGTACGGCATACTATAGCACGCCGTTTTTCATCATTTTTGAGGTTTTGAAAAAAATGAAGAAAAAAAAAACATGGGTTATAGCCCATCGTTTTTTGAAATTTTGAAAAAAATAAATAACCTAGTTTTTCATCATTTTTGAACATGGGTGTTATGCACCAGTCTAGGGGATCTGGTACCCAACATGAAATATGACGCTCCCGCCTTCCCCAACTCCCAAGCAGCCACTCAAACAAGGGTTGAAAAGCAAATATAGGTTTATTTACAAAAAATATATTTACAAAAGGGGTAAAGGAGTTTAAGGCAACTGATTGCGAACGCAGTGAGCCACTTACTATGACAGCAAGGGCTGAATGTCTGTGTGTGTGTGTGTGTGTGTGTGTGTGTGTGTGTCACGCTGTTACACCACCCGCCCGCCACCAGAGGGCGCAGCTGTAGCACACACACACACACACACACACACACACACACACAGGGCGCAGCTGTAGCACACACACACACACACACACACACAACCACACACACACACGAGCTGCGTTCGCTTCCCGCGTTTGCGCGTCTTACTTGTAGATTAAATAAGAAAAGAACTAGAAACAAAATAATCTTCCCTAACAAAACAAAACACATGGGCTTACCTCCTTAACGTAAAACAGGACTTTAACGGGCAACAAAACTCAAAATCCCCTATTCAGGTTTGGACACAACGCAGACAAAACTCAGAGTAACAAAACATAACAAAAGGAAGGGCGGTGGCCGGTTGGGAGCCGAGGAAGACAGGTCTGTCCCCTGCGTGCCGCACTCTCCTCTGCTCCTCTCTTATGTAGGGGAAAGGCCACCCTCGTTAGCCACTGAGATGTCTTGTGGGGACTCAGGCCTTCTCCACCAATCACGGCTGTCCACCGCGCTCTGCATCCTCTCAGTCACCCCCAGGCTCACGATGCCATCTCCATCTGGGCGATGCACGGGGCGCGCGCACCACTCCACACCAGGGCAGAAAGACATGTCACAGCATAAGACCACAGCACAGAATGCGACCCGTCGTAACAATGGGCTATAGCCCATACCGTACGGCATACTATAGCACGCCGTTTTTCATCATTTTTGAGGTTTTGAAAAAAATGAAAAAAAAAAAAACATGGGTTATAGCCCATCGTTTTTTGAAATTTTGATTTTGTTTTTAACCTCGTTTTTCATCATTTTTTAACATGGGCTATAGCCCATACCGTACGCCATACTATAGCACGCCGTTTTTCATCATTTTTGAGGTTTTGAAAAAAAAGGAAAAAAAAAACATGGGTTATAGCCCATCGTTTTTTGAATTTTTGAAAAAAAGATTAACCTCGTTTTTCATCATTTTTCAACATGGGCTATAGCCCATACCGTACGGCATACTATAGCACGCAGTTTTTCATCATTTTTGAGGATTTGAAAAAAAAAAAAAAAAAAACATGGGTTATAGCCCATCGTTTTTTGAATATTTTTTAACCTCGTTTTTCATCATTTTTGAACATGGGCTATAGCCCATACGGTACGGCATACTATAGCACGCCGTTTTTCATCATTTTTGAGGATTTGAAAAAAAAAAAAAAAAAAAAAAACATGGGTTATAGCCCATCGTTTTTTGAAATTTTGAAAAAAATAAATAACCTAGTTTTTCATCATTTTTGAACATGGGTGTTATGCACCAGTCTAGGGGATCTGGTACCCAACATGAAATATGACGCTCCCGCCTTCCCCAACTCCCAAGCAGCCACTCAAACAAGGGTTGAAAAGCAAATATAGGTTTATTAACAAAAATTATATTTACAAAAGGGGTAAAGGAGTTTAAGGCAACTGATAGATTAAATAAGAAAAGAACTAGAAACAAAATAATCTTCCCTAACAAAACAAAACACATGGGCTTACCTCCTTAACGTAAAACAGGACTTTAACGGGCAACAAAACTCAAAATCCCCTATTCAGGTTTGGACACAACGCAGACAAAACTCAGAGTAACAAAACATAACAAAAGGAAGGGCGGTGGCCGGTTGGGAGCCGAGGAAGACAGGTCTGTCCCCTGCGTGCCGCACTCTCCTCTGCTCCTCTCTTATGTAGGGGAAAGGCCACCCTCGTTAGCCACTGAGATGTCTTGTGGGGACTCAGGCCTTCTCCACCAATCACGGCTGTCCACCGCGCTCTGCATCCTCTCAGTCACCCCCAGGCTCACGATGCCATCTCCATCTGGGCGATGCACGGGGCGCGCGCACCACTCCACACCAGGGCAGAAAGACATGTCACAGCATAGGACCACATCACAGTATAAGACCACAGCACAGAATGCGACCCGTCGTAACAATGGGCTATAGCCCATACCGTACGGCATACTATAGCACGCAGTTTTTCATCATTTTTGAGGTTTTGAAAAAAATGAAAAAAAAAAAAACATGGGTTATAGCCCATCGTTTTTTGAAATTTTGATTTTGTTTTTAACCTCGTTTTTCATCATTTTTTAACATGGGCTATAGCCCATACCGTACGCCATACTATAGCACGCCGTTTTTCATCATTTTTGAGGTTTTGAAAAAAAAGGAAAAAAAAAACATGGGTTATAGCCCATCGTTTTTTGAATTTTTGAAAAAAAGATTAACCTCGTTTTTCATCATTTTTCAACATGGGCTATAGCCCATACCGTACGGCATACTATAGCACGCAGTTTTTCATCATTTTTGAGGATTTGAAAAAAAAAACAAAAAAAACATGGGTTATAGCCCATCGTTTTTTGAATTTTTTTTTACCTCGTTTTTTGATTTTTTGAACATGGGCTATAGCCCATACCGTATGGCATACTATAGCACACCGTTATTCATCATTTTTGAGGATTTGAAAAAAATAAAAATAATAAAAAACATGGGTTATAGCCCATCGTTTTTTGAATTTTTGATATTTTTTTAACCTCGTTTTTCATCATTTTTGAACAACTGGGATGTTAAAATTGTGCAAAACTCTGTTCAATGCTCTTCTGCTACATTAAACATTACTAAACATTACTTATACCTGTTATTGAGACTCCTATAGAGCATGTTGACATGGATAGCTTGGTTAGCACTCCATCCATCCATCTTCAACCGCTTATCCGTAGTCGGGTCGCGGGGGCAACAGCTCCACCAGAGTTTTCCAGACTCCCCTCTCCAGAGCAACATTAATTAAAAATGCAAAAGTTCTCACATTACCATATTTACCCAAATGTGTGAAAAACAAACTTAATAAAAATGACAATGCATGGTATTAATATTAGATTTTATTTTTGGAAAACAGGTCAAACTACTATTACTTTCTAAACTGTCCACATGCCTCCAGAGACACAAACCTCTGAACTGTCCACATGCCTGAGTCCAGAGACACAAACCTCTGAACTGTCCACATGCCTCCAGAGACACAAACCTCGGAACCGTCCAGCATTATGAAACCACTTCATCCAAATGTTATACTTTGGCTATTAAAAAATAGCAAATCTACAAGCTGCACATCTGCTATTTTTGAAATGTTTTGAAAACTATTTGGAAAAATATTGAATTTCTAAAAATAATTATTCTCTGATCTGGGGGGTCCCTGGTACAACACATGTTCAGATGGGGGTCCCTGGTACAACACATGTTCAGATGAGGGTCCCAGGTACAACACATGTTCAGATGGGTTTCCCTGGTACAACATAATGTTCAGATGGCGGTCCCTGGTACAACACATGTTCAGATGGGGGTCCCTGTTACAACACATGTTCAGATGGGGGTCCCTGGTACAACATATGTTCAGACAGGGGTCCCTGGTACAACATAATGTTCAGATGGGGGTCCCTAGGGTACAACATAGTGTTCAGATGGGGGTCCCTGCTACAACATAGTGATCAGATGGGGGTCCCTGGTACAACATAATGTTCAGATGGGGGTCCCTGGTTTAGGAATATAGTGCTTTCAAATTTTAGAAATGTATAATGGGGCTCAATGGCAGATATTGGCACGTCAAAAAATCACTTTCACCTAGAAACTCTATTCACACTTTGTACAATTCAGCTGACTATGGAGACACATGCTGGAAGTTTTTACTTTGAAATGTTTTGTAGTTTGAGTTATTTAACTTAAACGCCCAATGCATTCTCAATGGCAATAGCACAAACTTCGGCATGCTACTAGTCCTACATATACTTACAGTAATACTTATAGTAACTCCATTCAAACATATTTAGGTTCATCTTATGGTGGACATGTTTGCCTGAAAATTAATCTTTGAAATGTTTCATAGATTTAAAATTATAGTGCTTTCAAATATGAGAAATTCTGAATGGGGGTCAATGGCAGGTTTTGGCACGTCAAAATATCACTTTCACCTAGAAACTTGTCTGTGAACTACTTTTCTAGTTCAACATTTTGAATGATGAACTGTGAACGGTTCATATTTAAAATTTCTGTGTGCATGCAGCCAACAGAAACAACACACATTAAGTCATGACTTGACGACAGACACTGGCTCAAAAGCTACACTCTTTATTTTCTAGTATGTACAGCAAGCTGGATGCGGTGCTGTCCCAATGTTTGAATGTATGATTTGCATCTTCTGCCTTTCGACATTCACACCAGCTCGCCGCCCGTCCGGAGGTCTTCTCAGAGGCCTTCCACGACGACTCTTATCTCTTGCCCTTGGCCTTGCCTCTACCCTTGGCGCTGTGAAGTGACAAATATTGTTCAACAAGCATGTTACAAAAAAAATCTGTAGGCCTATTTGTGTCGACCCTAGATCAGTGGTTCTCAAAGTGGGGTCACTTTGAGCACAGAGCACTTTGAGTACATATTTCGTATGTCTTAAGTAGTCTTCCTTAACCCTAGAACACTATAAAACACGGGTGATTTTCTGCCAGACAATTCTCTGGACCATTCTCACATGTCCCAGGAATGGGTGGACCAAAGGAGTTCCCAGCACATTTTTTCTTTTGGAATACTTTTTAAAATAATACCCACGTTTTTCACAGATGTTGCCCCCCTATTAAAGGGGATAATCCCCATGATATGATGATCTATTTTTTTGTGTGTGAAAAGTTATGATATAATATAATGATATAAGAGTACCTCAAGTTGCCGTATTTCAATACATTTTTATGAGAAGTATTTTCTATGGAATAGTTTACATTTGGTAAAATATACCCGTATTTAGTGATGGTCTGACAAAAAGGTTTATGCAGCGAGGGAGTCTTTTTCTGCCAGTTGTCCTTTGTTTCTCGTTTTTATACGATCCGCACACTCGTATAGCTGCCAATGCCAAAGGTTTTATTGTGGACAGAGATGAGACCAACATTTTGGACAGACAAACTGCCTTTTTCAGGGTACCCTAACATGTCTGTAGATCTGACCTCTGAGAGTGCACTGTGCACAAATGGAACAAAATGGACCCTTTCGGTTCCATTCCATTTGTACATTTTTGTACAAATTTTGTACAATTTGTCCTAGACAACACATTAGCAACGGTAGAGAAATTATTGCTTCCTGCAATTCTTGTGTGGTGGAATTTAAAGAAAATATGTTTTGGTTAAAATCTCAATTTAAATTTCAATAGCAATCATTATGAGTGTTTGCTTAGTAACATAATATCTTGATTCGTCTGTCCAGGTCTTTAAAACAGAAAAAAACATTTCAGGTCGATCAATTTGATCCGATCAGGAGAGAGAAATCAAAGATAATTGATTCATTTCCGTAGCGTTCCGGTTCAAACATTATTATTATTATGATTATGATTATTATTATACATTTTTAATTATCATTTTCACTTGTTTTCCTGTGTTCTGTGTGAGTTCTCATTTATGATTGTTTAAACTTGGTATCCTAACCTGAATATGTATTTTCTTCTTTTTTGAGTGGTGCTAGTCGCTTCAAGCTTTGTGTATCAAAATATAGAGCTTTTTAACACTTAACAAAAAAACTATCACATCCATGGCAGACAGACAGACAGACATAAAGTACATGCCTCTCACACAGGACGAGGTTAGATGTGAAAAGTGATCGTGGCAGCAGTCTTACCTTTATGGCACTCTGTATTGTACCTTTATCACAAAGATCCGACATGCCTACAGACACTATCTAGCAATTAGTTGTCTGGACTCTGGAAGGAGAGAATACTTACCAGCTTGACAGGATCCAGACTTTATACCTTCTAAAAACAAATGACTGGACTTCTCTAAAAACAAATTACTGGACTTCTTTAGCCACATAACTGGTGTCCCTATATAGAGCGTCGCAGTCCCACCCCCTTTCATGACGACGCCAGGCCCAGGAAATTATTCCCAATTCATTTTTCCCATAGACATTTAAAAAGGTTTTTATTTAAAGACGGTTACCCCGCGGACAAAGCCAACTCGAGTTGTGACAACTCATGATAACAAACACAATGTTTTGGACCAAACAAATAATTACAAAGAACAAAAACAACAAAAAAAGTGTTGTAACCTGCCGTTTATTTCTTCTTTCTAATTATTTGTTCGGCCCAACACATTGTGTTTGTTAGCATGATTTGTCACGACAAGAGTTGGCTTTGTACGAGGCTTAAAAGGTCTTTAAATAAACTTTTTCAAATGTCTATGAGGAAAATGAACAGGGAATCATTTCCTGGGCCCTGGTAGGGGGCGGGACTGCGACGCTCTATAGGGCCTAGATATTGTTTTGTTTTATCCCATGATTTTGCAACCCAATTTATTCACCCAGTATCAATTATCTAATGTAATCCTGGGCGCTACACTTCCTCTGCCAACCTGGGGAGGGCAGCAGACTGACCTCATGCATGAGGAGTCCAAGCTGCTTCTTTTCACCTGAGTTTCCCCGGCCGGACGTAGCGCGTGGAAGGAACACGTTATTCCGACCAGTTCCTTTCCCCTCCATCAGGGGAATTAGTAGACTTGAGTTTTGAACCTACTTGAGAATTTGATTCTCAAGTGTTTGGAAAAAGTGCCACTAGAGTGCATGTAGATGTATTCACAGATCAAACCTGTTATTTTTCGGTGACGACGTTCACAACACTCTTTTCAACACATGAGGTGACTACCGTCAACAGTTTGTGGCAGTTGATCAGGGCCACAATCTGAATGTACAGTAGAATGGAGGGGTAATTACTCTAAGGAACAATGGATGGAGCTGAGAGGTAATGATGGGGCCTGAAGACTAATTTATGCATCTGCGGAAAAAGTCACTAATAAGTCACAATAAAAATTATGCATTTTCAACAAAAACTATAACTTTAAGCTAGGCCCTACTTTATCATTATGTTGGACCACATGATGATAAAGTCATGAAGGGTCTGTGTAAAAAGGTTTTGTACTAGAAGGTATTGTTCCATGCGTAAAGTGCAAGCAAGGATAGCCTATAATTTGAATTACCAGCTTGCCCTTCCAGATGGATGGAAAACATCCGGAGACGATCACTTCCAATAATTTTACACCCACACAGTTTGAAAAATAAAAAAAACTTTAAAGTGAGTGAATGAATGGAAGGACACAATGGAAGGTTACTGAAGGTAAGCAGTTACTGTAAGTAGCAGTAAATAGGAGGGGAATATAATAGGCCTACCCCAGGCTGTTTTCCCACATCTGAGCAATAAGTTCATTGCCTTTTCCGTGGAGCAAAGTTGAGCACTCATATGTTTCTTTTCATAGCACCAAACCATGGGCGTTGGGCTATAGTTTACATACAGTCAGGTCCGGAAATATTTGGACAGTGACACAATTTTCATAATTTTGGCCCTGTACGGTACCACAATGGATTTGAAATGAAACACTCGAGATGCAATTGAAGTGCAGAATTCCAGCTTTAATTTGAGGGTATTTACAACAAAATTGAAAGAAGGGTTTAGGAATTGCAACAATTTTCAAACATAATCCCCTCATTTTAAAGGACCTTAAGTAATTGGACAAATGAATATAATCATAAACAAAATGTTCATTCTTAATACTTTGTTGAAAAGCCTTTGCAGGCGATGACTGCCTGAAGTCTAGAACCCATGGACATCACCAAACGCTGGGTTTCCTCCTTTTTGATGCTTTCCCAGGCCTTGACTGCAGCTGTCTTCAGTTGTTGTTTGTTTGCAGGTCTTTCTGCCTTAAGTTCTCTCTTAAGCAAGTGGAATGCATTCTCGATCGGATTCAGATCAGGTGATTGACTCTGCCATTGTAGAATTTTCCATTTCTTTGCCTTGTAAAACTGCTGGGAAGCTTTCGCAGTATGTTTTGGGTCATTGTCCATCTGTATGGTGAAGCGCATCATTCTGGAACAGCATTCTTTGGACAGATGAAACTAAGATCAACCTGTACCAGAATGATGGGAAGAGAAAAGTATGGAGAAGGCTTGGAACGGCTCATGATCCGAAGCACACCACATCATCTGTAAAACATGGTGGAGGCAATGTGATGGCATGGGCATGCATGGCTTCCAATGGCACTGGGTCACTAGTGTTTATTGATGATGTGACAGCAGACGGAAGCAGCCTCATGAATTCTGAAGTCTATAGGAACATTCTGTCTGCTCAGATTCAGCCAAATTCAGCAAAGTTGATTGGACGGCGCTTCACCATACAGATGGACAATGACCCAAAACATACTGCGAAAGCTTCCCAGCAGTTTTACAAGGCAAATAAATGGAAAATTCTACAATGGCCGAGTCAATCACCTGATCTGAATCCGATCGAGAATGCATTCCACTTGCTTAAGAGAAAACTTAAGGCAGAAAGACCTGCAAACAAACAACAACTGAAGACAGCTGCAGTCAAGGCCTGGGAAAGCATCAAAAAGGAGGAAACCCAGCGTTTGGTGATGTCCATGGGTTCTAGACTTCAGGCAGTCATCGCCTGCAAAGGCTTTTCAACAAAGTATTAAGAATGAACATTTTGTTTATGATTATATTCATTTGTCCAATTACTTAAGGTCCTTTAAAATGAGGGGATTATGTTTGAAAATTGTTGCAATTCCTAAACCCTTCTTTCAATTTTGTTGTAAATACCCTCAAATTAAAGCTGGAATTCTGCACTTCAATTGCATCTCGAGTGTTTCATTTCAAATCCATTGTGGTACCGTACAGGGCCAAAATTATGAAAATTGTGTCACTGTCCAAATATTTCCGGACCTGACTGTACCTCTGCTGGCACTGTACACGAACCAGGAGCTGACCGATCTGTGGGGGACACATAAGACGGAGGGTCCGGCTAAGCACATGGACAGGGACAGACACCTGCGGAGCCAAACAGCAGACATCCCTCAACAGGCAGAGCACCTCACCTGCGGTCCAGATAATCTGTCACCCATGGGATGCTGGCCCGACTCAACTCTACGTACCTGAGAGAATCCTAAACCGAATGAACTGTAGACTCGTCGCAGAATTGTAGACTCAGTCTCGCGACACGACGGACAACAGACGCACAGCATGACTGCACAAACAGCGGCGAGGGCCAATATAGCTTAATAACAACGTTACACAAACAGCGGCGACGGCAAACACAGCATAATACAACGTTACTCACAACTTCTGCTGCTCATTGATTCGGCTCTGGAGACAAGTCATCTGCAAGTCAAGCCACAGAATGTTTTAGACAGGCACTTCTCTAGACAGCCCCGCAGTGAGGTGTACAGTGCAATTAATGTGAACTAGTAATCCTACACGGGTTGTGCTTATAACCACACCCCGCTTCTGTGGGGTTATTGTGCCTCTCGCCGACAATAACTGTGGACTAGACCTAAAATATATAACTCTATGGACTAGACGGTGACAGAGTCCGACCGGCTCAAGCGAACTTGAGCCATATGAGACACCACCGAGCAAAGTAAAGCGAGCGAGTTGCCGTGTTGAACGTTGCAAAGTTCGCTTTAGCCGAGTCAGGGCCGTTTGCGTTGCAACCCGATAGGCAACAGTAAATCATGTTCTGGCGAGAGCGTTTTCCCCGACTGCCGCTCAATTGCACTGGCCAATCACAGCTCGTCCTTTGCACAACCCATGTAGGCTTTCGAAGGACACGGTAAAGGTGCTGGAGTGATCGAGTGTGAGTGAACCAGTGGCCCATATTTGGGGCATTAGAAGTTGGCTCTAGTCTCCGCAGCGCACCCACAGTGGGTGTGACGTTTTCCATTAAAAAAAATTCATTTCCCCTAAAAAACGTCTCAACTTTACCCCTGGCCACATCCATAAATGCATTACATGCATTTATGTGCGCAATAGAGAATTGGACTTGATGATGATGTTAAATACGACATATTACGTCATATTTCTGCCTCTTCAGTTTCTCGCTGAAGTCAAACTTCTCCGTCTCCAGCCCCATCAGACACTGCCACATCTCATTGGCCTTCTCCCTGGTTAACAAAACAAATACATTTTTCAAATAGCAGACATAGCAGATCTACAAGCTCACAGTGCCTCACATGTCAATCTGCCCTACAACGTGCTTACAACAAAGGGCTTGAGTTGCGACATGAGTTAGCAATCAAGCAAGTGAAATTTTGTGAAAATAAAGGTATACCATTATAAAACAACAATAAAATAATTTCTGGTATGAAACATCAGTATGTGGTTATCGGTCTTGATGTCACATTTTTTGCAATGAAACTCTTCAAATGAGCTATGTTTGCATGCTGTATCGTCTCTGTCGTGTGGTAACCTCATAATATGATCACCGTTACTTTTCAGGATTCAAATTCAGAAATAGCAAAAAGTTGCAGATCAACAAGCTTTCTAGCTTGGATCTAGCTTTCTAGCTTTGGATGCTTTTGTGTGACATTGTAGTGACCAAGTACAAAAACAAAACACACAAAGTTAGAATATGGAGGAGATCTAATATGGAGAACAGTACTGTATGTATATTATGATTCTTATTAGATAGTGATTGGTTTTCACATACTTGAGTTTATCCTCGTTGAGATGATCAATACTGAGTGCCTTCCTCCTGTCTGCCAATATCTTCTTCTTCTTCTCCCTTTCCGTCTGCTTCTTAGCACCTTTCTTACCATCTTGCTGGATGGGGAACATCAAAACCATACAATCATTATGGTTCCATTTATGTTACATGTCATCATAACAAAGATATAAAGAGAGTAGGCTGTGCTCTCACTACAGTCAAAGGCACATACACACACACACACACACACACACACACACACACACACACACACACACACACACACACACACACACACACACACACACACACACACACACACACACACACACACACACACACACACACACCTTATGTTGAACCAGAGTCATGTTGGTCAGTGCTTTCTTTTTCTTGGTGTCTTCATCTTGTTTCTTACGTTGTTCATCTTGTTCCCTCCTCTCCTTCTCCTCCTGTGCACACATGATAGAATGTGAAAATGATGTGAATGTGTATTTAAAATATTGAAATAAATTCATGTTCATGTAAGTTCATGAGTCAGACCCTGACAGTTTTAAAGGGATGTAAATGATGATTATTATAATTTTCTATTAAGTGTAACAGTACAAAATGTGTTCAGATTGGGGTCTTAATTGGGGATTAAATTAGGGGTCCTTGACATGAAAACGTCTAAACCACTGGTGTAGTGAACTCACAGAAATGCGGGCCTGTCTCTCCTTCTCCAGTTCAGTGCGGACCCTCTGCTGTTCAGAACGCTCCGCGCGACGCTTATCCTGCATGCGCACAAATGCACATGTGCATGCACATGTGCGCACACACACGCGTGCGCATACACACACACACACGCACACACACACACACAAATGTAGAAAAACAATGAAGTGTGAACAAACATACATTGAGAAAAGATTTACTGTATAATGGTGGAAATACTTTTACTTGAGTACTAAACCTTTTTCCAATACGTTTATACTTTTACGTCTCAGGGGCAAATATTGTACTATAATTAGTTGACAGCTTCATAGTCACTATAGTTGTTACGCATCAAATCAGGCAGAACAGCACATGAAAAACAGGGATTTAAAAAAGCTCAATTAAAAGCAAGAGTGAAGGCCCAGGCGGTGGCGTAACCGTCTGGGCACCCGACTGGTAATCCAGTCGCAGTGTGCCGCGGGTTCGACTCCCGAGCCCGACACGGCCTTTACTGCATGTCTTCCACCATCTCTCTCCCGTTTCCTGTCAGCCTACTGTCTGTCCCTTAAAAAAACCAATAAAAGGCATAAGCCGCAAAAAATATCAAAAAGAAATAATGTTTACAGAGGCTGCCTCTCTAAGGTGTAGTATAGGAGTTTATTCAATGCTGTCGGCCCATAGAAGTAGAAAGGTTCTTCTCCGTGCTTTTGTGACCAGATGCCCCCCTTTGCGTGGGACAGTCCCTCATTTCCAAGACTTTTCGGGCTTCAAACTATAATTGAGACCCTGTCCCACATTGTGACTGGCAGGCATCAGTGTTCAAATGCCCTATTAGTTAGTTCTCTAGTTGGTTTTCAGTTGTAAATCTGTCTTTTCCTGCAAGATGTGTTTTAAGCATGAGAAATATATAGGCTACAGTTTCAAGAGAGGTTTAATAACAAAATGATAGGCAATATTAGGCCTATGGTCGAATATGACATCAAGGCATTTAATAGCAACTTAAGTAATACGTTTCTAGCCTATTAAACCCCGTCCTGACCTATTAAACCCTGTCCTTTTTTCCAGCGCTGCATGTACTTACGATCCTGGAGACCAGGGCGATGAGCTCCTCCTCGTCCTTCTTTCTCTGTTGGAAGTGAGCTTCGATCAGAGACTGCAGCTCAGACATGTCCTTCTGCTGACGCTTATTGTGGATGTCCTGCAGAGGCCGTGGACGGACGGCAACATGAAACATAATAGTCGCTGTCAGAAAAGTCTCTCTTATATCTGTATAATATTCTAACCTTTAGTTTGTTTGGGTTTTTTTGTGTTTCCTCTTATAGTAACGCCCTACTTGGTCATACTGCCACGTCACACTAAAAGTATTGAAAGTATGGCCGATATACAATTGGCTTGAAAAGTGGCGCAAAGGCCATTTTGTCTATCATTGATATATGTGGTGCATGCATTGATATTAATATCCATAGCATGTAGCCTACTGAATAGTTTGAATACTTTGAATAATTCTGTATTTTAGAAGCAAGTACTTAAGTACAAATTTGGCAGAGCAACTTGCACTTGTAGTAACATTCAACCCGCTAGGAGAATCTATACATGTACTCAAGTAGCCAACTGGTACATACATGCATATTGCATATCATATCATATCATTGAAACGATGCATGACTTATGCCTTACATCAAAGTCAACTTTGTCTCCCCCCTCAGGTATCTTGGGGGCTTGCATAGTTGGGGCAAACCTGGTGAGCATTGAATATCCTGGTTTAGAATAATGCATTGAATATCCCACAAACCTTCTCGTTTATTGACATCAAGTGAAACAGAATGACGGGGATGACTGAAGACACTTACTTCGGCTTCTTTGAATCTGCTGTAGAGAGAAGCAGAGATTATTATTATTTATTATTATTATTATAGAGAAGCAGAGATTATTTCATGTCTTTGCAGACAACAGTGGAATGGTCGTTGATAACGCATGTGAGATCGTTATAGTCCATAAGGGTGTATATACAGTATTAGCCAATCTACTTACAAGCTCACGCATTAAAGGACAACTTCAGTTTTTTTCAACCAAGGTTCATGTTTTAGGTTGTTATTAGAGTTATTAGTGTATTCTTTTTTCATTTGCTGCTTTCTTTCGTTTTAGGGATTTTAGCTGTTTTTGACAGGGGGGCGGGGGCATTCGAACATGCGGCTAAATATGTATTTCTTTACAAAATTGTATAGCGATTTCTTTTTTTATTATTTACTATAGAGGGTATGCGTGTGACATCATCATCAAACCCGGAATTTATGCAGGAAGGCCTACTGAACTGAGTGGCAACAAAACTACTTTCTGGCCTTGACAGCCCATGCATGCAAACAGAAAAGTCCTGTCCGATTGCATTAAACAACATTAAACAATGTTAAACTCACTTTGCATGTTGCTTTGCCACTCGATTTCCACTCGATGTGCCATTCACTTTAAGCATGCGCATACCCACTATAGACCTACTAGACCCCAAGAAATTACATCTGGCCACAAAAGATCACGTGATCTTCTGAATGTGTCAAACTGACATATTGAACCTATGACACACAGTGTGGCTTTCCCCCCAGTAGGCCTCCTTCACATTCAGTAGATCCTGTGATCTTTTGTGGCCAGATGTAATTTCTTGGGGTGTAGTAGGACTATAGTAAATAATAAAAAAATAAATCGCTATCAAATTTTGTAAAGAAATACATATTTGTATAAATCCCTAAAACGAAAGAAAGCAGCAAATGAAAAACAATTAACACTTTCTCTAATAATAACAACCTAAAACTATTGGCATAATGAGTGTAATTAAGGTTGTCATTGATCACGACAGGGGCACAGTGATTAATCGAACACATCAATTAATAATCAATCAATATTTGGGGCATGTCATTGTAGTTAAAAAGTTCAAAAACTTTCATAAATAGTGAAGATTCAAATCTTCTATTTTCACTATTTGTGCTTGACAAAGTATAAAATAGGGCTTAAGATACATTTGTCAATATGATTTTGTTTTATTAACAAAAAAACATGCTAAATGATTTCATCAATTGAAAACGTAATCGATAGAATAATCTATAAGAAAATAAAAAAGCCACTACACGCTCACTCACTCATTCTTCTAAAGTAGACACAAGTGCGGTACTGTATGCAAAGAATACAAGGATACCAAACGAGTCAATGTTCTGACATAGCTGAGAGGCTACACACTCCACAAATACACCTCTGGAAGCAGTTAGGTGACATCTCTTGAGACGGACACGATTTTCCAATACTTCTGCCTAAACAGTGCCTCAAAAGTGCTGAAAATGCAAAGAAACTACAGCAGACATGATGAGACATCCGTTGTGAAGAGTACAATTAAGTCTCAAGTCTCGAGTCCTGACTCATGTCCCAAGTCAAGACACTGAAGACAGGTAAGTCCCCATGCAGTTAAGTCCTAGTCCTAAACGTTTTGTTTCGAGTGCCAAAGTAACAGGCCCTAAGCTTGTGACTAAGTGACTTGAAAAGAGTCTCAAGTCAAGAGAGGGCTCAAGTCAAGGCAAGCCACGAGTCATTGGTGTTGCAGTCTATAAATCGAATCCAAGCATTGTTTTGTCAAGTCAATTTACAATTCATGTACTTGGCAGACGCTCTTAATCTATAGCGATTTACAGTAAGCAAGGACAATGTATGGTAATAAGCATAGAAATAGTAATCTAGGATAGGAAAACCATGAACCTATCGTCAGTAGAATATAAAAAAGTGTAGGAAAAAAACCATTGTGTGAGATCAAGGAGTCTGTGTTAATTAAAATGAAAAATGCTGAGAAATAATGATTTATAGCAAAGCTTATATCATCAGAGGGGATCAGAAAAGACAAACATGCATGCATAGCTCATGCATGCAAACCAAATGAAGTGCAGGGAATTCAAAGGTGGTGAATGACAAACAGATTACCTTCGTCTGCGACACTAACGCGTCGCTCTGGTGCAAAGGACATAAGAGACGTCAGCATAATGTGGTTGAATTTCTTGGGTTTACTTGTATTTTTCTATTGTGGTATTGGTACTCGCTAAAATGATTACTAGAATGAGTAGCTACTTCTTACTGTATTTGCGAACACAATGAGCACTAACTATGAGACCCTGCAGATCATGTCTGTGTGTCTGTCTGTCTGTCCCGCTGTGACACCACCCGCCCGCCACCAGAGGGCGCAGCTGTAGCACACACACACACACACACACACAGTAGAAAACTAAAAAAAAATACTAACTAAAAAGAAAAAAAAAGTACGTAATTTATTCTAATTGTATTCTAATTGAGCTTCGTTCGCTTCCCGCGTTTGCGCGTCTTACTTGTGTATGTACTATAGTACAGTATATGTCTGTGCCATACTAGCCCTGGCCCTCCAGGTGATACTAAACAAACAAACCTGATGTATTATTTCATATTTAAAGCAGTTATATTGTCTACTGCATCTCAGGGTATGAAATCAGTATGAAACAGTTACTGCTTTGAGCTAGACTATAACATAAACAAGTGCTAATATGATGCCTGCAGATAACAAATGATGAAGCTAATTTCCAGCTTGTTTAAAATTGACTTCTAATTAGATCATCATCTTTGACAGCAGAAAAGTGGAATTACCTTCCTCTGCCGCAGGAGGTTCTATGGCGTAGTATTCTATGGTGGCAGAACATAGTATTAGCATGAGTTGCATGCATGACAGTATAGATTGATAGTGGTATAATAATAAGTATAGCTACAAAGCCATTAATAGTTGTATAACAATCTTAACAGCAGAAAAGTGGATTACCTTCTACAGCAGCAGGCTCTATATGGTGGACGGTATAAATATTTGCATTAGTTGTGTGAATACACAATGTTAACAGTATTCTGTAGCAAGCTGCTGTCATCTAAAAGCATTTCAAGTTCAACAGCAAAGCAGCAGGGGGCTCTATTGAGGTATGAAATGAGCATGCAGTTTAGTCAATATGTGGTGTATATAACAGGCTATCATCTTAATAAATGAATGAATAATGAATAATTTTTACCTTCCTCAACAGCAGAAGGTTCTATGGCATAAAATAAGTATATTAGTTGTGTGACAGTATAATAGCAGCACATAGTGCACTATATACTTGAACATTTACTTTAAATGCCCATTACTGGATATGAGAAATTATGGAAATAGGGGATACAAGCATTTACCTTCTACTCCAGCTGGAGTCTCTGTTACAAAAGCATAAGATCGTGAGTCATGAACAAACTGAACATTGTAGTAATAGATACGCACTACTGCATGTTTGTCATAGCTGTATTACTGTCAAGCAACATGTTGTGTAATTATGTTGCTTGCAAAAACATTAGCAAAGCATGTAAAATACTATTACATCTATTTAGCTACAGTACTTGCTAAAATAGATGAAAGCACATACTAGGCCTACTACAATGTTAATACTGTACAATGAGGACAATTTTCTTTTATAATGTCTAATGTCAGTAATGTGTTACTCAGTGTTGAATGTATTATATGTATTGTAAAGATTACCTTCAGCTTCTGGTTCAGCCTCCTCTACAGTACATGGCAATAACGTGAGAAGGATTCATTTTGTAGCCAAACACAGAAAAAGAAACAAAATAAACTAAAGGAGATAAACCGTGCCTAACACACAGTGCATATCACTATAATGGGGTGTAAGTGATTTGTCAAAACATACAAACACAAATGGTTAAAATGTTTAAGCTCTGTATTTCAATAGTAATCATTGCTATAGTGTGTTGGAATACATGGGTCTCCCTCCCCATCTCTCCAGTGAACATACATTTTTACAACCAGGAGAGAGAACTCAAGAAGCATCTTAAATTGTATAGGGTTACATTTTCAATTCTCTCTGCTGCTCATTGTATTTTGTATCACCACTTCCAATTGAACTTGATTATACTTTTAATTAGTGTTCCCTCTCCTGGTTGGATGAAACAGAATCATCTGTATTGTCAACACCACAAGTTTACAGGAATAAAGAAGTGGGTGATGTCTGCACTTTGTATACACTGAGTACCGAGTTAAAGTAACACAGGGATTTTACATAAGCCATGCAGCGCTTTACCTTTAACTTCTTCGATGGTCTCCACGACTGAATGAATAAAAAGAGATTTATTAGTGGACCAATGAAGCCCCCCCCACAGCCCACACACACACACACAGACAGTATGGTATTTGTGACACCAGTAGGGCCACGTACGTGATGTTACTGTAGGTAAATAGCCAGGTGCAACAAAGAATTCCTCCCACATTAACACCTATACTGCTGTGTCCTACACATAAACCTATACGTATCAAGAAAGAAACATTATAAATGTAATTGTAACTACGGATTAGAGACAACACTGCAGTATAGATTGAAAAAGAGAAATATGATCAGTATTAGATGACTACACGTCTTGGGCTCATAATTCTGATCATATTATTTTGATCAGAATTTAATCATTCAAGCATGCCTTGGGGTTACAAAGGTGTGCAAATTGTCATGCAACTCTTGATGTCAGAACATTGAAACGTATGGACAGGATGAAATGTGGTTATTCTGATCACATACAGTAGGATACACATTGAAATGATGACCCCAGGATGAGCCAGATACCAACAGAACAGTAGCACAAACTAGAGCCAGACGCTTTGGCCTTCATTTGCAATGGAGGGTATGCGCGTGACATCATCATCATACCCAGAGGTTATGCAGGAACGACTTTCTGGCCTTGACAGCCCACACATCCAAACAGAAACGTCCTGTCTTAAATAACGTTAAACTCACTTTTCCACTCACTTTATGCATGTGCATACCCTCTGTTGTTGTCAGTCATTAATAACTAGACCGGAACAGTTTATGTGTGTATTTTATATTTACTTTGTTTGTTCATGAATTAAATGTATCAAAAGGTTAATGTTAAAATGAATGTTCTCAAATATAAACCTTTATCAAATCAGAGTTTTTAGTTTCTAAATTTTATTTTGTTATATATTTTTTTACAATGATTGATGGTCTAGGTCCGATGCCATCCTAGACTCTAGGATGGCATCGGACCCAAATGACTGACATTGGACGGGCTACAAATACATGAAAACTATTTACAACATTTAAGTACAATCAGTCAATCCAGGAACATGAGTTGTTTAACACACAAATGATACAAAAATACATGTTTCACGTCAAATCACAACGCATGGAAGCCATGCAGAAGCCATTTTTTGTCTTTACCTTCCTCTGGCTGCATTTCTGCCTCTGAACAGACAACTTGAGGTCAGCACAGACCAGGCCAAGCTCAACAAAAAAAAGAAACAAAAAGCCCCTCACAATTATTTGCGAAAGGACAAGTGAGTGGCAGTGCTTTCCACACTTCTGTACTCTACCTTCCTCCCTGGAAAACAACAGAAAGAAAGAATAGCAGGGCTGTCAGCTTTTGGGGCATTCAATAATATGGATAAGTTAAATTCATTTACCATATTACTTTAATGGTTTGAAACTTACTGCATCTCCTCGGTAGCTTCGTGGTCAGACATGTTGGATTTGAGACACCTGAGAAGAGGAAAGCAGTCCTTGGTACAGTTCAACACACCCTATATTGTGTCTTTAATATCAATTTTGTTTTTATACATTTACAGAAATTGTGAAAATAGCCAATTTACAAGCTCAACACATATTTTCACCATTTTGGCACATAATATTATAGTCTTAAATGACTAAAACCAGGAAATGACAACCCAGATGATAACTAGCACACACGTCACACTCACTCACTCACTCACTCACTCACTCATCCATCCTTTCCAGCCCCACTGCTGGAGTTGTTGCTCCCTCTGTCCACATATCTCTTCTCCTTTCTAGATCATGAAGCATGCTTGTATATAGCAGTGAGATGGCAAAGTGTGCCACCACTTAAGCCCTGTTGCAACACAGCGCTTTCTGTCATTTTGTGCAAATGAAGTAACCCCAAGTCCAACCACTACACCCCAAAACGCTCTGTGTATTGTGAAATTTTCAGCTGTGTATAGCAGTCGACAGTGGTTTCACTGTGTGGGTTCAAGGAACCCTGAGGCCTCAGCTAGGGCTCTGAAATGGCCTCAAAACCTCTAATCCACAACCATTTCCTATTGGCACTGAAAGGAGCCATGCACGGGCAGCAGTCCAATATGTAGCATGAATAACAATCAAAACCATTAGGCCTTACGATGAACCTCACTAATGACGGGCACTAATTCCGCACGGAGAGAGAGAGACAAACGATGAGATGGTAATAGCCCGGATTTATAGACGAGGCGCTGATATGCCAAAGTGCTGAAGAGGGCTTTTCAGCGGTATAAATGTTTTGAATTGGGTTTTTAATTGCCTTTTCAGGACGTCAAAAAATACAGTCAAATGGGGATTTAGTAAAGCACCGGTGGCTATATATAGTGCTCGTGAAAAAAACAACTCTTAGTATTCAACTGCCTCAAAACCAGAAGGTATAAAACAGTTGATCGAACATAATCAATGTAATCAATTATTATGTATATATATTTTTTTAATTTATCCCACGATTTTGTAACCCAGTTTTCTTTTCACCCAGTGCCAATTATCTAATGTAATCCTGGGCGCTACACTTCCTCTGCCAACCTGGGGGGGGCAGCGGACTGACCTCATATGCATGAGGAGTCCAAGCTGCTTCTTTTCACCTGACAGAGGGGAATTTCCCCGGCCGGACGTAGCGCGTGGAAGGGACACGTTATTCCGACCAGTTCCTTTCCCCTCCATCAGGCGCCCCGGCTGGCCAGGGGGAGGTAGTTTTAGAGACCAGGATTACGGCATGTTTTTGTGAGGGTATCTACCCTAGGGGACACGGGTAATCAATTATTTAAAGAAAATCTTGATAATTTAATAATCTATCCCTGTTTTGAGCATTTCATTATATATATATTATATATATATATATATATATATATATATATATATATATACTGTATATATATATATATATATATATATATATATATGCGTGTGTTAAGTAAAACTTAACTATAGAATAATCACAATAATTCTTGCCAGCCCTAAGCTAGTATTTAGCTGCCTCGTAGCCACCCAATGTTATGTCGACAAACAGAAACCCCACTTTGTGTTTATAGTAGGGGTGTAACGATATAGTAACACGTAACAGTATCGAAATATCGATTTTAATTAAATAAATTGAAGTATATCAAAATGGAAACAGCAAATATCGTATCGTTTGACTTTGTATCGTATCGTTTTGCAATGGAAATAATCGGTATCGAATAGTTTTGCAATGGAATTAATATAATTGTGTCAATACTAAGTATTTGTGAATTGTATTTAGCAATTTTAAGAAAAAGGAAAAAGATGGGTTTAATTACTTTTCCATTCCATATCGCTACACTTGGTCCATCGATAAATGTGTGTATTCTTTGTGTTCATGTCTTGTCAAGGCGTGGGTTTGTCCACGTGTTCAAATACAATGTCCATCTATTTGCCAGATAATCACTGTTTACTGATTTATATCCATAATAATAAATCTTTCCCTCATATTTAATGTATTTGCTAAATAGTTACTGTATCGATTTTAAATCATTGAATCTTATCGTATCGCCATAATGAACCAATATCGTCCATGTATCGTATCGTCAACCATGTATCGTGTTACGTATCATCGTATCGCCGTTAAAATGTATCGTTACACCCCTAGTTTATAGAGTCAATGTCAAGGTTGCAGTAAACTCATTCAGGGCTCTGTGGGATGTCCTAAAGGTCTCTATAGTCTTTACTCTATATATACACATACACACACACACACCCATGGCATGCTACAATGCCATTGTGCCCAGTTACGTTTCAATTGTCCCTCATTTCCATGGCCTGGTAAATCACCACATCATAAAGAAAAGTGTCAGTAGGCTCATCATTGGAAACAAAGGGATGGTGTTTTTTTGTGTGTGTGTGTGTGTGTGTGTGTGTGTGCGTGCACCTCTGCGTGTGTGTGCGTGGTGTCTATTTTTAAGAATGCCCGTCATCCAGACAATGGACTTGGCCTACCTCGCCACAGTCGTAGTAAATCAGTGGCCACGCTGGGGTCCCATACACAGACCGGGCTATTTTTCGGTCGCTCTATTTGGTCAGCTGCTGCTGTCAGAGGTGCTTGTGTTTTATTGACATACACTGATCGTCACATAGTGATCCAATTGTCATCTTGATTTATTATTATTTATTGTCCTGAATAAAGAATAACAAAAATTAAGAATATATGAGAATATTAATGAATTGAAGAAAACAGCAAAAAATATGTATTAACTCCAAAACAACTCTCTTCACCCCAAGAAGCCAAACTCAAGGCTTCTTGGGGTGAAACACTCTTAAGAGGTATTATGACTGGATGCTGAGATTTCTCACTCGTGGTCCATTCTCCCTACGGCTGTTTGCACTTTTACTCTTTTTTTATGGCCACATTGAATTTTCAGATGCCAAGCTTTATATTGGTATTTTTTGTGGTCTTGCGGTGTGTGCATATCCCGAATCATGTTTCTATTATAAAATTAGACTACCGGGTCCAGTTATACTGGCAACAAATGTCAGATGACGTAAAGCGCCAGTCAAATGTCTTTCCGATTCAATTCAAGAAATGGAGAATGGAGAGAGACAGCTAGGCCGAGTTAAACAGATTGAGAGACAACCAGAATAACAGAGGGACGTGTATCGTAGCTCTGAGAGTGCATAATTGGAACTGGTTCTACAGTTTTAGGATTGTAGAATAGCCAGAAAGCTATAGTGAGAGAGACATAGGCACCATCTGGTTGAAGGCTTACTCTTGAGCAGGGCATTAAGCAAACATTCAGAAAGAATTCACAGTGGGTGAGTGTAATATAAACGTGTGTTTGCTTTTAATGCGTGCGGTTAGACTCTGTCTGTCTGGCTGCAACTGTGGAAGAAGCACGCACACGCACACGCACACGCGCACACACACACACACACACACACACACACACACACACACACACACACACACACACACACACACACACACACACACACACACACACACACACACACACCAGTATTAGGGCAAAGCCCAAAGCATGTGCACCAACAATACAGCTTAGCACCCTCCCTGCCGGCATAATATGGACCGGGGCGACCCAGTCAGACAGGGCAATTCCAACTTACATGCTTACTACATGCAAAGCTCTAGCAATGCAGGATGAGCCACTTATCAGATTTATAGAGTGGTAGAGTAGGCCATTTGTCAAGCACTGTGCCAGGAGAGTCAGTTCTATTCAACTTCAGTCCGTTTGTCAAGCTATACAATGAATAATTAGGCTTTTTGTTAATAAAGTCTTAACCTTTATTATTTGCCTCCGCAGTGCACTAATAGATAGCATACTGAGCAGACTGTCGGGTGAAAACCATCACCATATATACATTTTTGTGCTTTTTGTGGGTTTTATAACAATTTAACCAATGAAATATATTAACAAGAGCTTGTGACTAAATTATAATTACACTGGATCCGTTAGAACACAGGTTTCCCCCCCCCCTCTTTCCTGGAAAGTAAGGGCTTTCAGAACATGCAAGGATTCTGCTCAACAACAGTGACATGGACCTCTTACCTTTTCCCTGCAGAAGATGGGCTGAGCTTGACTAGCTTAATTCTTCCCAGTCCAGAAGCATGAGTTCAAGACGTACCTCCAATCATATAATACAAGTGCTGTCTATTCATGTGACCTCCCTGCGTCTGCCCCGATTGGCCACTGTGCTGCATGGCTGTTTCTATTGTTGGACATGCCAATTATACCCAGACCAGGAAGGCCTGACAATGACCACGCGCACAGTCTCTCTCTCTCACACACACACACACACACACACACACATACACACATACAGTGAGGACATCAGCATTTTAGGACAGAACGCTTCTAAGTGCCATATTTTTTAAACAGAACAAAACAGCAACCGCCCACTAAAAGACTGCAGATATCTGAGTTTCACTCATAGACTGTAAAAAATATGGACAAAGCGTTCGCCGGGTCTAACATGGACGTAAAATGAAGCCTGTTATTCCTGCACTGTAAGTCGCCATCTTTCTAGATCCGTTTGGTACCAGCTGGCCATTGGCTGGCTCCGTTTTGGACCAGCTGGCCATTGGCTGCCCAGACAACGAGGCGGGACTTCCCCCCTTCTTCTCCGTTGGTTTTTATTTTGACTCGAGTGGGAGGGGAATCCCGATCATAGACTGTAACGGTAGCCACGCCCCTCAGAACATACGCGATGTTTTGTTTTCTTTATGGTCATTTTTTTAATTAATGGGACCATAATTTTCCAAAAAGAATATTATGACATTAGAAATGAGACTTTAAACTAGTGACTGGAAGAAGAAAGTATTCATGACCATGTTTATTAAGGTAATACAGTCTAGGTGACTGGGCCAAAATACATGGGCCTCTATGGAGCTATGGGGCTTTTTGGGTCCAGTCCAGCGCCACAACAGGCCATTATTATGAACTACCGATTTCAAATGAGGCTTCACGAAATATCTGGCTGACTGCCCCCCTGGTTTCACTGCAAGCTTTCAGTCGTGACTAAGTGTGACCTTCTTCAGGCATACAGGGGCGGCCTTAAGGATCGGGAGGCCCGTTCATAATTCATAATTATATGAATGTATCATCGGACTTCAAAGCATGAACAGCATACACAGCCAAGTAGAAAATACACAAAAGCAGCTTGCTTGATTTTTATTTATTTACTTAAGGTATAACTGGAAGGCAGCATTTATTTAATGCTTGCGCAAGTTGGTTACATTGTATAGACTACTGCCTACCATCATTGGGCCGCATTATCACGGCCCGGGTTAAAAACGAGAATGATACTGTACACATGCATGAACTGACCATAGACAATATCCCCTTTACAGCTCTCTTTATTAACGAATATAATTCGCCACAATCGCCAGCCTATACACGTAGGACTGGACAGAAAGAGAGTGCAGAGTAGCCTACAGACAATATGCCATACTATACGTAGGCTGTTGCTCTGCGCTCTGATGCCCTCTCCACGCCGCGCACCAGGGCGCATGAACAACAACAACTCCACGTGGACCCACGACGACCCACGTATGAATTAGATAGTTTTTAATAAATGGCACGGCGGCGATCCTTGCAGGCAGTGACAGTAACAGAATGAGAATCCTGTAACCTGTTCATTTGGGGGGGGGGGGGGGGGGGGGGGGCATCAACAACAGCCTGTTAATTGTTGATGATGAATGATATATGAAACTTAACAATTCATTAACTATAGTAGGCTACTCACCTAATGACGCCGCCACGGAGGATATAGCCTACCATGTTTAAGTCATAGACGCATGCGATTTTTATGAACTTTGGCTAAAAGCATGTTATTGTTATTATTCCAGATCGGCACTTCTAGTCGAGTAGACTGTCATGGCAGCTGCCTACAACCGAAACAACTTCCTCTTCCTTCAAAATAAAAGCTACTTATAACAATACTTTTATTTCTTAAGTGAACTACAGGATGTATAGTACATGGTACATGTACTATATGTAAATCTTAAATCTTGCCAACAAAATGGGGAGGCCCCTGGAGGCTCGAGGCCCGTTTCAATTGAAACGATTGAAACATAGCCTGCCCTAAGGCCGCCAATGAGTGAATGCAGCAGTACACAACGGTTCAAGCTGTATCACTTGATAGCCAATAGGCAATAATACACCTGTGTCCAACATTCCAGCTACACATCCAAGGAATTGTAGCCCCAAATGTAGTGTACTGAGCCCTACTCAATATCAAGGGAGTTGTAGTCCTAGACCTACAGTATAGTGCACTACACCAACATTGTACATACTGGCACTACAACAATTATTTATACAATATGTACATTAAAAAAAGCACAAACACAATAGAGAAATTCTACAAAATATATGTAGGTAGGCTATAGTCATAGTAGAGCATAGAAACTTATGGGAAGCCATTTTTACTTTTAATCAAACCACCCTCCTATCTGTAATATTCGTTTTATATATCCAAAACCACGTTTCTCCTATTCAAAACTGCATTCTCACTAGTCATAATTGTACAATTCCCATAATGCTTTGGTGCACTGGGAGGGCTGTCATACTGAGACAACATGTACAGTAGTCCAGTAAGTGAGCAGTGTCCATGACATCAGAGACACTGGGCTCACATGCTAACATCTACAATATCTAAAACCACATATTACACACATAAAGACCCCCTGGAAAGTGTTTTAAATCTTCTAAACATCATTAAAATATATCCCTTTAACCAGCCAGCCACGCATGTGCCGGACTGTTGCACGTCTGACCAACGTCTGCACTCTGCGCTTTTTGGAAAGTGAAAACATTCTAGCACTGACCCCCAAAAGGTTGAGAAACACTGGAATGGAGCTAGGCACAAAAAAATCACACAATTTTTGGAAGGCAAACTCGTACTTTTTGAATTTCACAGTCTGAGTTTTGAATTCAGTCTCTGCTTTGCAAGGGATGTATCTTATGAGTACTACTGTCATCGTGACATCACGTGACATCAGCCCACTGGTCACCCCAGGCAAGCCCCCAGGTGCCCAGGTCATCATGTGACATCAGCCCCCATATATGGTGCCCAGGTCATTGTGACTTATTGGTCAAAGTTCATCCCATGCCAAAGCGACCGCACTCGCCCAGCATCTTGACATCACCCAGTTGGTATCCCTGAAACATGACTGTCATGATTATCATGACAGTCATGACGCAACTGCAGCCTGTTTTACGCAATCGCTACATTTACAGTCCAAACGTGTATATAAACATTCCGATTTCAAATATAAAGTCCTCGCCACATGTGCCACGGGTGTTTGCTGGTACAGCGATTAGCATTGCTGCATCCCGCGTTGTTTAATAAAAACATTTTTATCCGAGCGCCCCGGCTACTTTTCTCAAACGGGGTTCGTTTGGGAAATCCACAGTTGCACACCGGGAGCGCACTCGCCTATTAGTCTGTATTGGCAGGGCGGTCAGCGTGCCTATATCGAACGCACCGAGTGCCACCCTCCTCCCGACCGATAGGGGCGCATAGTTGAAAGCCAATGGCAAAATAACAGCTTGGATAAAAATGCTTTTTATTAAACAACGCGGGATGCAGCAATGCTAATCGCTGTATCAGCAAAATTCTAAGGGCCGATACTCATACTTAGAGCCGAATAAAAGTCAGTTCGGCTCTGTAGAGCCTACAATGTGACGTCATTTTAGGTTCGGGGGGGCGGGTACCGTCCTAAAGTCGGCTCTTCGGTGCTACTGAAAATTTCTGACGAGCCGAAATCATTTCGGCACTACAGCGCCGAAACAGCGGTAAAATAGGAGTATGAATCGGCCCTAACACCCGTGGCACATGTGGCGAGTACTTTATATTTGGAATCTGAATGTTTATGTACACGTTTACAATGTAAATGTAGCGATCGCGTAAAACAGGCTGCAGTTGCGCCATGACGCTTGTGAAATACGAGCGTCATGTGAACCATGGCTACCCAGTTGGATGCGTGCACACCAAGGGGCCAGTGAGGCGCTCCAACGTTGAAGCACTGGGCCCTAGTGGTAAGAGGAAGGACTGCAGGCGGACCCGTGGATTCATGACGAGGAAACCCCATGCAGCTGGGCTTTAACATTGAGCGCTCGGTTGCACAAGAAATCGAAAAAAGGTGGAAGTAGACGGTCCTTCCGGGTGCTTCAAAACACCACTGAGCAACTTCCACTAACATTAATAGCGGAGGGTGCGGAGCTTCGAGCCAGATCAGTCTCTATCCTTTTAATACTCTATGGTGCACACGCCGATCTGCCCCAGCAGTACGACCTTCGCACTCTCATGGAGGAGACTGCCGATGAACGGCGCTGTCGTCTGGGCAGGGAACGCCAGAGGTGCCGCCGGCTGATGTGTGCACACATCGGTCTGCCCCAGCAGTACGACAAGACTGCCGACGAGCGGCGCCCTCGTCTGGCCAGGGAACGCAGATGATGGGCCTGCCCCAAAGTTATTTGTGCAGCCGCGTCTGACAGCCGGCGAAAACTAGAGTTCTCCCTGTCCTTGCCAAGTTGCCAGCTACGTTTATAAAAGTGGTTTATGGTGATCCGGCGCGCACCCGACGATAATAAATAATTTGTGATTTTGTATCGCTTCGCTGAGAAAATGTAGCTGGTTGTTCTGCTAGCTAGTGTGATATGTCGTTCCACTTCCGAAAGCCCCCACCTTCCTGTTTAACAGAAGGACAACAAGCCATAGCGTTGAAGTCAATGAGCGGCAGTGAAGCGGTCAAAGTTTTTGAACACTAGATGGCAGTAAAGAAGTTGGAATTGATTCGTTAAAATAACGATTACAGTCCACAGTGAGGTGTGAAAAACACTTGGGCAAGGAGGAGAATACCATACTGTCTTTATTGCTGCTGTTGAGTTAACGGTACAATGTCTGAAAAAACTAAATAAAAAAATGAAAACCCCAAAATAAAAACAAAACATTCATCCAGTTGGAAACTATAGTGTGTGCTTTTTATTACCTCTACAGCAGCGGCTTCCAACCGTTTCTGGACCACAGCCCACCTGTGTGCATTTTCAGAGCACATTTTAAGTCATATTGAGTAACCTTGTCAATTAAACTAAATTTATATAGCATTTCACTGAAACATTTTTCACAATAGCTATTGTACATGAATGTGTTATTTGACAACTTATTTAAACACAATTAAACATAACTAAAGTTGCATTTGCGAGTGCCGTAACCGTAACCCCCCCCCCCCCCCCCCCCTACCATCGCAAATGAAATATATTTATGTATGTATTTCACAGTTAATAAATATCGTTTTCTGATGAAATGCTGCTGGTTTTGAAACTATTCCCCAGGTTCTAGGGCCCTACAGCATCCCTGTTTCAGTGCTCCATAGATAAACACCGCAATTAGCCACACGGGGGGTCACTAAAACAGAATTAATGTTACAGAAAAATATGACTTCACTGATCAATCAATCAATTGCGTTTTGGCTTGGAACTAACGTAGTCAGGTTATAAAGAAAAGTTTTTTTAATGTGTTAATTTAAATCTTATATTATCTTATGGGTTTTGCCAATTATTTGGGGGCCCAATTGCAGTATCCTGACGAGCCCACTGGTGGTCCCCGGCCCACAGGTTGGGAAGCGCTGCCCTACACGATAAACGGGTGTTAAAACATGGAAACAAAAGGATAAAAAAAACAATCACAAAGTTGTAAAAAAAAGAAAAAGAAAACGGCAAATACGAAAGCACAGTATAAAAAACGATATTAAACCAACGCGTACCCCCCCCCCCCCCCCCCCTCCAACACACACACACACACACACACACACACACACACACACACACATATTTTGGTCATAGGAACTGTGGAATGTGATTGTCCAAGACTTTACTTTAAGTAGAAACACACAGATCAATTACGGTAAATGCAGTGGTGGAAAAATAACTGAGTACATTTACTCAAGTACTGTACTTGAGTGCAATTTCAAGGTACAATTACTTCCATCTTTCGATACTTATACTCAGCTACATCTCGGAGGCAAATATTGTGCTTTTTTTTTTACTCCACTACAATTATTTGAAAACGTTACTTTGCAGATTTACGTTTGTAGATTATTATTATGAAACATATATTAACCATTCTTTTTTTTAATATACTTTGTGTACTTGTAGATCTGTAGATGTTCTAGGGAAAGAAATGTTTGACAAAAATACTTTTGTACTTTTCCATTTGAATAGAGGACTTTTACTTGTAAAGCTGCGTTCAGACCTGAATATATAGCCTATAGATTCGCCTTGGGTAGTGCTGCTCCCACTCGAGCAACTTATCATCTTTGCATTAACTTTGGATGTAATCGCGCCGCTCTAACCAAGTCTGAACGCACCTAGCTACTGCTACTTTTACTTAAGTAAATAATCAGAGTACTTCTTCCACCATTGATTTAATACACCCCCCCCCCCCCCCCACCCCAAACCAGTGCACCCCTCTAGCAAATCAAAGCATGTGCCGCGAGAGATGGAATGTGATTCTTTCAACCTCGTCAATGAATATTTTTTATTTTTATTTTTTTTTACATTTAAAAAAAGAAGCTGAGCTCTTGATTGTCTGGAGGATTGCATTGTGTAGCCTACTGCAGTGGTTCTCAACATGGGGTCTTTGAGAGGGTTCCCCCGGAAATGAGCAACGCTTTTAGCACAATGTAACTTTTATAGCACATTATAACCCACAACATTACAATACATGTTTAGGCAGTAACAAACATCCTTCCATAAATGTATAGACTCAGGGGGGTCCCTGCTAGAGCCTTGACTGTAAGTACTATGTATAGGGGAGACAATTGAGTTTCATCCTGGCATTTTGCCAAGGCACCAATAAGGCAGAACTGCCAATCACACCGGACATGCTTGTAGAGAATCTTGGGTAAGTCAGTCAGTGCCATCGCTACCTATACACACAATATGCACTGCGCGTAGGGCAACACACCGAGGGGGACAACCAAAATGTGCCAAAAAGTGCCAAGCCGATCCTCAAAATAACAATTTCTGCACGGCTCTGCCGCGTAATAACGAGCACCCGTGTGTGTGTCCTCATAATCAGCGGAAATAGACGATCTGCATGAGATAATGCAGCACTCTCGTCGGGAGGGGGGGCAGCACAAATATCCTACGAGTAGGGCAACCAAATGGTCAGCGACGTCCCTGAACGTAGTAAAACACGATGGCTGCCATGTTATTTGTGTCCAGAGTGGCCACTGATACCCCAAACTACACAGTGCTCAAATCAATATGTGGATGTACTCAAGAACGAGGCAGGAGCGCAAAGTACCAACGAACTGGCCAGATGTATGGGGAACCGGGATGACTGGACGACTTAGAGAGCTGCTTTAAGCCCTATTTATTGAAAATCTTTGACAAATCTTGAAGAAATTCTCGTATCGAGGTCCCTGCCACAAACTCTTTTCAGACAAGGATGTCTGCTGCAAAATGCATAATCTGTTTTGAGGGCTTCATCAAATGAAAATGCTTGAGAACCACTGCTGTACTTTACTGTACCTCAGCTATCAATTTCATAGTAAATGGTTGTATTGCAATCATAAGGCTTAGAGATTTACAAAGTGGTATACTGCGTTCATGTGTATGTGTGTGCATGTGCGTGCGTGCATGTACACGTGTGTGTGCGTGTGTGCACAACCTGGTCTTATTTTGTGCTTGTCAAGCATAGCTGAGGAGATACTTGGTAAAACACAGTATAGTGGCAATAGTGGGATTACAGGTAGGTTTGCATAATTTCTAAACGATTACATTACTGTACATGAAAAAAGATATTTCTTTAAAACCAATGTCATATAAAATCATGTGCATTTTGCATAGTGGAGATTGGAAAGGTAGCCTACTTGTAAGAGGAATGTCTGCGTGTATGCCTACCTACTTTTACAAAGAATATCTGTTTGTGTACCTGCTTTGAAGAGGAATGTCTGTGTCTATACCTGCAATTTAAAAGGAATGCCTATGTGAATACCTGCTTTTTTTTTTAAAGGAATGCGTATACCTGCTTTTAAAAGGAATGCCTATGTATACCTGCTTTTTAATAGGAATGTGTATACATGCTTTTAAAAGGAATGTCTACTTAAGAGGAATGTCTGTGTGTATAGTATACCTGCGTTTACAAGGAATGAGTATGCATACCTGCTTTTCAAGAGGAATGTCTATGAAGTTTAAGATATCTCGAGACTTGAGCAACAAAGACTAAAAAAAGAAAAAAGAAACTACAACACAGCTCAGACAATCATAGCAAATGGGACAAAACACAAGAAAAACATAAATAAAAATGACATAAAAACATAAAAGTCATATTGGCTTTCTGAATATTCAACACCGGCACAATAAAGGCTAAAATGAATCCTTGTAACTGCCTGATGGTTGGTCATTTCTGCATATGAAAAAGAAATGCGTAATACCTTTTCATTACGAGTATAAAGACGTTATATACGATACAATATGATAGTTCATATTCAAAACAACACATGTGCTAACATATATTACTCAGACCATCGCTGCGCTATTGGTAAAACATAAATGTGTCATTGGCTAAATTCTAGAAGTGCTTATAATTTCTATCCTGAATGGGTGAACATTTAATAAAATAGCAATGTGTGAAGGCTTTTTTTTTTTTTTTTTTTACTTTTTTCTTTAAATATAAATTAAAAAAAGAGAGAGAACATGATCTTTAAGAGGGAGAGAAGTGATTTCATAAAATCTCTTTGGAATACGGACACCGGACACTTAATTTGTCATTTCAAGGCTACGTCGTAGAGAAAACTTTTTTTCTTTTGTTTTGTTTTTAAATTGCGTTTTAAATTCTGGAAGGATCCTCTACGAGACAAAAACCACCACCCCTATTTATCATAAATGTCCAAATTTCACAGCATTTCTTTTTTTGTTTCGTTTAGAAAGCAAAAATAACAATAATAATAATAATAATAACAAATATTGTTGTGCAAATATACTGCACTATACTCGGCAACCGTACATTTGTGATGCTGTTTACGGTACAGTGCTTTGGAACAGCGCGTCTCCGTGTCCCTCTGCGTTGGTGTCTTGGGGGGGTGCCCCACGCTTCGGATTCGGAAGCGCGGTCGTTATTTACGTATAGGACAAGTTTAAGCGATCAAGGGAAGAGTCTTGGATTGTCGTGGGTCCCCTGGCCTCCAGTGGTCCGTCGAGACATTAGTAGTGTCCCATACCTGGAGAGAGAGACATGAGTGGTATCAGTGATATGTCCCATACCTGAAGAGACATGAGACAAGTCTACCCATCTTATCTAACTATAAATGCACCAGTGTCTACGTCTGAAATCCACGTAACACAAGAACCGTTCGCCCCAAAGATTTCAAATTCCCTGGCATATATTTTTTAATGGGGGTCCATAGGCTAATTAGTGTCAATTTGGGGGTCCTTGACATGAAAAAGACTGCTGCTGCGTTCCGCAGCAGTGTCGGTTCGTTCGGCGGCCGACGCAACAACTGCCGATAACAGCCACGGCTCCCGTTAATGAGTCTTCCATGTGAAGTCAGGGTTAGGGTTAGGCGTGTGGTGTCGGACTGATGCCGCCGGTGGCGGGAAAGGCACTCACTCTCTCTCCTCCTTATTCCGATCTCGCAATTGCTGTGGATAATAGTTTCTGCTAAACACCTACATTGTAAATTAGAAAATGTCCTCACTCTGTGTTCAGTTTGGTTCCCTTTGGCAGACCCAAAACTTATACTGTGTTTGGGACACAACCTTACACAAAAAATTAATAAATAAATAATAACCATTACAATATAATAGTGAAAATAGCCTGATATATAGCAATATTTACTTAGATCTAGCAATTTCTGCGACAATCTTTGGTTGAAAATGTCTTTTCAAATAATAAAAAAAATAAAAATAAAAAAAATAAAAAAGAAAGAAAGAAAAAGGAAATTTGCTGTGACCCCAAAATGTGAAACAGTACTGTAAGTAAATTTTGAGATGTAACATTGGCGTGGACTTTGACAAGTAAGAGTTAAGATGGTGGTGGTGTGTGAGCTTTGCAACACGGCCAGCACATCAGTACACCTTTCCGTTTTAGCTTCACCTTCCACCCAGATCATGTATGGGCACAGAATCCCCTACAGGAGCCATATCAACCAGTAAGGGATGCCATCTTATCAATCGCCAACGTTCTTTTGACAGAAATGAGTGCACTCCATGCGTTTGTACCAGTGTTTCGGTTCAGTGATCCCTGTCTCTTTCTCTCTCTCTCTTATAAAGCCATGCTTCTTGTGCTATTTTATTATTTGCAAAAGCAATTGATAGAATAATCAAAATAATGATAAGCTAGGCTGTGCTGACCTAACGCTGCCTGCACTAGCTCAAAACGTGAGTGGAACGCTCTCCCTTCGCGACGAGTCGTTCTGATACTTGTTTTGATACTTTTCCATTTGAATCCCAAAAAGTAACATGTTTGGACTTTGGATATATGAGCCTTACACCAGACAGAGATGATAAGTAGTCAGTGCAACGACACTAGTGTGCAACTAATAATAATAATAATAATAAACTTTATTTATATAGCACCTTTCATACATAAATGTAGCTCAAAGTGCTTTACAGAGCAGAAACGATAATAAAAACAAAAGCAAAACAAAACAGCATTAAAACAGGCATGCAGTTAAAACAATAGGACAATAGCGCAGTGTCAAATCAGGAGAAGGCAGTGGTACAAAGATAAGAACAGATAAAGCAAGGCAACGACATTAAAAGAAACAAGCAGTAATAAAATACAGTGAGGAGTGAGGACATGAATAATAAAAAATAAAAGATCACTTAAAAGCAATGTTGTATAGGTGGGTCTTGAGCTGAGCTTTAAAAATGTCTACAGAGGCTGCCTGACAAAGGTACAGTGGGAGCTTGTTCCATGCCGACGGCCCGTAGAAGCAAAAAGCTGCTTCCCCGTATTTTTTTGTTGCCATTTTTTTAGGCAAAGCGAGCAGGCCAGCAGTGGAAGACCTTAGGGGCCGGTTTGGGACATATTTAGGCAGGCAATCATGTAGGTAGGAAAGTGCGAGACCGTTGAGAGCTTTATAGACAAGTAAAATAATTTTAAAGTCAATCCTAAAAACAACCGGAAGCCAGTGCAGTGATGCCAAAACTGGAGTAATATGTTCTCTCATCTTAGTTCTAGTTAAAACTCTAGCTGCTGCATTTTGGACAAGTTGTAATCTGTCAGTTGTTTTCTTAGGCAGTCCTGAAAAGAGTGCATTGCAGTAGTCAAGCCGAGAAAAAACAAAGGCGTGGATTAGCGTTTTTGCATCGTCCAAGGACAAATAGGCTCTGATTCGTGCAATATTTCTAAGGTGAAAAAAGGCAATCTTGGTAACATGATTAATGTGTGAATTAAAATTCAATTCAGAATCAATAATAACCCCCAGGTTCTTTACTGTACTGTTACTTTCTACAGTCAGGTTGCCAAGTCTGCTTATTATTGATTATTTCTGCTCGCTAGAACCGATTATGAGAACTTCTGTCTTATCCTCATTTAGCTTGAGAAAGTTCTCACTCATCCAACATTTGATGCTAGACAGACAGGTCAACAGCGGGCCTAAAGCACAGGGATCATCTGGGGCCACAGTGAGATATAGTTGGGTATCATCAGCATAGAAATGAAAATTGACGCCGTGATTGGTAATAAGTTCCCCCAATGGCAGTATGTACAAGGAGAAAAGCAGAGGACCAAGAATCGAGCCCTGTGGAATACCAGAACTGATGTCGTGTTTGTCTGAGTCAAACTCGGCTAGATTGACAAAGTAACTTCTGTTTGATAGGTAGGAGGTGAACCAGGACAGGGCCTTACCAGACAGGCCTATCCAGTGCTCCAAACGCTGTATTAAAATTGAATGATCAATCGTGTCAAATGCAGCCGTTAAATCTAGAAGTAAGAGAACGGATACATGTTTCTTGTCAGCAGACACCCTAAGATCATTCATTACTTTTACAAGTGCTGTTTCTGTGCTGTGACCTTTCCTAAAGCCAGATTGGAATTTGTTGTGCACATTATTGTTCTGTAGAAATACATCCAATTGATGAGAGATGCATTTTTCTAAAACCTTGCCCAGAAAGGGTAGATTTGAAATGGGTCGATAGTTACCCAAAACAGAGGGATCAAGATTGTGTTTCTTGAGTAGGGGCCTAACTACGGCAGTCTTCAGTGAGTCTGGGAAGACGCCTGATTTTTTTTTTTTTTTGCGGCTTACGCCTTTATTGATTTTTTAAGGGATAGAAAGTAGGCTGACAGGAAACGGGAGAGAGATGGGGGGATGACATGCGGTAAAGGCCGTGTCGGGTCCGGGAGTCGAACCCGCGGCACACCGCGACTGGATCACCAGTGAATGAACAGGAGGATGATGTCATCTGTGATATGGTTTTGCGGAGTTCGTCTTCATCAATTGCGCAGAACGATAATAGGCTCCCCCTGGAGAGATCTACCCTGGGACCATTAGCTGCTGTTTGAAGGTTTGCGCTAGCAGCAGCACCATTCATAATATCAGCTCTAATGTTAAAGATTCTGTTATCAAAAAAGCATGCAAACTCATTACACTTAGCTTTAGAGGCCGGGAATGACTGCTTGTAGGACTGGGGGGGCGGGGGGGGGTCAACATCACTGGACTCCAGACGGGTAAACATTAACCCTGAAGACCCGGATATATTTCTACTTGCAAAAAAGAACACCTGGTGTAGGACAGGATGGATTTATTTTTATTTTTATAAAATGTGATTTTGTCCAAAGTGTATGGTAGAGTATGTCAATACAAATGTCATATAGCATTTACAAATGGGGTGGTTGTATTTGTCTCCCTGCTCTTCTATTGAGACATTATTGGATTCAAATTTGCCGGCGAAAACAGCCGATCACATCCGTCCACCCCAAGACGCCGAGGGAGGCAGCACAAATAATATGCGAGTAGGGCAAAAAATCATCCCTGCACCTGCGCCGCAGGAAACCCGGCTCCAAAGCGAGGTAGAAGAGGAAAGTCACATAGTGCGGGGTGAATACTTAGTTTAGACTAGTCATTGGTTAGACATGGGTTAAGGTTAGGTTTAGGGTTAAAAATAAACGTGAGTACTATTAACCGAACGATCTGGGCATGTGGAATGGGAGAGATGCATGAATGAGTGCACGTTGTGCACGCGCGCGGCTTTCATTGCATTTTATAAGCATGTCCGTGGGATTGATCCGCGTCACAAAGACACGCACGGAATCCCTCAAGGCTAAAAGCCCCCTCCAGCCCCACCGAGGGAGAGGGGGGCCCCCTCCTGCCCCACCGAGGGAGAGGGGGGAAAGAAAAGGGTGCAGGCGTGAGGCTGCACTTGGCCCCCGATTTGAAAATAGAAAGCAATGTCATTGTGGCATCTCAAAATGCAGCAGACCCAAAAAGGCCAAACGGCAAATAGCTGATTTACAGCCAGGCGAGCTAGGCCTCCGAGGACAACGGTTGGGGCGGGGTAGAAATGAGAGGGCCGTTATGTCCGGTAGGACACATGGTGGAGTGTAAATCACAGAGACGTGGGGAGCCAAGTGCTTATAGCATTATTGTATTTTTGCCCCTCCTATATTCAGCTATTAGTGTCGATACACAAACTGTCTGATATGCATTAGGCTACGGACCCCCATTTAATGGCATTTCTATCTCTGAGACCCCAATTTATATTGCAAAATCAATGTTAATTTAACTCTGAGAGTGTACAAATGGAACCAAATGGACCCTAACGGGTTACAGACCCATAAGGATCCATTTGGTTCCAAACTATCATTTAGCTGGGGACCCCCTGGAACTCCCTCAAGGACCACCGGGGGTCCCTGGACCCCACTTTGGGAACCACTGACATAAGCTAGTAGATCCAAATAGCAGAAGCGACGCATTCTGAGCTTGTGGATCTGCTACTTTTAGCTGCTTTTGAACTTGAACCCTGAAAAGTAACTACGCTGGACATAACGAGGTGTCCACCGGACAGAGACCATGTGTTTGCTCATTAGATAGAGCTGTGAGTGTAGAGTGTCAAACTTGCACAATGCCAGAGGAATAGTGCTGACACACCGGGAGGGCGGCAGTAGCTCAGGGGTAGAGTGGCCGGATGGCAACCGCAAGGTTGCAAGTTCGAACCCAGGCTCCACCAGAGTTAGTGTCGAAGTGTCCTTGAGCAAGACACGGAACCCCTAATTGCTCCTGATGTGCTGGTTAGTGCCTCTAATTCTATGTAAATCCCCTTGGATAAAGGCACTATATACATGCACCATTTACACCTACAGTACATCTGGAATGCCACTTGCACTGTGACAGAGAAGAGAAGAGAAGAGAAGAGAAGAGAAGAGAAGAGAAGAGAAGAGAAGAGAAGAGAAGAGGTTATGCAGTCCGCTTTAACCTCTGTGATTCTGTCAGGGTTAGCATGATGTGCACCCACATGCTTATAAAAAACAAAGGCATGCCCTCGCACCCACCCAGCCACCACCATACTACTTGATCATAACTACAGCATCACACAAAAGCGGCAAAAGTAGCAGATCTGCCAAACTCGATTTTGTGCTTTAGAATTAGAATTCTGAAATGTAACAGTTTTGGACATATGAGGTTTCCACCTGACAGAGACGATTTCACATCGTTGCCGTCGGGCAGATACCTTGTAACTCCAAAAAAGAAAATCCTCGTTACTTAACCACGTTACTTAACCACTATAATTTATAGCATCGGTATTCTGGGGGGAACCTTAGCCAAAAACAGCCAATTTACAAGCTCACAATATGTCACAGCGACCCATTGAGAGCTTGTATGTCGACTATTTTTGGCAAAGTAATTAGGTGTAGACAGACATATGTATTTGTCTGCGAACCAGGGACACCCAGAAGCAAAGATTTGCGTTAAAATGTTATTTATATATATTTATATTCTAAGATTTGCACCAATGTCACATTTTTTTAATAGCTAAAGCGTAAAATGTTTAAAGTGGATGAAATCTAAAATGACAAAGATGCTTTCTTGGCCGAATGGGCCGACGCTGCCGCGGAACGGAGCTGTCATAAATTAATCCCCCCATCCGGAGAATGCACTCGCTCCTTCTGTTTAATGGCCGTCGTGCAGGAGTATCAAGTAGCGGGAATAGCCAGACGTACAGGCTCACAACGCATCACATCGCACTTAGGACCCGACATCGAGGATTATATTGACTTAGGGTGACTTCATGTTGTAGACTTACCGTTAGTGACCGATTTAGCCTCCCCTCTGCCTGTCGCCTGAGAGAGAGAGAGAGAGAGAGAGAGAGAGAGAGAGAGAGAGAGAGAGAGGAAGGAAGGGATAAGGTTGTTAGGAAAAGAATGCTATCAACTTTGAATGGCTACGTTTCCCTGTCAGCACAGCCATACACGCTCTCAAAGCTGTAAGCACAGTTTTATGGAATATGTTTGAGTTAAGTTCACAAAGCCAGGGGGTTTATCGCTCACATAGTAAACATCTCAGACCTCACCGCCGAAAACACATCTCATTCACCAATCACCGCCACCATCTTCTTCTTCTTTAAATCATTATTATTATTATTATTACCCTTATTAATACATGTTTTTTTATCACATACACCATAAAGCCTTGAATTCACAGCAATATATTTTTGTTGTTAAAATAGAGAATAGCTGATGAATTGAGAAAAATTTAAGTTCCAAGCTTCACAACAGCAAAAAAAAAAAAAAAGGCAGTGAAAAACACGTCCTGACCACTAGACCAGTGGGCCCCAAATTAAAATCAGTTTAGCCATTTTAAACATATTTTCATCTCAAAAATGTATTTAATTTTAATATCTTGAAAATGCGGAATAATGTGTAACAAATATCTTTTGTTATGGAGGCCCCTGGCACAACATCTTTTCAGATGGGGGATCCGTAGCCAAAAACATGTCAATTGGGGGGGTCCTTGACGTGAAAAAGGTTCAGAACCATAACTGACCCCAACACTATACCTTCCCGCGAACGTATTTTACCTAGAAGCCCTCATTGCACTCTGTGCCCTACATACTGCCTGACATCATGACATAGCACGGTTAGCTAATAACATGGTTAGTTAACCTCCCCCCCCCCCCCCAAAAAAAAAACCTTTTCCTGTCCGGGGCGCGTTTTGCGTCAGCACGGACCACCTACATGCCCTCAGCCCACCAACTAACTGGCTGGCTGTGGTGGACCACAGTCCTCCTGGCCCCGTACTGTGCTGCAGCCCGCTGGCTACACACGCTGCCAGCAAGGGCTGCAGCTAGGGGCTTCTACAGTGGTGGAAAGTAACTAAGTGCATGTACGCAATGACTGTACTTATTTTACACAGTACTTTTACTTTACTGGGGTATTTACAATTTTCAATACTTTTACTTCTACTCAATTGCATCTCATAGGCAAAATATGGTACTTTTGCTCCACTACAATTATTTGAAAACTTTATTACTGGTTACTTTATATATTTTGATTATTATTACAACGCATACATTAACACCCCGAACGCCCGGGGTTATTTAATCCATTAAATCATAGCGCCTAGCGATTTATAGCAGCGGAGCACTTTTACAGACGGACCGGATGTTATCCCGGATGTGGCTGAAGTAGCTAGATGTAGCCAAAACACTCTAGAGGCGATCGACAACAACGGGTGGTATGATTAATTCTACCGTGACTAGCGACGGGACCGAGGTGGGCCGTCTAACACATAATCTTTGCTTATAATTGGACGGGATGATTTAGAATTTTAGATCAAGAGTTATTAACGTTTTAAGATTTTCGGTCTCGTCGGCTAAACAGGGGGGGAACATTTTCGATGACTTCCCACTGTTGCGCAACATCGAATGTTGCGCAACAACAGACACTCCCAGCCTGTGGAGTGATGCGATTGGTTTTGATATCGATAATCTCCGTCCTTTTGATCAATCTTCGTCCTGGTCGTGGGCGTTACTAATTGAAAAGACGGTGAACTTCGTCCTGTGCGCTACTTCAGCCTGACATATATTTCGGCCATTTTGAAGATAGCCGATCTACAATCTCACAGTGTGTCGCGATGTGACGCATTGTGAACTTGTAGATCTGCAATTTTCAAAATACTTTTATAAATTTTTATAAAAGTCAATGGTGGCAGAAAATGAGTCAAGACCTGAGGAGGCCTATTCTACAAATGCCTTCAAAATCGTGCCAAGGACCCCCAAATTGATACGTAAATAGCCACCCATATGACCCTCCCCATCAGAAATGTATTGTGCCAGGGAGGGACCCCCAGAAGAGGAGATTTGAGTAAATAATAATAATAAAAAAAAAGTTCAAAAATAGCAGATAAAGATGGATTTATAGATGGACTATTTTCGAATAGCTGAAGTACAACATGGGGTTTAATTGTTCAATGTGCGTTTTGTATTAATAATTTAAATCTGCAAAGTAACTTGTGTCAAGGTATCAAAACATAGAAACACTGAAGTAAAGTAAAAAGGTACCACCGAACTTGTACTTGAGTACAATACTTAAAATGTACTTTTAGTTACTTTGCACCACTGTCTGTCGCGCCCGCGGTACACTGAGGGCCAAGGAATACACGCTCGGTTCCAAGGAGGTGTAGTGAGGGAGGGAGAGGAGGATGGACGGAAGGAAGGAATTAGGGAGGGATGGATAGATCTTTAAAAAAAGTACTATTTTGTCATGAGGCGACCTCTTTACCCCTCTCGCTCACACACTTTTTTGAGCTGCTACTCTTTGAAATTTGAATCCTGAAAAGTAACTGTTTTGGACATATGAGGTCCCGTCCCCCCCCCGTCCCCGACAGAGATGATGTAATAAAGAGAACAGAGTCTCAAGACACCAGGATATCGGGTAAACAATGAAACTAGCGTCTGTCGAAACAAGATGCTACGTAAAATGATCACATAATTAACATTTATGCTTGCGGAAAAACTGATCTAAGAAACAAAAAGGCATGAGAACAACGTATGACCAAGATGCGTCTGCGTGCGTAGTAGCCATATGTTGGTCAGTCACTCTAGCAGCAATCGGAAGAGAGAGGGGTGTTGCGTGGCAGCCATTTTGTGAAAAGCGTTGGCCTCTGCAGTTGGACAAAACTTTGTGCCATTGCGACGGTGAATTATCACCGTGTCCTCCTTGCTTGATGAGCTACAGTGTTGGTCTTTCATGGACTGAGCGAGCGGAGTCTATTGTTGGATGTAGTTGCTTTGTTTGCTGTGTCTCATAATAATGTATTTTGTACCATTCGAAATGAAGGTTCCCATTCCAAAATACATAATGCATTTTGTGAGGCAATTGTTACCCGATTTTCATTGCTCAAAATACACAGATGACTAGTTCCTCTCTATAGCGTCCCGCCCCCTTTCAGAACGACGAGGGCCCAGGAAATAATTGCCCATTTGTGATCAAATAATTAGTAAGAAAAATGAAAAATGTAAAAGTGTTTATTGTCATGATTTGTCACAACAAGAGTTGGCTTTGTCCTCGTCTGCGGGGTGGACTGCTTTGCTCTATATTAAATATTCTGCTCTATACTAGACTACCGGTACTACTACCTACTTTGCTTTCTTATTTGGATATTAGCAATATATACCCGATTTAGCAATTAAACTTAATTGGGATGAAATGTAGATAAATAATAACGATGTCCAACCACAGCAGAATATAGAGCATACATAGTAAAATCCTCATTGTTAATTTAACCACTTTCGTAAACTGTAGAAAATAATTAAATAATAATTATAATTATAATTATAATAACAAAAATACAAGCTACAAGCTTGTAGTTTGAGCTTGTAGATCGGCTAGTTTCGCTATTCACATACAAAAGTATATAGGGCTTAAAGTTATTAACTGTCTGAGAAAAAAAAAAGCCCTTAAAGACCCTTAAACTGAGGATTTTACTGTGTGGCTTTGTCGATGACAAAGAGCAATAGAGGAGAATGACAACATAGAGAGAGGTCGTTGTCGTGATATACTGTATGCACTTTAAAGCAACGTGGAGGAAAATAAAGAAAACATTCACTGGCTTCTCTTTTTTTGTTGTTGCTTCGTTTACAGTACCTCTCCATGCTCCAGTGAAGTCAACTAGCTATCAGAGTTCTTTAAAAGAAAACACAACACAGAGCCATTGTTATTCCCACTGTTGCCATGGCGGAGGTCAAAATGCAGTGATTTGTGATGACTTTAATGTTCAAATGTCATCTCTTCAAAGATGCCTATTTAAAATAATTTTAAAAAGGAACACTCGGCCTCTGGACTGGAGTCTTGACGTCATGAGAAACCGTGAGAACAGTCCCCGGACACGACCAGGAACCAATTTGTCATGGTCAGAACCCCGGTCAAACCCTGCATCTCTAAAGCCAAACATCTTATTAACTACTACTCAGAGTTATCCATCAAAAATGCTGGGTGGAACATTAGCCAAAAACAGCCGATCTACAAGCTCACAATGTGTTGCATTGCGAGTTTGCGACATATTGTGAGCTTGTGAGATTGCCTATTTTAGCTTAAAAAATAAATAAATAGGGCTTAAAAAAGTTAAATGGTTATATCCATGTACGTTGGCGGCGGTAGTGCAATGATGCTAGTTTAATGCGAGGCTGCCACTGCGTCACATACAGGGCAGTGGGTAATGATGCGTTTGTGTTTCCAATGATTGAGCGACGTGTGATCAAAGGTACGTTACCTTGGCCGGGGAAGCGCCTTTGTTTTCCCATAGACTCCGCTTGTTAGTGACGTCAACTGGCTTCAAGTCCTGAGAGAGAGAGGGAGAGAGAGAGAGTGAGAAAGAGAGGGATCATCAGAGATTTCGTTTTTAAATGCATCGGCTGACACCAACTGAAACAAGACAGGGCCTTAGAACGTAGTGGCTTCTGGTGATGCCAGTCTTGCCCAAGTAATGATAAAAAATTACTTGAAAAAATACTCATACTCCCACATTCCCCAAAACATGTGAAAACACAACGTGTGAATCATATTAAAGGGATTTACTTTCTTGTACTTTCTACTGGCAGCGTGCACAATGTGGAGCTGATTGGTCCAGTGGTTGGTCGTCCCTCCCCCCCCCCCCCCCCCCACACACACACACACACACACACAGAGTAGATAAGACGCATACAGATACTTCTAGATGGTTTGAATCCTAGCATCCACACAGTAAAAGGTTTAGGGGAAAAAAAGAAGCAATTGTTTTCAGCTGCCGCCGTCTTTCAGAAAAGCACCCTTTAGTGCTACAGTCGTGGGACAATTAGTAGTAGACAGTCATCACGTGCACAGTACCTGAAATGCAGCGGAAAGGAGGGATGTCGGATGGAACTTTGGTTCCCAACCTTTTGTCCTTGAGCTCCCCTTACTTCTGACAAAAGTCATGTTGAGACCTCTCCAAACGTACGTGCAAACAAAAGCAGAGCTACGAGTTCTGTGATCTCGTAGATCTGCTGTTTTTGGCGTGCGGCACTATTATATGACAAATAATATCTTCTTCTTTTGCTTTCGGCTTTTCCCTTCAGGGGTCGCCTCAGTGAATCATCTGCCTCCATCTCACCCTGTCCTCTGCCTCCTCTTCTATCACACCTACTAACTTCATGTCCTCTTTCACTACATCCATAAATCTTCTCTTTGGTCTTCCTCTAGGCCTCCTGCCTGGCAGTTCCAACCTCAACATCCTTCTACAGATATACTCACTATCCCTCCTCTGCACGTGTCCAAACCATCTCAGTCTGGCCTCTCTGGCTTTATCTCCAAAACATCTGACATGCGCTGTCCCTCTGATGTATTCGTTCCTGATCCTATCCATCCTTGTTACTCCCATGAGAGAACATTTTAGTCTCTGCTACCTCCAGCTCTGCTTCCTGTCTTTTCCTCTAGTCCATGCAACACCTTCCCTTTCATTCATTGCTGATACTTTCCTATCACACCTGACACATTTCTCCACCCATTCCAACCTGCTTGCACTAATATATCAGGCTTAACCATTTTGACCTGAGATCAGATTCTAAAAATGTCTTCCTAGTTTTTGAAAAAGCTATGTTTCTATGTCAGTTGTTCGATTTTTCAAAAATAGCAGACCTACAAGCTCATAACGCGCCACTCGGTGGTGCGCTATGAGCTTGTAGATCTGCTATTTTTCAATAGCTAAAGTATAACATAATGCTAACACCAAAAGGGGTTCCCGCCCAAAATGGGTTGGGATTGTGACATTAAAAAAAAAAGAAAAAAAAATCTGAGCTCAATTGCACCCAAAAAAAACCTGACCTTTTAACATTCAGTAGATTTTCTGTGGTCTGGGTTTTCTGGCTCAAACAAGTGCTCTGATTTGCCTGTGGACTGTGAGGTAAGAGTCCACAAATCCCATATATCATATTATGACATAGGAATACGCCAGCATATGTCACTGTTGAGGACCGTTTGCCTGTTTTCATTGCAGCTCAAAGGGCTTCAGAACACAAAGAGGAAAACCCAGACCACAGAAAATCGACTGAATGTTCAAAGTTCAGGTTGTGTGGGTATAATTCAGGTCATGAAACCTAAAAAGAAACGAACAAAATAAATAAATGAAAATGAATGTCATGAAACCCGTAATAGTTCATAAACCAGGCATGGCTACGCTTGGATAACAGCAAAATGCCTGACGTGTGAACGCAAAAGAACGGACCGACGGCTGCAACCGCAGACTAAAACACATTTCATCACCTCATCACTGACAGCTTGCTTCAAAAGAACATTATGGCCCAGGAAAGTTCAACAGCTGATCCAGCAATGTCAATTACTATACACCGTGAAACATTTTTCACATTCTTTACACTCTCAAGTGTTAAACTGCAGTGTTGGCTGGCTGACATGACCCGTTGGCAACTTCACACGTTTGTGAACAACATGGTCTTGGTCTCTCTCTACAGTGGTGGGAAATAACTAAGGTCTCTATTTTGGTCCATGCTAAACCCCTTATCCCTAAACTACGTTGCCTTAAATAATGCAACTAGCTCACGATCTACATCGACACGTTGTGAGCTTGTAGATTGGCTATTTGAACTATTCAAACGTGTTTTTCAAAACAGTAAAATAAAGGCAAAGTAGTTTAGGGTGGTGTTTAGCATGGACAAAGTCAGTCAGTACTGTACTTAAATACCATTTTGAGGTACAGTATAGTATATGACTACTCCACATACACCTCAGAGGCAAATATCGTTAAGCTACTACAATTATTTGAAACCTTTGGTTACAAGTAAATATGCAAGGGATAATGTATGACAAATTGGTAAATAATGTTTAAACACCGAGACGAAGTCGAGAATCATCCTGAAGGGAATTATTACTGCCGCGTCATACATTATCCAGCTCATTACACGGCTACTTTATTAAGAAATTGACCCAAAAGTAACAACAAAACAAGGTATTTTCTGATGATTTTAAAGTATTCCATAAGTGTCGCGCTGGCCGTCTGTCCGGCTGCAGCAGTCGCCTCGGAAAACAAGGAAGTGAGTTGATGGAAATAGAATACATTTTTGGCAACTGCATCGTCTATTCCCCGCTTCAAATGTTTTAGTTTTTTGAAGTGTTTAGTTGTAAATGACATGCTGGTGTGTTTGCTTACATGGCTGTCATGTTGGATACAGCATCAAATCCAAGCAGCGCAGCCAGGTGCTCTGAGGCTTTGATTAGGCAGCGGTTATTATCAAGAAATAACACACTGCTGAATTCAGCGAATGACCAATCAGAATCAAGCATTCAACCAAGCTATGTAAAAAGTAGATTTAAAGTATCAAACAATAATTAAGCCCCATTTCATACTTTCATACTATTTTCTAAAGAATTTGAGTTGACACATTTTGATAACTTTTACTCGGGTATACTAACCCTAACCCTTTGTACTTTTACTCAAGTAAAGTTTTGAATACACGACCTATACTGGTCACAGATTATTTCTATATTCAAACTCAATTGAGTTTCGAGTTGCATTTCAAGCTTGTGGATATGCTACTTTTGATGATTTTGTGCAACGCTGTAGTATGATCAAGTAGGGACGTTACGAAAAAAACACAAAAAGTTAAACTATGGAGAGGAGAAGTTCAGGGCATAGCCTACTTCTGCCATCACTGCTTTTTCATTGCTGCCTCCAATGTGCGCAAAACTACGATGTTTAGTTTCAGGAGTCAGACGACAATGTCTCAGGCTTGTGTGTCACGTTTTTTCAATGCATTCCTGGTGCCTCAAGATGAATGAATTGTCTGGGGGGAGACATATATGCGAGGAAAAGAGACAGCAAAGAAAAACATCATAACTTGGAATGCACTGTAGGCCGGCTAGTAGAAACTATATCTGCCTGATAACAGAAGCTTGGGATTACATCCATAAAATGAATGTTTGCACTCACAGTGATACAGCAAGCCTAGAATATACGAGCACTCACCATATCTGGCCAAAATGACAGTTGTAAGCATACTTAAAATGGAGCCAGGGCGATAACTCTGACATATTGCTCATTAGTTGTGATTTATGGCCACCAGATGGTGCCAGACACAGTACATCTCACAGACACAATATGACATGAATCCTCTGTCTAAATTTGCAGTTGATTGCATCCCACATGCAACGACAAGACAAGGTCCGTGATTGTGAGATTATTATAAATCGTGGCTGTCGGATGTCCAAAGCCGTTACCTTTAAAAAATAATATATATATCTCACAAGATTTTGGTTGAAAATATCTACTGTTGATTTAGTCGATTGAACCAGTCGTCTGTACATTCAATGTCCCCCCCCCCCCCCTTCTTTTTCCGTCTTAGAGGTCCACATGGCGGTGGCTGAGTGACCTACCGTTGGCCTGCCTCCGGCCGGCGTCTTGCCACCTTCGGGAGTTTTGTTCAGCCAGTCGTTGATGCGTCCCGCCACGCCGATCTTCATCACAGCTGCTTCCTGTTTGGACAAGGGTCAGAGGTCAGACGACGGCGGACGGGGGCCACGCCCGCTTGTCGGGCAGTTAGCGGGGCGTGGCAGGAAGTGGCTGTGATGCGGGCCATTTCCTCTCTCTCTCTCTGCTGACTCAGACGTGAAGTGCTGAAGTGCATGTACAGTACCGCCCACATGACCTCACTCCCCAGATTATTAGCTCACGTCCTTCCTTCCATCACTTTATTAACAGCTCTGGTTGTACCTGGTGCATGCTCTACCAGGATGTGCGTGCGTGCGTGCGTGCGTGCGTATCAGCAAGAATGAAAGGGAACGTGTACAAGACGTTGGTGAGACCAGCTAGGAAAAGACAGGAAGCAGCAGAGACTAAAATGTTGCGGTTCTCTCTGGGAGTAACAAGTATGGATAGGATCAGGAATGAGTACATCAGAGGGACAGCGCATGTCAGATGTTTTGGAGATAAAGCCAGAGAGGCCAGACTGAGAAGGTTCGGACACGTACAGAGGAGGGATAGTGAGCATATCGGTAAGAAGGATGTCGAGATTGGAACCAGGTTGCCAGGCAGGAGGCCAAAGAGAAGATGTGTGGATGTAGCGAAAGAGGACATGAAGTTAGTTGGTGTGAGAGAAGAGGAGGAAGAGGACAGGACTAGATGGAGGCAAAAGGGGAAAGCCAAAAGTAAAAGAAGTGTGTGTGTTTGTGTGTGTGTGTGTGTACGTGACGTGCGTGCACCTTGTACGGGGTCCCTGCTCCCCCGGGAGAGCTGAATACGTTGCCCTTCTCCCACATGCTCTTGATGCTTCGGACTCCATCCGTCACCATGGGCAGGTCCGCCGCCCCGGAGCGCGGGGAGCGAGACTCTTTGTTCTCCCTCTGTGGGTACACGATCACATCAGTGTTGATGATTTCGTCGACTGATACCATGACAAAAATAAATGTTCGTCGACTACCCTTTTTTCACTGACGAAAACTAAACGGAAACAAAATTAAAACTAAGCTATGAGGACTAAAACTGAGACTAAATGTATTGACCATTTCGTCAACAATTTAAAACTAGACTAAAATGTTCGGAAGTGACTAGTGGACAAGAGATCCAGTATCCATTCTAAAACGGTTAGTCCCAATACTTGATTCTGATTGGCTGGTTACCGTCACGTGACTGTTGTAAATTTCACCGATAACCCACACCTTCAATCACTTTATATCATTCCTAGCTGATTCCGCAGCCTTGTAAGGGGGGGGGAGCGCATGATTGCCTTACAAACCCATGCCGTGCGGGCGTCTAAGCACCGCCCGGCTCATATGACTGTGAATGTGTGGCTCCATGCAGCACCGTAAGGACATCAAGCGCCGGTAACCTGAGACCTCTCGTGGCTTATTGCTTCATTTTACACTTGGTTGCATGCTGAAAATAGTCGATCTACAAGCTCACAACGCGTCGCAGCATGATGTATTGTGAGCTTGTAGGTCGGCTATTTTCAGCAAGTGTAAACAGTCGACTAAATCAACTGTAAATCATATGACTAAAATCGTATGATATTAGTCGACTAAAACTAGACTAACACTGAAACATTTCAGGTGACAAAAATGTGACTAAAACTAAATAAAAACTATCCAAGAGACTATATGTGTCATATCAACACTGAATCACATCATGGTCACACATTTATCTACAACAGTGGTTTTCAACCCAATTCATATTAGTTCGGTATTTGAGCCACGGACCACCATTTGATGAGATTTAGACACAAAACATAGAATATTTTGCTGTATTGACCTAAGAGAGATAACAGGCAAATGTCGATGAAAACAACGATTCTTCTACATTCTCTACACTGTGCAAAAAGCTTGGAATACGGATGTGTATATTACAGGAAACTCCCGTTAAACTTTCCAACAATCTCCCGTAAACTCCAGAATTGCACCATCACACTTGTATATTACTGTATATTACTGTATACGCCCGCTAAAAGGTTTACGGGCAAAATACAGTGCCCATAATTGCCCGTTAACTCCTCTTTTCACGCAGTGCTAATTGTGTAGACTTTTTGTAAATTGCACGAACGAAGAAGAATTGATATTTTAAGATATTCTTTTTGCGGCTTACGCCTTTTATTGATTTTTGAAGGGACAGACAGTAGGCTGACAGGAAACGGGAGAGAGATGGGGGGATGACATGCAGTAAAGGCCGTGTCGGGTCCGGGAGTCGAACCCGCGGCACACTGCGACTGGATTACCAGTCCGGTGCCCAGACCGTTACGCTACGGCCTGGGCCGATATTTTGATCGTTTGCCTGTTATCTCTCCCATGGTACCATCGTCAATGCAGCGTGGAATTGTGGACAAAATATTATCTAATGACAACAAAATATTCAAAGTTTTGGGTCTCCGCTGAATAAATAATGGATCTTGGTGTGAAAATGGTTGAAAAACACAGTATTAAGAGTAGATGTGGCGTTGGTTGACCTGTGCGGCCGAGGTGTACTGTTCCAGTCTGTTGTCTATCTTGGACACCACAGGAGAGTGAGATGCTTTCACCGTGCTGCCGGGCCACAAAAAGAAAACACTTGGTTACATAGCGCAGTGGTTCCCAAACCTTTTCACGTCAAGGACCCCCAAATTGACACTAATCAGCCCGCGGACCCCCCATTTGAAAAGATATGCCATAAGAGAAGATTTTTACAGCTCTAGCAGAGATTCTCAACCCGTTTAATTTCAGTTTGACATGCATTAGTCTACGGACCCCCATTTAATGGCATTTCTATCTCTGCAACCCCCAATTTATATTGTAAAAGCACTGTTAGTTTAGAGAGTGTACAAATGTACACTCTCTGATTTAGCATTTAGCATGGGGGACACCAGTCGATAGAGTATATATGGTTTCAGTCGTTCAATTTTGACATAATATAGCCATTAAAACCGGGAAAGCATCTGAAAAATCATGAAACTTTTTTCAACTCAAATGTTCTGCTTCTATAGGGGCTCGGCGGCCAAATACATATAGTTTTTTGGGTTTCTGACCTGAAAAAGTTTGAGAACGTTTTTCAGAAAACTGTTAGGATTTAGAAGACATTTGTAAAATCGTCTTCATAGTGTTATACTGTATAATACAGCTAAGATCTAAAATAACACAGATGCTTTTAACACAGATGGTTTTAATGGGCTAATTATTGTTTTAGTTAGTCGTACTTGGTGTGGATAGCCCTTAACACTATAGACAAACACAGTCACATACGCTTTTAAACGGTTTGCTGTATGTGGGGCCTGTATTTTGTTTAGGTTGACAATGTCTGTAAACATAGAATAAAAGCAGACCTATTATTTTGGCATAATATGTCCCTATTTTGGGAGTTAAAAAAATATACATAAAGAAGAAAATGGATCAACAATAGTGAAAATAGTACAGTAGATTGTGAGTTTGTTGAGAGCTTGAAGATCATAGTTGTTCGCTATTTTGTTTTATGACAAAGTAATAATTAAACCCTTCCCCCCACCCCAAAAAGCGATTGTCCAATGCCAATCGAAATAGTTTAACAACTGTTGCTATGCAGGTCAAGCTTTCACCACCTCATAGCTGTCAATGTTATTTTGCATGGCTGTGTTGTTGAACAAATACAAGTCTTAACGTCGGGAAAGTTACACACCGAGGCAATAATACTAATCACCGTAGTCTTACCGTGCAACATGAAAACCCCTGTCGGATAGTCGGTAAAAGTTGATTTCTCCCTCTGTCATTTCCTCGTATTATAGTTTAGTCTAGTTTATTTAAATAATGTCATGCAAATGTGTGTAGTGCATATAGCCTACTGCAGGGCTACAGGCCTGGTTGAATAGATTTAGAAGACATTTTGATGCTCTTGCTACTATATATATGGAGAGAAGGGGAGGGAGAAGGACAACTTGCCCTGTCTCCTCGCTGCTAACGTGCATTGGACAAGGACGGGTTGGGGAGGGACTTATAGCGAAGGGCAAATTGCCTGAAGTGGTTAAAGTACTAATTTTTTAATTAATAATCATTGAAAACTGTCCTGGACCAGACCTTTAAGAGAGGACAACTTTGAGATTCATTGTCATGTGATTAATTTACAGTAGGTTTGGAAAGTTGGAAAACAAAAGACAAAAGAATAATCACTAAGAGAATAGCTGCAGCATTAAAAGTAACAAACCCTTAAAAAACATGTGCACCATTATTCTCACCTTTTCTGTGCAGACTTGTTCAGGAACTCTGCCCTTTCTCCAATCTGTAGGGAGACATTAAGGTGTGCTGTCACTATCATGATGTACACAGGTCATCTGAAGCCTTTTAGTCCAAAATAATCCCTGACATTTGGAGCAGGGGAACGGTTACTCTGGTAAAACAATGGACAGCACTGAATTAGAACAGAGATCATGCGATGATAAAAAGCGTTGGATAAAAAAGTGATCCAGAGATCCAAAGAATGATGAATAAAGGCTTTTTTATCGAAAATATATTCATCATCTCAGAACAGAACTGTTTTTTATTGACTGGCATGCATAAATCTCCGCAAAAGACACATCAAACCTGTGCATTTTTGTTTTTTTCGTATCCTCAGGGCTTATGCTGTTTGCAGCCTGATGTGTCACACACACACACACACACACACACACACACACACACACACACACACACACACACACACACACACACACACACACACACACACACACACACACACACACACACACACACACACACACACACACACACACACACACACACACAGTAGATAAGACGCATACAGATACACACCAACACGCATGCAAAGCCTGGAAAAACACACAGAGGATTCTTGTATCCCAGCCTTCTGACTGTGGGAATGTCACAGGATTGTTTATGATATACAACAAGAGCTAAAAGTGTGTGTGCGCAAGAGAGAATTCCTCAGAATTCTCACTCTTTGCCTCCCCCTCTGCGAAGATGGAAGCCCCCTTCCCCCCCAGTTTATTTTTTTCTACAGTACACGCTACAGAGTGTGGGAGTTCCCAAAAATACTGCTGTACAGGAAATTCCCATTCGCAGACGCGTTTTAAAGGCCCGTAACCGTCACAACGTGGTTGCAATAATGCTGTTAAGCCCTAATCGTTTCCCCCCCCCCCCCGACACACACATGCACGATCACCCGCCCGTGCACAAACACACACACACACACACACACCAACACACAGCCTGTCCTCCTCGCTGCCCTCTCTCTCCATGTCTCTCCCACGAATACGGCTCGCCCTTATTGACATTAAGTGGCGCAGCGCGATGCTGATTATGTGTGGACTATAGCTGTCAGTGATTACGCGCACACGTGCGCACACACACACACACACACACACACACACACACACACACCATTTGGGCCTCGAGTATAATACAAGTATGCGTGCACGCAAGCACACGCATGTACAAGTAGTTTGCGGATGTTTGTTGCATACAGCAATGGGTCTACATATATGTGGGGTCTGGCGTCCGGCAGGGCGTTCCAGGGCTTCCCTGGCTAAATGATTGATAGTTAGGAACCAAATCTGCAACTCAGAGCTACCTTAACACAGAGGATATTACAATACAGATTAGGGCTTCAGAGATAAAAAAAACAAATCACATCCATGACGTAAATTCTCCATTCATTGTCAATGGGAATTTAATGTTTGTTTAAGACGAAAATCTACACTAATAGCTGAATATAGGAGGGGCCCTCACAAAATGATATCAACTGAGGGTCCGGGGTCTAATGGAAGGGTGGTGACATAGTGATGAGGAGACCATCCCTCTCAATGACCACACAAAGGCATTAGAATTTACAATGTAGGCATCTCTCTGTCTCTCAAGACAGACTGCTGTTTTTCCTTTATTTGCGGATGGGATTCTCAGTTTGGCATTTAGCAGACACTCTTAATCCAGAGTGATGTACAGTAAGCAGGGTAAACACGAGGTAATACATGAAATGCGTACAAATAGCAATGTAGGATAACACCAACAAAAATGCAGCATGCCGGGTCAACCAAATGAACGCGTAATCTGTCTGCATAACATGCTATCTAAATTACATTTTAACCTTTGCATAAGACTGCAAGGCATGAGGGAAGACTCATTTTCTCACGGAGGCTGACAGGCTTTAGGAATAAGAAGGCAAAACAGAGAGGATTTGAAATGGGCCCAGAGGGACCTCTGAGGGCCGTTGAATGTTAAGCCCACCGCCATACTTCAACTGATATTCCGACGGGTGTTCAGAGAGGGTAGGCCATAACGACCAAAAACCACGTCATTCGGAGCGTCGGCGGGAGCCTGTCGTTACGCTGCTCGGCTGTTCTCTCTCCTCCAACATGTTCTGACTGTCTGAAGAAACTATACAGACAGAACGTGGTGGCAGTTGTTGAATTTGGCAGCAAATTTAGATTTTAGTTTTAGTCACAGTCTCTTGAATAGTTTTCATTTGGTTTTAGTCACATTTTAGTCGCCTGGAATGTGTTAGTGTTAGTCTAGTTTAGTCGACTAAATCTACAGTTTATTTAGTCGACTAAAATTTATTTTGGCAGGCCTTGATGCCGTCGTAATGGGTGATTTTACGCTTGCTGTAAATAGCCGATTACAAGCTCACGCATTGTGAGCTTGTAGATCGCCTATTTTCAGCATGCAACCAAGTGTAAAATGACTTGTCTTTTATTTATACTGGATCTCTTGTTCACTATAGTCCCTTCTTAACATTTTAGTCTAGTTATTATTGTCTCCACCAGGTCGAAGGCATGGGGAGAGAGTATGTTTTGCACTCTGTCCGTCCGTCCATCCGTCCGATACCAGCTAACCTCCGGCACTGTTGGCCCGATCCATGACAAACTTTGCACACACACTCCTCTGCCCCAAATTTTCCAGAACGGCCTGTTATAGCGCCACCAGGAGGCCGACTTTTGTAAAACACGTTTTTTGCTATTACTCCAACAGATACTGTCCAAAAATCATTACACAGTATCTCTATAGTCATGTGTTCAAAACGTATCCGTCCGATATTTCATATTCCATCCTAATTGGCTAACATTGGCTTTCAAAGTATACAGGTTTGGCCAGTTTTGAACAAAAAGCCTCAAATCTTGAACGCAGCGTGCAATTTACTTGCCTTTCCTACTAGGCTGAGGAATATATCCCACCCTTTCAAGTTGGCCTGTTATAGCGCCACCAACAGGTGGATTTTCACAAAACTCATTTTTGGAACAAAATTTAAGAACAAATGGCACCCTTTTCACATTGGCCTATTATAGCACCACCAGGAGGCCACAACCTGACCTGTGGTGGAGACCTGTGCCCCGAGGGGAACCTTTTCTAGTTGGTTGATGAAATTGTCAGTATATTTAGTCATAGTTTTAGTCATCACAGCTTAGTTTTCATTTAGTTTCCATTTAGTTTTCGTCAGTGAAAAAAGGTAGTCGACAAACAGTTTTCATCATAGTATTAGTTGACGAAAATCCACACTGGTGGGTGTGATTCATTTAATCCCCTGTTTTATGCCAGGGACCCCCCAGTAGAGATTACAAAAATAAAGGTTAAAAAAGCAGATGTACAAGCTCTCAGCGCTGCACAAAGTGATGCTGTATTAACACATTTTGAAAACCACTTTGAAAACCAATGTAGTAAGTAGTGTACCATATATTGTCCTAGCAGGATATAATAGTCTCTGTGCATTATAGTCCCGGTGTCACAAAGCCGGTGGCATACCGTATGCCACCTTTGGGAAGTTACAGCAATGCATAAAGCCTATTGTATCTGGATTGACATGCGCTGGTGCACACATGCAGGGGGAGGACGGTGTCACACTGTAGTGCACAGTCATGTCAGAACAGCCAAGAACACAGCCGCTGTTTAACTCAGTGTACAGAATGGCAGTTTTTCCCACAAAAATAACGTTGGTTCTAGAACTGGTTCCGTCCTACATTCTTGGAACTTTGGTACTTTCACGGTACTGGTGGTGGCCTTTTTTTTTTCCTCGGTTCAAGTTCTGAACCAACTTGTGGAAACTGATTCACTGGTTCAGTGTTGTTTTTGGCAGCAAATTTTGATTTTAGTTTTAAACTCATAGCCTCTTCAATAGTTTTAATTTAGTTTCAGTCACATTTTAGTCACCTGGATTCGCTGGAATGTTTTAGTGTTAGTCTAGTTTTAGTCGACTAAATATCATAAGATTTTAGTCGACTAAATCTACAGTTGATTTAGTCGACTAAATCGTATTTTGGTGGGCCTTGATGCCATCGTAATGACTGTTTTTATAGCCGATCTGCTATTTTCAGCATGCAACCAAGTGTAAAATGACTTATACTGTCTGGATCTCTTGTCCACTAGTCCCTTCCTAACATTTTAGTCGACAAAATCCTATATATAATACTGCACTGGTTCAATATTAGGCGGGGAAAAAAAACTTCAACCCCAGTGGAAAAGGGGCCAATGGTGTACAATCTTGAGAGTTGCAGACGTGTATGGGTCCATTTGAAGTTTAATAAACACTTTTACCGCGCATGCAGGCAGACACGCGCACACAAACACGCACGCACACACACAGAGCAGTACCTACAGTGTACATCACGACAAAGTAAAGCTGCGGGAGGAGGGGTGGCATTGGAAGAAATTACTTAGCACAAAGAGACCACAAACAAACAAACAAACATCAAAACAGCAAATTATTAATATATTGGAACCCTCGCCTCAAGGGTTCAAATTCCACCGCGGAGACCCACGGGTCAGTACGTAGGCCTAGCATTGCTCATCGTCACTAATTAATTTGTCTACACCAGCTGAAAAATCCCCCTCGGGTTTTCTTCTCCTGTGTCTTTTTTCTATGTCCAATTCCAAACCGAATTGTGTTTTTGACATTTACGCTATAGGAAACGCCTCCTCCAGCACCAGGGTCTTTGCACACGGTCCCCGTGACAGTGTGTTTCGAGTCCCGATCCCGACAAACTTTACTGTGTGTCTTCCCCCCCGTCTCTCTCCCTGTTTCCTGTCTACCTCATTTATTGCGGCTAGCTGAATCCTGCTTTGAATTGAGTTAAACGGAGAAAAGTTTTAATGTCCCATGACGGAAGCATAGTAACCAGACCAATGTTAAAAGCTGCCGTGGGGCTCAACCATTATATACACAGAGTTTACGTTGGGTTCCGTATACAGTATATATACGGAGATTACGGACGTAACAAATAACGGCCCCATAGCAGCTAAAGGGCCCAACAATATCTTTAAAAAAAGGACTTTATTTGATGTCCATAAACCCACTTCAATCTCCAGTTCAACCGACTCAAAGACACGTCACGTCCTTGCTTCTGCATTCTAATGTGTGTTTTTCTTTTTGAGCGGTGCCTCCGCTCCATTATGGAGCTATGTTTGTCCCTATGTAGGTAGGTAGGTTAGGTAGGTAGGTAGGTAGGTATGTGTACGACTGTACGCGTCCCAGCACGGAAAGCTGCCTGCAACACGATCATTTCTCAACCGTTTCATACGCGGGGCGTCTCGCCGTAACCGGGCCCGTTCCTCCTTGGGGTCTAGATGTTGCGGGACCCCCCGGGGACACCCACACAGTACAGTTGCACCGCTCACTTAACACAGGTGTGATTTGTTTGTTGTTTGTTTGATTAGTGCATTTGAAGGTGAATAAAATAAAAATAATTTATCATGACATCTTTGTCATTTTCGATTCTTGCATTGGCTGTTCAAAATTAGAAGATATACAAGTTCACAGCATGTCACTTGCGCTGCAAACTTGTACATGGGAACTTGTGTGGGAACTAATGCTTTAGAAGGCCTTCGTACAAGGTACAATCGGCCTCTGCATGGTATTAATGGGTAATATTTTTTAATGTTGCACCCGTACCAGGCAGGGCTCTCTTAACCATCACGCACGACAAAAAGGGGAGAAACGCCATTCATTATAACTTTGAATTGTGTACGGAAAACGCACAGCTGGAGCAACGCCACGCCACGGCACGCACAGCGAAAAGGGGAGCGGAGCGCCGCTGTTAGGATCTGGAAGGCCTTACGGAAGGATTGGACGCGACGTGCACAGTGGGCTTCTCTCCACGCTCGTCTCAGCGAAACCTCCTCCATCTCAATCAGACAACACATCGGGGAGGCGAGGCAAAAACACTTCATCGCTTCGAATGCTTTGCATTCTTTATGCCTGGAGCACGAAGTTAGGAGGGATTTGCGGGATTTTCTTTTTCCGGGCGGAGGAGGAGGCTGGGAGGGGAGAGGAGCTCTGCTGCAGCGTCAGCGACTACATGTGCCCCGGCAGACTTCAAACGCAGATGGAAAAACATCTCCGAACAGGCGAGGTATTTGGAGATAAGTCGAAGAGAGACGAATTGCATTCAAAGGGGAGATATGTGTTTGATGTGATTTTTTTCCCTTCTTCTGGGTTGTCGACTGTACGGTTAAATTGTTTGGCATGAAAAGCAAAGCACAATGCGGTTTACCATTTACGGCCGCGAGCATTTGAAGAGAGGTTTACTTGCAGAATAGCTATGAGCATCTGTGTCGGGATGAAATGTGGTCAAATAAATTTCAGCTAGAAAACGGCCTTTCCAAAATACTGTTTTGGTGGAAAATAAATACACTTCCACTTCCATGGGAAAAAAACAGGTCAGGCGAACAGAGGTGAGTGGAAAGGGAGGAGAGATGCACCAAATGTGGACAGCATTAAATGGGGGTCCGTAGACTAACGCATGTCAAACTGGGGGTCCTTGAAATTAAACGGGTTGAGAATCTCTGCTAGAGCTGTAAAAAAAAATCTCTTATGGGGGGGTCCCTGGCATATGTTTTAAAATGGGGGGACCGCGGGCTAATTAGTGCCAATTTGGGGGTCCTTGACATGAAAAGGTTTGGGAACCACTGCTCTATAAAACACTAAAAAAGGCGTCCAGTTCTGTGAATGCGCCACGGTTCCAATAATGTAGATTTGAACGGAGCCAGTTCCAGAAGCAAAGTTCTTTTGGCTCTCTGTCATGAGCTCACCTTCAGGGAGGAGCCTCGGGGGCTGACACATTTGAAGGGCTTGCCCTCGCCGCCACCGTCGCCGTCCAGCTCCTCCACCTTCTGCCTCTTCTCCGCAGCCTCCGCCCTCCTCTTCTCGATCTCTTCCTTCATCTTTCTCTTCTCGTCCTGACCCAAAAGAAAGAAAGAAAGACGGTTACGCTTTGAGCTCAGACTCAGAGGTTCTCAAACCTTTTTTATTTCTTCAAGGACGTTCAAAAATGTCATCAAATCAATTAACCAAACTTAAAGTGCTTTAATTGGTTCGTCCCTTTGGTTCCTAACTATTAATTTGTATTGTCATTATGAATAATGCGTCATTATGTGTACAGTAAACACACACACACACACACACACACACACCCTGGAACCCCCTCAAGGACCTCTGGGCTCTACACTTCAGAGAACCACACACACACACACGTACTCAAGCGCCTGCGCACAAACGCATACACGCACACCAAAGACTAATGGAGTGCATTATCATTTTTCCACCAGCACTCACACCATTTGACACCGGCTCTCCGTTCGCAGCATGGGCTTGGCGGTGGATCAGCATTCCCCACCGCCAGCCTTCGCCTTAGTTAATTAGTCTCTCTCTGCATCTCTGGGCCATCATTTAACCCATTTAGACCTGCACGCATCGACAAGCTCATAGCGCGGCACCGAGTGCCACACTACGAGCTTGTAGATCTGCTATATTCTTCCAAAATCGTGAAAGTGTGGCGCAAATCTTTGCATATATTTATTGCGAACGCAGTGAGCCACTTACTATGACAGCAAGGGCTGAATGTCTGTGTGTGTGTGTGTGTGTCACGCTGTTACACCACCCGCCCGCCACCAGAGGGCGCAGCTGTAGCACACACACACACACACACACACACACACACACACACACACACACACACAGGGCGCAGCTGTAGCACACACACACACACACACACACACACACACACACGAGCTGCGTTCGCTTCCCGCGTTTGCGCGTCTTACTTGTATTCTTGTACAGTGAACGTTTTTAACACAAATTTCTTCTGGGATAAGGTCCCTGGAACAACATATTTTCAGACGCGCGTCAGCAGCTAAATACATATAATTTTGGGGGTCCTTGACATGAAAAGGTTTGAGAACCACTGACTTAGAAACATACGTTTTTTGAGTTTTTTTTTTCCAAGGAACGTTTTTTCCCCCAAGGAACAGCAATGTCTGTGTTCACCTATGTGACGTTAATGAGCGCCAGTATAATGAGTACCAGTAGGGGCGCTGTTGTGCCAGAAACAGAGAGAGAGAGAGATATTATTAGTGCTGCACTGTTGCCTGCTAATGAGAGTGAGAGAGAGAGAGAGAGAGAGGAGAGGAGGGGGAGAGAGGGAGAGAGGAGAGGAGGGGGGGGGGGTTCAGTTTACACAGGTGTGATTTTCTTTTTTCTTCCGGAGAACCGATTTAGAAGACATTTCGTAGAATCGACCTCAGGTCTACATGGGTTAATTAACTAACCACACTGCCTCATTAACATCACGCCAGAAGAGGTGAGTGAGCGTGGGGGAGGGGCGGAGATGAGCGGGGGAGAATATGACATGTGAAATGGAATGAGAAATGCACAGACACAAGGGGTGGAAACCTTGCATATGTCCATTGTGTCCGATAATACTGTTTCTCTTCAGGAAATGGGGAAAAAGAATAAGCTGTGTTCAAAGGTATAGTTATTTTGTCGCAGGTTCTTGTCAATACGTTTCATTGGTTCAATGTTTGTAAAACCCACAGACACACTAAACCACTTTCATTTTCACTGTTGTACTGTATATGACAAAGTAGGACATTACGTTGAAATATGGAGATGCAAAGTTTCTGCTGGACAGCACTTATAATAAGAAATGCACGGAGATCCTGCATTTCCTGCAAAGCTGAAATATTACTATTTTAAATCGCAATTGCTACTTCACACCTCAGCACTGTGACATTTAATCTTGCAATTATATATATTTTTTTTAATTATTATTATCAGTGGATCCTAGGAGGTTAAGGTGAGCTGTCTAGAAAAGGGGTCGGTGTGAATGCCATTTAAGTTTAGCCTTCCGATTGGTTCCGAACTGACTAACCAGCTTCCATTTAGTTATCGTCAGTGAAAAAAGGCAGTCGACAAACATTTTCTGTCGTAGTGTTAGTCGAGGAAATCAGCAGCGGGCCTAAAGCTCTCACCTCCTGTGGGCCTAAAGCTCTCACCTCCTGTGGGCCTAAAGCTCTCACCTCCTGTGGGCCTAAAGCTCTCACCTCCTGTGGGCCTAAAGCTCTCACCTCCTGTGGGCCTAAAGCTCTCACCTCCTGTGGGCCTAAAGCTCTCACCTCCTGTGGGCCTAAAGCTCTCACCTCCTGTGGGCCTAAAGCTCTCACCTCCTGTGGGCCTAAAGCTCTCACCTCCTGTGGGCCTAAAGCTCTCACCTCCTCGCGGGTCTTCCTGTGGGCCTCCTCCTCCTTGCGCTGCTTCTCCTCCTCCTCCAGCACCTTGCGGCGGCCCTCCCGCTTCCGCTTGAGCTCGTCCAGCTCCACCTCGGCCTCCTGGTCAGACATTTTTTAGTATTTTATTGAGAGGAGATTGATGGCCCCTTGAGATGCAGCATGTCATTTTAGAGGGGGGTCCTGTAGAGCGTCACAGTCCCGCCCCATTTCAGAATGACGAGGGCACCAGGAAATAATTCCCCATTCTTTTTTCCCCATAGACGTATTTATTTAAAGACATTTAAGCCTCAGACAAAGCCAACAGCCGAGTTGACAAATAATATAAAATCAATAATTATACATATTTTGGGTCCGAACAAATAATAATATGAACAAAAGGTCAGGGTACAACACTTTTAGAGTTCTTTCTAATTATTTGTTCGGCCCAATTTTCTTTTTATTGTCATGATTTGTCAACTCGGCTGTTGTCTTTGTCCAAGGCAAAAATGTCTTTAAATAAATACTTTTTGGAAACGTCTATGTTTCTGGGGGGTCCCTGGAACTACATATTTTCAGATGGTGGTCGGCGGCCAATTACATATCATTTTGGGTTGTCCTTGACATGAAAATGTTTGAGAAAGACTGACATACATAAGCTATTTTTATTTTTATACGCAGATGACATATTGGTACTGGTATCGGACCCTGCTACCTCTATTCCCATAATTCTTAATAAGATTGAAACGTTCTCTCAAATATCTGGGTATAAAATCAATTGGCAGAAGTCAGAGGTGATGCCTGTATCTAGGTCGTGTGCCCGGTCAGAGGTTTCCAGTTTTCCATTTAGATGGATACCAGTGGGAATGAAGTATTTAGGTCTAAAGTTAAGTGCTGAGTTGACAGATATAATAGAAATGAATCTTGCACCACTACTTCAAGAGATGAAAAACAATTTGGAAAGGTGGAAAATAATTAATCTTACTTTATGGGGCAAAGCTAATACTATTAAGATGGTTATAGCGCCACAATTTAATTATGTATCAATGATGCTACCACTGACTATTCCTAGTGCGATATACAAACAATATAATCAGATGGTGAGAGATTATTTGTGGAATGGGAAAAAGCCAAGGATTAATATTAAAAAGATGTGTTCCCCTAGGGAATGTGGTGGCTTGGCTCTTCCGAATGTAGAAATGTATAATCTGTCTTTTGAATTGTCTAAACTAGCGAGGCATTGGGCTGAAGGTGATAACCAACTGGACTGGGTAAAGATAGAAACGTCTATGGTAGCTCCTTTCAAACCCATACAGGTTCTCTCTCAGGTTAAAATGGTAGAAGGGGGGAAGAGTCCCATTTTGAAACATTCCCGATGGGTATGGTCTGAGGTCCATAGGCTGATGGGGAAATCCCAATATAAACAGGGATATTCTTCTATATGGGATAATCCACGCATCTTGATAGGTAAATATTCATTTTGCTGGGAGCCTTGGCAAAGAAATGGCATAGGTGTAATTGATGATTTATATATGGATACAACTTTTAAGTCATATCAGGAGTTGGAGAATCAATTTAATGTGATGGGTAGGGGTGAATTTTGGAAATATCTTCAACTAAGAAGTATTGTTGGAAGTGTGTTCAACCTTAACAGGGGTATAGAGGAACCTAATATGTTGAAAACAATTTTTGACTGGCCACCGACAATGCATAGGGCTTCAATAATTTACAAAAATATAATGGAATTACAAAGTGCAAAGACTGAAAATCTTAGATTAATATGGCAAAGGGATTTAGGATGTGAAATAAGTGAAGAGAAATGGTCAAATATAATTTCCAAAGTTGGGTGGGCCACTAGGGATATTAAAAGCAAATTTACACATTACAAAATTATACATAGATTCTACTATACCCCTGTGAAACTGTTTAGGATGGGCTTGGTGGAAGACAAACGGTGTTGGAAATGTAAAGGGGAAGATGGTAAATTTTTACATGCATTTTGGGAATGTCCTGTGGTTGTGCCTTTCTGGAAAGAGGTACTGGGGAAACTTGGAGACTGGATGGGGCTAATACTACCAGAATGCCCAAGGTTATGTCTCTTGGGAGATCGCACGGTGCTGCCACAGGGGGTCACCAAGGCACAACATGCATTGGTGACTGCAGGCCTTATTACTGCAGCTAGGTTGATACTGAGAAACTGGAAGAGCTCTGCTACGCCAGAGATCACAGACTGGACCCAACTTATGACTGAAGCGGCATCCTTTGAATACTCAATTGCCAGGAGGAATAACGTCAAAGGGAAGTTCCATGAGATATTGGACTATTTTTATTTGTATATCAAAGGATTGTTGTAACATTTTGTATTTGTACATTACATATTATATAACCACGAGTGTCAACAACAGAGTGTGGAGGGGTGTTGTCCAGGGGTTTTCTTTTTTTTTTGACTGCTAGGTGTGTTTTGTTTGTTTGTTTTTTCTTGTCTTTTTCTTTTGTGTAAGTCATGTGGATTTTGTATGCTTTATTTAAAATCATTAAAAAACTTTGATGACAAAAGAGAAAGACTGACATAGAAACATAGGGTTATTCAGAAAACTGATTTAGAAGGCATTTGTAGGTTCCCAGGTCTAAATGGGTTAAATTCCCTAATACCTGCTGCCGCTGCCGCAGGCGCTCAAACTCCTCGCTCTCGGCGTCTCCGCGCCGCCGCCTCAGCTCCTCCAGCTTGCGCTCCGCCTCCAGGCGGGCCGCCCCTCCGTCCTCGTCCTGGTGGTCCTCGGAGGACGCGTCCCCCGGGGATCCCGCTGCGCCCGGGTCCGGGGAGCGAAAGCTGCCGCGACTGGAGCGGAAGACACACACACACACACACACACACATACATACATGCACGCGCGGTGTCAAGAACACACACAAGACAACACACACGGTGTCAAGAACACACAAAAGAACACACACGCGCGATGTCAAGAAGGCACACAAAAAAACACACACGTGTGGGTGTCAAGAACACACACACACACACACACACACACACACAGTGTCAAGAACACGCACAAGACAACACACACCGGGGTAACGTGATGCCGTCTGGTGAGGTCACACGCACGGTGATGGCTTTTGTCAGGGTGTTGGAGACACATGCACGTGTAAATGTACCTGCGCTCACGGGCGGGCGGGCGCACGCACACACAGGTCAGATCAGAAGTACAGTATAAGAGCACGTGTGTTAACACTACAAAGCTGGATGCAGGGTACAGGTAAACACAGTTATGCGATACCAAATGAATAATACACACTCACTGTACTGTAATGGCTCTCTGTCACGCAAAGGCAAACACACATGGCATAAAGTATGTGCTTGCAGGTACACACACGCACACGCACACACACACACACACACACACACACACACACACACACACACACACACACACACACACACACACACACACACACACACACACACACACACACACACACACACACACACACACACACACACACACACACACACACAACACTGTGCCAAGGCTATAAGGTAACAGCTCAGGTTTCAGTGACAGCGCTTGCCCCCGGTCTAGGGTGACCAATGTTAAACACACTACAGTTTTATTATTCGTTCATTTTCTTTACTCACAGAGCAAACAAACCGTTGGTTTGTCCATAAATCTGGATATGGTACGGCTTGGTATCTACAGCAGAATGGGGAATATGCAAGAAGGCACACATACGTCACTTTCACTTGTCGGATTGTTCAGAGCACTGACTTTTCTTTTTGTTGATCAGATAGCTTACTGTTTATGTAAACTGAAGCTAAATTCATACTTGTTAGAACATCAATTGGCTTAAGGGTACCGATCTACACGCTAACAACGCAACTTTTAGACAAGTCACACAGTGGTATATACATTAACTCTTAATCCGCCAGCATTTATTGATAAATTGTGATATAATTCATGGCAGCATTTTTCCCTGTTCAGCTCTTATTTTGAAGAGCCAGATTTTCAGACCGGAAGTGATGAACTTATGATAGGGTGTGTGACGATGCAAGATCTCTTCCTTGTTTACCGTCCGGTCTAATGAAGTCTAATGGAATGCAACACAGAGTCTGCTCTGGGCCGTGGAATAAACAACGATATCAACGTCTTTATTACACATTTCAACTTGAAGAACTGGTCAGTCTGTAATCTGTATGCTGCCGAGTGAGAAGCAGCTCCGCTCTGCTAATTGATATTATGACCTAGATATGCGCAACTGACGTATGATCATTTTTTTATTTGGTTAGCTGTGTATAATTCCAATAATATATATAGCCTATAAACGTTTGAAAAGGCTTTCATATAATCTTAATATTTTTTCCTAATGAGCATCGCTTGCGCCTGTCACAGACATGCGCAAAGCAAGTTCAGTCAGGAAACTCAGTGCAGTTGCCAGCGGCCTCAGCATCACATGATTCACTTCATCCAATCACACACACATTCCATCTTCATACCGGCTATTTAAACTGAAAGTTTGCACTGCTCATCCTGCTTGCTTGCTTGCTGCTGCACACTGATACCGTACCGTTGCTGCTCACCCTCCTCCACCCCAGTTACCACCTGTCGTTTTGGATCTGCAGTTTAGGTACGGGGGATTCGGAGTCCCAATGGTTGGGACTGATGCACTTGATCTGAGTACCTAAAAGCAGATCCAATTCATTGCCAAACCATAATAAATATATTGCTCATTTTATATTCAATAAATATATATTCCATCCATTCATGAGTTGTCCTGACTGAAATAAGGTTTGACCATATAGATAGAAATGTGCTCAGTTTTGGTATAGTTTTGGATATAAATTAATCAATGAATTAATTAATACAAAAATGTTCGCACAGGGCCTCGCAGTCGCATTTGTCCCAAACGGCTGTGTGTGTGTGCGTGTGTTTGCGTGTCTGTCTGTCTGCGGGACTGCGACGCTCTTTTGACTATGTGTATTGGGCGGGAAAACTCCTCTTAAAGTGAATGCGGATGGTGGCATATAGGCTAACTTAATCTATGCTAACAGCTAGCGGCAGAGAAAGAATGAAGTAGCCCACGTTTAGAGACACTCTGCTACAGTATACCATGCTGATAGCTTGATCTTTGTTATCAGGCGTATTGAGTTACGGAAGGTACTTTTCCACAGCTAGAGCAAGAGGAGTCAACTCAATGATACGAGACAGAGTCGTTTCATTTATAAATGAGATGCAGCATATCATTGCTGTCGGGCAGAAACCTATTAGATCCATATTTTATCATCTTTTGTGTTTCTTCGTGAATTATGCCCTACTTGATCACACTACAGCGTCACACAAAAGCATAAAAAGTAGCAGATCAACAACTGTTGCGTGTCGAGCTTGTAGATATGCTACTTTTGATATCTTTTTTATTTGAAAAGTACGTCGTTTTGGACACATGACATTATGTTTCCACCCGACAGAGACGACATATTATAAGTTGAGTAAAAATACTAGTTCCTTGGCATAAGAATGCACTCAAGGCAGTGGGAACCAGGAAGTGTGTCAGTCAGCCTTATTTATGTGTTTACCTGAAGGTCCTCTCTGGTTGTCTGTGCTGCTTGGGGGGCGGAGTCTCCTCATGCAGACCTCCGTTCTGCTTCCTCTCTCTGTCCTCCCTGGCCCCGCCTCTCTCGTTCATCTGCCGGGGGGGGGGGGGGGGGGGGGGGAGAGTGAACCAGGGGCCACCAGTGTCAACTGAGATGGGCGGAGACATTTTGTGTGACATGATCGTGCCAAGTGTGTCTGTGTACTGCATACAGTGGAGAGGGATTAGAACTAGAGATGTGGAGAACGAGAGAGAGAGAGAGAGACAGATCACACTGCAATGAAAGAGCGTGTACACAACACTGCAAAACACACGCATGCACGCACGCACACACGGGGGCTCCATTCCAGAAGGACTATTTAAGCCCGAGTCACTGCACGACACCCGCACACGACAAAGAATAAACCAGGCAATTCCAGAACACGTGCTCGCTCATGAAGGGACAACCGCGCCAACCTATACATCTCATCCCCGCTACACCCCGTTATCAACCTACCGCGCCAACCTATACATTTCAACCCCGCTACACCCCGTTATCATGCAGGCTCTCACTGCATCCTTCCAGAAACATAATTGCACCCCTCCACCCCCCCCTGGTTTAAAATTAGGACATATGTGAGGCCGCATCGCATATGCAGAACATGATGACTTAACTAGGCTCTTACACTGTGCCGCCATCGCCTTCCACCCTCTCCCAGCATCTGAAATTACACAGGTTTTTGGTTTGTGGTGGAGCTTGTGTGTGTGTGTGTGTGTGTGTGTGTGTGTGTGTGTGTGTGTGTGTACTTGTACTACAATACGTGTGAGGGTGTGAGGTCTGAAAAGTCCCCAAAGTGTAGTAGAATTTTAGGAACAGACATTGTGAGGACAACTGGGGGGGGTGTTGGGGTGTTGGGGTGTGAGAAGACATGCGTAAAAACACACACTGTGTCCCTAAACGTAGTGTGCTTGAAAACCAAAAAAGATAAAATAATAATGATAATAATCATCGAGCGGCATTCCGTGACCACACCTTTTAAAACCTGCGGCTAATTTTTTTTATATCGCCGGTGCAAAACCCACACTGTGACCACACGGGGTGTCTGGGTAATTTCAACGTCTTGGCCTGCCATGTTTTTAAATCTTTTTTTTTTCTTCTCCAACTCGTGGGATATGTCTTAACCCATTCTGGCGAATATATTCTTTCACAGCGAACGTGTTTAACTAAAATCTTTGCTTCCGGGTGGGGGTCCCTGGAATAACATATTTTCAGATGGGGGTCCGCAGCCAAGTATATATAATTCTGGGGGTCCTTGACATGAAAAAAGTTGAGAACCACTGGCATAGAAACATAGGTTTTTCAGAAAACGGTCAGGATTTATAAGATATTTGTAGAACCGATGGTAGGTCTAAATGGGTTAAAATTTGCCCCTGATATATGCTTTGTCACACTCTTCAGAAGCTCAAAAGGCGCTCACAAAGGATTTGTTGTGAGCTGATATTCTCGGCGTGTGACACGGAACATAAACTAGGATTTAGGGGTGTTTTTCCAGTTCCTCAACAGAGAACAACTACTAAATATGTATGCCAGCATTTGCCGTTCTTCCCCGAGAAGCCAAGAAGAGATATATAATATAATAATTTTATAGTAGTAGTTTAAGGTGGTTATAGTAGTAGTTTAAGGCTGGTGACCGAGGGTGACCGGGGCCTTTGCCATCAGGGCTACTAGACTTTAGAACAGCCTCCCATTGGACCTCAGGCTTGCTAGCTCCATAAACATTTTTAAATCTAAATTTAAAACCCATCTTTATATTAAGGAAAGCCTTTTTAACCCCCTAACAGCAGACATTGGTGCATTTATTCTCATTGATACTGTTATTGTGTGCTGCTGTCTTGTCATCTTATTTTCACAAATTGTTTATGATTTATTGCTATATTGTTTTTGTTTAGTTGTTTAGTTTATTAAAAAATATATATATTTTTTTATTATCATAGAAACACAACTTCTCACCACGTTGTGCTTTGTCACTTTCACCCCCTTGCCCTCTGTGCTTTTTATCACCAGACCAAATAAAAGGGCCAAATTAACGGAGGAAAACGCTGAAATTACCCGGTGTGGTTTCATCACACATGCTGTGCATCATCGCCACACGTCTGAGCCCAACGTCTCACCACATCCAAGCCGTTCTCTGACACCTCGTGATCCTCCTGCTCGTCGCCGCTCGGCGTCCCGGCTTTGTCGCAGGAGGACACGCTATCTACAAGCACGTCCGCCTCTACCTCCACGGACGCCGTGGCGGCCCCTTCAGCCTCCCAACGGGCTGATTCCCCCCGATTTGAATTGTCGCCGTCACCCACGCGAGGTGCGCGATCCTCTGCGTGTTCCTGCGAAAACGGAGCAGACTTTGAAAAGAAAAGCGCTGATCGATGACGAGTGACTGACTCAAGGCAGCTGGTGTTAAAAATGAACGTCCGTTCCTCAGTCCATTCCCACGGATAATAAGACAGGCATGTGCCAGGACTGTGTTTTAAGGGTAGTGTAAGACAGTGGTCTTACTAAACCCCAGAGGGTCCCCAGCTAAATGATAGTTTGGAACCAAATGGACCCTTATGGGTCTGTAACTCTAGTGTACAAATGGAACCAAATTGGCAGTGGTGTAAAGTAACTAAGTACATTTACTCAAGTACTGTGATTAAGTACAGTACATTTTTGAGGTATTTGTACTTTACTTGCTTTTACTTACTTGAGTATTTCCAATTTCCAATACTTCTAATACACTCTCAGAGTTAAATTAACATTGATTTTACAATAAAAATTGGGGTCCCAGAGATAGAAACGCCATTCAATGGGGGTCGGGAGACTAATATCCATGCCAAACTGGGGGTCCTTGAAATGAAACGGGTTAAGATCGGGTAACTGGTACCTCTGCTAGAGCCGTAAAAATATTCTCTTATGGAGGTCCCTGGCAGCTCTTTTCAAATGGGGGTCTGCGGGTTAATGAGTGTCAATTTGGGGGTCCTTGACATGAAAAGGTTTGGGGACCACTGGTGTAAGAGATATCTTTTTTTGGTTAAAAAAAAAAAAAAAATGTTGTTGAAAGGTTAAAGCTAATCATTCAATGAGTCACTGTTTGTTCAGTCTTCCGTAGCTGTGTCTATCCAGCGCTTGCCAATTTCATCCAATCAAGCGAGAGAACTGATTCATCAGCTTAGATTTTACGGTGTTCCAGTCCCAATTTAGTTTGTAAATATTTGTTTAATCACTTCGTCCTATATTCCTGTATGATTCGTCTCTCCTGAAAATGTATTTTCTGTTGGATTAACACATTTGATGCTTTAGAGTTAGACGAGTATACCCGTCCTATCAAATTCATACGCTTGGTGCTCAGGGCGAGTATACTCGTTCTAAGGCGTTTTATATCGATATAAGAAAACCTTGCTGTTTTCCATTCTTGGAATCGCTCCGGTTGCTAGGGCCCCGCCCACACTGTTTGTGTCGCAATGAGAATATTAACGTCTCTGGAGATAGGATGGACATCGCCTTAGCTCGCTAGTATTACCTCTTTTGCTATACTAGCATTTAAGCTAGCGACAAAATGGACGTGTTTATAGTAAAATCTGCCTTTGATCCGGTGGCACCCAAGCCCTACCACTTTTGTCCACAAGGTGGCACTCAAAGTGTTAAAGAGCTGGTGCGACAGCTTGGGAGACTCCTGTTACGGAACAAACTCATAAATAGCAATGATTACTATCAAAATGTAAAGCAACTTAACAGTTAAAAATTCCAGGGGCGTGTGTCTCACCTGCTCTCTCTGATAAGACCTCCTTGGTGGCTCCTCCTCTGGCTCCTCCCCTTTCCGCCCCACCTCTTCCTCTCCTACCTGCTCCTACCGATGTCACCATCAGGACATTTTAGTTGACATTGTTGAACAGATAATTGCGATTGATAATTTAGTTTGTGTTTTTGGCATAACAAACAATAACAAATAAAATGTATCCAAATGACTGTGTCCGTTTGCCTTTTGCCAAAATTGTGCAGGGAAAATTATGTCAAATCAAATCTGAAATTACTTGAGGATGACCGGTACCAATGATCCAAATACATAATGTACTATGGCTAAAACAGACAATTAGATGCTTTAAAAAACAGCAGAAATAAGCTCCGTCTCGGGAGCTTGTAGATCGTCAACTTCTGGTCTTTATACAGATCAATGGAAGCGATAATGCAAAATAATTGTGATTATCTCACATAAGTCGATCAGTCAATCAATCAAGGCCTACCTGCTCCTCGTCTTCATCGGCAGGCAGCGGGGCCTCCTCTTGCTCCCCCTCCTCCTCTCTCCTCCCGCTGTACGTCTCTGCCTCGCCCTCGTCATCGTCATGGTGGCGGCGCCAGGAAGACGGCCTCTCCTCATCCTCGCCACCGCGGTCGTCGTCAGCGTTGTTGTTGGTGGTGGTCTCCGTGGCGTCGTCGGGCTCCAGCACCTCGCGCTGGCGGTCCTGCGCGTCCTTCACGCGGCGCTGCCGTCGCTCCTCACGCTTGGCCATGCGCTCCATGAGGACCTGCTCCTCCTCGTCGTCACCTCCTCCTCCTCCCAAAGAGCTGCTCACTGACACCGCTTCTGTCACACTGGGAGAGAGAGAGAGAGAGAGAGAGAGAGAGAGAGAGAGAGAGAGAGAGAGAGAGAGAGAGAGAGAGAGAGAGAGAAACATTCTCAACATCGCGGCTGCGATCAAGCCAACAGTGCCTGAGAGGACTTCGGACCCATTTCGCAGACGGTAAGCCTCCCTACACTGGCTCCCGGTCAAATACAAAATTCTTCTCCTCACCTACAAAGCTCTCAATGGTCAGGCACCACAATATCTCAAAGATCTCATTGATCCCTACAAACCAAATAGAACACCAGTGCGTCTACAGTATGCAAAAATGCTTACTGTCCCAACAATATCAAAAGTTACAATAGGAGGCAGGGCGTTTAGGTCCCAGGCACCTCAGCTGTGGAACCTTCTCCCGGCTTCGGTCCGTGGGGCTGACACGCTCTGCACATTCAAGACTAGGTTGAAAACCTTTCTCTACGACAAAGCCTATAGTTAGACTTGTCTCCAAGTCTAGCTGGATACCATAGTCGTACATTGTTGTGTGGGTTTGTCTCCCAGCAGTACTTGTAATATACACTATATAGGCTCCAGTAAGGCCTGCCTACTAATCCAACATCCTGGGAATCTCTCCCCGGAGTCTCTTTTCGTCCTCCGTTGCAGTTCTGTGGACCTCTAATATTAACCCCCAACTGACTGCCGAGTGTGACCGTGGATCAGGCATCTTCATGGAGCCCACCAGAAGTGTGACCTGGACCCGGCCTCACAGAGCTCGACCTCGACCAGATGTGGACCAGTCTATTTCTCTCTGGCTATCTCTCTCTCTCTCCCTCTATCAATCAATCAATCCAATCAACTGATCATTATTGTCCATCCATCTGTGCCACCCTATACCCACCTATTCCACAATCCGTCGTGACCCAACAGCCTGGCAAACATTAGCGTTCCTGGAGAACAATGGACAGTGCGCATTGCACATCGCATCTCGTCTCCGCATCCTTCCGGGACAATGCCCCGCTTGTTGGATGAGCCCTGGACCTATCTGTGATCTCATAGAAAGGAAACGGCCATGACTTTGCAGCCACAATGTGGCCTCTGTGCGCTGGATGTCAGAGCCCGGCCCACCACTTCCACTGTTGCCGGCTGCGCAGCGGTGGCACACACGTGCAATGTCAAGGACCCCCAACATTGATATGTATTTGGCCGCAGATCTCCATCTGAAAATATCTTGTGCCAGTGACCCCATACAAGATTTGTGTTGATGTGAGTGTGTGGATTAGAGGTCTTCGGGTTTACCTGAGCTCCGAAAATACCCAGGGTCCGAACCCACCCGCAGTCGGTCCTGGTTCCGTTTACTAAAGTCACTCCCGGGTACGTTCGGAAAGGATCCTGTGTGTCTCGGTGCTCGGGTAATGACTAAAACCCGAGTGGACCCCGCGATTGGCTGTTCCAGCTGTCAATCACCCCCTTTTTTTCCTCCTCAAGCCATGCACATGCAGTGGGAGCCTGCGTGCCTTGGTTATGTGACTTATGTATGAAGTATGCGTTTTCTCACAAAACGACAACAAAGGTAGTCAGGGAAGTTATATTATATCATAGGCTATATATTGTTGATATTATTAACATTAAGGTAACGCTTTGGTTAATGGTTCAAATTTGGTATAACAATCGAGTTGTCATAGTGTGTTGAACTTTATGCTCGCCTGCTCGGCAGTGCAAAACCAAAGCTGAAGTCAGCTGATTGATAAACAACTGGTGCAACATAAATTAACGGTGGATTAGCAATGGCTAAAAAGAAAGATTACACACTACACATCTAACGTGTCTAATCTAATCTAATCTAACAGTTGCGCGAGCCATGATGCCTCAGAATTCTTTAGGCTAACTAATTTCAGCATAACAGTGCAGCGCAGCAAAACAGTGCGTAGACCTGCATGAGAGAAGAGCACACCGGAGCACACCCGCTGATTTAACAGTAACACAGTTGCGTCTCAGTCGACCCGTTGGACCCGCCGATCCGCGACACATATGAGAGATACCTGCCGACTTAAGCCAATGTCAACACTACAACCGACAGCTGTGCGTGAGGTGCGACATAATGGTTTGGAGAATGTGCTACCCGAGTGTACAGACAGTCTCAGAGTTTATTGTTATAAAAGGGTCCTTTGGTTCCATTTGTAGTCACAATTACAGAGTCACCTCGACAGATCCTATTGTTTGTTTCACATAAATACAGATAGACAGATATTTACATTTCATAACACAATTCTGGATATATAAGGTGCTGGTAATGAACTGATAATTGATAATTTCTTGTTTTAGTTACAAACTGTGTCCAATCTCCACAATGATTGCCTGGGATTAACATGGCGTGTCATTCACGTTAATGACCATGTAGCTGTGCTGCAGCACCACCAACAGCGGGCTGTGTTTAGGTAAGAAAGAAGTCTTTATATTTAATAATGTAAATCTCTTAATGATAATGTGTCATTTCGGACGTCATCAAAACGCGCCACCTATCCCACTCTGTCTGATGGAATCCCTTAAGCCTTAAAATGTATTAAAAACACGAATTAAACAACTTGTGTAACTCGTTATTGGGAGGGAAGCTGTTCTATCAATTAACTTGTGTGTTGTTAACACCATCACAGCAAGTACAGCAATACATGGCAACTTAAAGTATTCTTCTTTAATATTCCATCATGACTTTTCACAAATAAATAAAATAAATAGATCTCATTAAATCGGTGAAAAATTTTCATATTGTTTTTTTTAATATAGACTAAAGACTATTGGAGCTGGGAACTTCTCCTTTGGTCCACACATTCCTGGGTCATCCAGTGAAGAAAACATTAAAAGTCCATTGTGGGTGACTGGGTGTATGGGATCTTTCTCTATCATACAATCACAAAATGGTAACACGGGTGAAATCCAGCCGAACACATGCCTGTAGAAAAAAACAGGGATGTGGGCAGGGAAACAAACCTACCTTTTATGATGTCACTGAGTGTCATCAAGGTACTGAAAGACCATATGAACCATACGGGTCCATTTGGTTCCATGTGTGTAACCTCTCAGAGGTGAATGAGTGTCCGTTTACCTGTGGCTGTTGGTGCCATGCGGTCCGTCGGGCTGCCCACTGCTGTCCTCGCTCTCCCTGCTCTTCAGCCTCTCCTGGCGCGCCCTGCGTCTCTTCTCCCGGGCCATCTCCTCCTCCTCGTCATCATTCCTCGCCATCCTGACGCGTGGGAGAGACGGGAGAGAGACATTATGTTATGAAAAAGCATGTCAATAAAGCTTCTTTGAATTGATTCTCATTGAATCCAATCAAATTGAATTGAGAGATAATACCGAGAGATGCATTGCATATGGCGAAAGACAGACACACTGTAGATGGAGGGGGGGGGGGGGGGGGAGCAAAGAACAAAATCAGACCGGTCTGAAGTGAGTGGTACTGTACTGTACTGTACTGTACTGTACTGTACTGTACTGTACTGTACTGTACTGTGTATGCGTGCGTGCGTGCGTGCATGCATGCGTGCGTTTCTTACTTCAACCAATCATTCAACAACCATCCATCTTGGCCCAACATTATTCCTAGTATATTATGTTCCTCCAACCAGCCTCACAGCACAGCACTGTACATACAGCGTGGGTTTCAACGAGCCGTCATGGACACCACACACCAACATATGGTGGATTCAACCCTGGTATACCCGCACAGATGTCATCAGAATCCTGACGACAGCCTACTGACAGACCTGAGGGCCGTACTAGAAATATAAAGTGACATCCCGCGCTAAATAATGAACGCAGGACTCGTCACAAAATGCCCGGACCTACACGGTATCAGTGGAACCGAGTCAAACTCGTCAGGGTGGGGTTGTGCCCAGTTCAAATAGGATTATTTTTGGGGGTCTCTTGGCCTGAAATCTTTGGGAATCCTTGCTCTATAGCAAGGATGGCTTTTTTGTTTTCAGCTCATCACATTTGTGAGTGGTGCAACTACTCCTATAGACAGCTATGTGTGTGGCGGTGTCCCTGTTGTGTCACTGTTGCACAGCCTAACACACAGAGGCCAGGGAGGAGGGCTTGTACAGTACAGTACAGTACAGTACAGTACAGTACAGTACAGTACAGTACAGTACAGTACAGTACAGTACAGTACAGTACAGTACAGTACAGTACAGTACAGCAGCTCACCGAACCTTGGCTGCGGCTCACCGCTCCAAGAGATAAGTAAGGTGTGTGACAGTACAGTACAGTACAGCACCACTCACTACAGATGGGTCTGATTTTTTAGCTACAAAAAAAGGGGGGGGGGGACAGAAAAGAAAGCATGGGGTTAAAGAACATGAATTGTGCTCATATCAGAGAGAAGGTGAGTGCAAATGGTTCAACAACACTTGGAGGTTGTGTAGCCTATACAGTTAAAACCAGCTCAACTTGGATCGTAGCTTTGTAGATTTTGTATAGCAGCCACAAACGCCGGGTGATCACGCACGCCACTGTCTTCCACTGAAAACGAACGGTAGCCTGTAGCTTCCTTGTAGCTGGCAGCCGAATGCCCGACCCCTTTGAAGTGGTTTCTGCACGCCCAGCTACCTCGCATCACATCACATCACGTCACATCACAGCAGCGCTCGCCGCCTTTGAGCCGGGCCAGCCGAGCACACCACACGCATGCCGTGCACGTTAATTTCAACATGTGCGTTCTTTTTTACGTGTTTTTTTTTTTTTTTTTTTTTTTTACATTAAAACGAAATTCCCCTCGCTCGCACCTCCCCCACACTACAAACTACCCCCACCCCCTCCTCATTGCTTTCTTTGTCTCCATAACCGTTCCCCTTTTTCCTCTCAGAGGAATGCAGTCCTAATGTAAAAGCACACACACGTAACCGTTAACACCCAAGACCTAGACCTGGGGGACAGTGATGTCACGGCCATATCAGGCGAGGCTT